>NW_027507789.1:10773059-10819738 GCF_037356315.1 Lithobates pipiens | reverse complement strand
GAAATAAGTATGCTTTTGAAATTCATCTAGTGGCATTTTCTCTATTCATGTTTTTTTATTTTTCAATAAATAACATTTGATCTGCAGATAATATAGACTGAGAACATTTGATTTTGCCACATTCACACACAATGGATTTACATGCAGTTTTCAAAAGTAAAAGAATACTCTGTAATTAGGTAGAAAAATGAGTTTTGTCTTAATCACCCTCCTATTCATTCCTAGCAAAGGCTTAACAGTGGCGAACAACCTGGGGAAGAGCTGGCTCTTTGATGGGGAGGAAAGGCTCACTGATGGAGGTGGTGTGGGAAGGCTCATTGATGGAGGTGGGGAGGGAAGGCTCATTGATGGAGGTGGGGAGGGAAGGCTCATTGATGGAGGTGGGGAGGGAAGGCTCATTGATGGAGGAGGGGAAGGAAGGCTTACAGTGGTGTGAAAAAGTGTTTGCCCCCTTCCTCATTTCCTGTTCCTTTGCATGTTTGTCACACTTAAGTGTTTCGGAACATCAAACCAATTTAAACAATAGTCAAGGACAACACAAGTAAACACAAAATGCAATTTGTAGATGAAGGTGTTTATTATTAAAGGTGAAAAAAAATCCAAACCATCATGGCCCTGTGTGAAAAAGTGATTGCCCCCTAAACCTAATAACTGGTTGGGCCACCCTTAGCAGCAACAACTGCAACAAAGCGTTTGCGATAACGTGCAATGAGGCTTTTACAGCGTCCTGGAGGAATTTTGGCCCACTCATCTTTGCAGAATTGTCCTAATTCAGTTACATTAGAGGGTTTTCGAGCATGAACGGCCTTTTTAAGGTCATACCACAACATCTCAATAGGATTCAGGTCAGGACTTTGGCTAGGCCACTCCAAAGTCTTAATTTTGTTTTTCTTCAGCCATTCGGTGGTGGACTTGCTGGTGTGTTTAGGATCATTGTCCTGCTGCAGAACCCAAGTTCGTTTCAGCTTGAGTACACGAACAGATGGTCGGACATTCTCCTTCAGGATCTCTTGGTAGACGGCAGAATTCATAGTTCCTTTTATCACGGCAAGTCTTCCAGGTCCTGAAGCAGCAAAACAGCACCAGACCATCACACTACCACCACCATATTTTACTGTTGGTATAATGTTCTTTTTATGAAATGCAGTGTTCCTTCTACGCCAGATATACTTGGACACACACCTTCCAAAGAGTTCCACTTTTGTCTCATCGGTCCACAGAATGTTGTCCCAAAAGTCTTGGGGATCATCAAGATGTGTTGTGGAGAAATTGAGACGAGCTTTGATGTTCTTTTTGCTCAGCAGTGGTTTTCTCCTTGGAACTCTGCCATGCAGGCCATTTTTGCCCAGTCTTTTCCTGATGGTGGAGGCATGAACGCTGACCTTAACTGAGGCAAGTGAGGCCTGCAGTTCCTTGGACGTTGTTGTGGGGTCTTTTGTGACCTCTTGGATGAGTCGTCGCTGCGCTCTTGGGGTAATTTTGGGCGGCCGGCCACTCCTGGGAAGGTTCACCACTGTTCCATGTCTTCGCCATTTGTGGATAATGGCTCTCACTGTGGTTCGCTGGATTCCCAAAGCTTTGGAAATGGCTTTATAACCCTTTCCAGACTGATAGATCTCAATTACTTTCTTTCTCAATTGTTCCTGAATTTCTTTGGGTCTCGGCATGATGTGTAGCTTTTAAGGATCTTCTGGTGGACCTTACTGTGTCAAGCAGCTCCTATTTAAGTGATGCCTTGATTGTGAACAGGTGTGGCAATAATCGGGCCTGGGTGTGGCTAGAGAAATTGAACTCAGGTGTGGACAACCACAGTTATAGTATGTTTTAACAAAGGGGGCAATCACTTTTTCACACAGGGCCATGATGGTTTGGATTTTTTTTCACCTTTAATAATAAACACCTTCATTTACAAATTGCATTTTGTGTTTACTTGTGTTGTCCTTGACTATTGTTTAAATTGGTTTGATGTTCCGAAACACTTAAGTGTGACAAACATGCAAAGGAACAGGAAATGAGGAAGGGGGCAAACACTTTTTCACACCACTGTATTTATGGAGGTGGTGAGGGAAGGCTCATTGATGGAGATGGTGAGGGAAGGCTCATTGATGGAGGTGGGGAGGGAAGGCTCATTGATGGAGGTGGTGAGGGAAGGCTCATTGATGGAGGTGGGGGAGCTCATTGAGTTAGGTGGGGAGGGATTGCTCATTGATGGAGGTGGGGAGGGAAGGCTCATTGATGGAGGTGGGGAAGGAAGGCTCATTGATGGAGGTGGGGAGGGAAGGCTCATTGATGGAGGTGGGGAGGGAAGGCTCATTGATGGAGGTGGGAGGAGGGAAGGCTCATTGATGGAGGTGGGGAGGGCAGGCACATTAATGGAGATGGGGAGGGAAGGATAGATGATGAAGGTGGGGAGACTCATTGATGGAGGTGGGGAGGGCAGGCACATTAATGGAGATGGGGAGGGAAGGATAGATGATGAAGGTGGGGAGACTCATTGATGGACGTGGGGAGGGAAGGCTCATTGATGGAGGTGGGGAGGAAATTATAATTGATGAAGGTGGGGAGGCTCATTGATGGAGGTGGGGAGAGAAGGCTCATTAATGGAAGTAGGGAGGGAAGGTTAATTGATGAAGGTGGGGAGACTCATTGATGGAGGTGTGGAGGGAAGGCTCATTGATGGAGGTGGGTTAGAAAGGCTCATTGATGGAGGTGCGGGGGGAGGTCTCATTAATGGAGGTGGGGAGGAAAGCTCATTGATGGAGGTGGAATGGGAAGGCTCGGTTATGGAGATGGGGGGGAAGGCTCATTGATGGAGATGGGAAGGCTCATTGATGGAGGTGGGAAAGCTCATTGATGGAGGTGGGGAGGGAAGGCTCATCAATGAAGGTGGGGGAGGCTCATTGATGGAGTTGGGGAGGGAAGGCTGGCCTGTGTAGTCTGATCCAATAGAAGAGCCACTGGAGCTGAAATTGCTGAAAAAAGTGAATGCTGGTTCTGATAGAAAGGTGTTAGAACACACAGAGCATCGCAGTTTGTTGTGTATAGGGTTGTGTAGCCACAGACCGGTCAGGGTGCCCATGCTGACCCGTATCCACAGTCAAAAGTGCCTACAATGGGCATGTGAGCATCACAACTGGACCACGGAGCAATGGAAGAAGGTGGCCTGGTCCGATGAATTGAAGAATGGTTTGAGGAACACAACAATGACCTTGAGATGTTGTTGGATTGAGATCTCCAGATCTCCAGATCTCAACTGTGGGATGTGCTAGAAAAATAAGTCCGAACCTTGGTGGCCCTCCTCTCAACTTATAGGACTTAAAAGGGATCTGCTAGTGACGGCTTGGTGCCAGATACCACAGCATACCTTCAGAGGTCTAGTGGGGACCATGCCTCATAAGGTTATGGTGGGTGGTCATAACTGGATGATATATATATATATATATATATATATATATATATATATATATATATATATATATATATATATATATACGCAGCATGTATACAGTGTTACAAATAGCCATAGCTTGATAATATGTAACGTTTGATAAGGTGACCTGCAGACTAGGTGGGCCTACTTTTTTTTTATCCTCATAACTTCAGGGCAAACTTATGTGTCTGGTTTGGATAAAAATTGGTATTTTAGGTTTAATGTTGGTGTCTGTGCAGTGTTTTATGTGCAGATATTTCCCTCCCGACTCCCTATAATACAATATAAAATCCATGGCTTTATATCTAATGAAACAACACATGATTAGTATGGCCAGACAGAAGGCATCTGAGCTAAGAGGCACGTCGAGAAGACGCAAGGAAAAAATAATGCTGTTTCTTGTAGCTCCCGGCCATGTAAGTAGTTAAAAAGGTATTTAACGACCATGCCTCGCTGATTAATTTTTAACTGAATCTTGTAAAGGCGTGGAAACGGTGTGAATTATATACCCGCAGACGTGGCTCTGGGCCTTGTTCGAGCCTTTTCTCTTCTATTCACAGCAGGGTCCAGCAAGAGAACAGACTGAGGTATAGACAGAATCACTGGGATAGGTTGGACTTCAAAGAAGGATATGCAGGGAGATAATTGGTGCCTAGGGGGGAGTGGAGCTGAGGTGAGCATCCTAAGGGCTCCTTCATAGCAAGATGGAAGAGAAAATACATCGCCCTTGCTTGAAGTGGATGTGAACCCAAATCATTGTAATCTAGCATTGTTTTTGATTGCTTTTAAATAAGAAGCTTTTAATTGAGGGAAGAATTGCACATGAATGGAGAATGAAAGTCAGTAGAGCTTCAACCCATTGCCTAAGTTCTAAATCAAATTCTCTTGTAAAGTGAACAATCTATTTGCCTATAGTAAATCAACCCTGATAAATCCTTAGTGCTATCTTGCAAATCAATAGGCATTTATTAGGTTAAGAAATACAGTATACATCTGGCATCACATGAACACCTTGACAAAGAGACTAAGGTCCCTCTTCTGGGTAAGTACTAGAAGTGTGAGACATCTCAAGGTGTTCATGAAGTTCTGAAATTTGGACCCAAGCATTCCAAGGATCATCTCTTTGTAGAATCAAATCCTAAGGCCGCGTACACACGGGCAGATTGTCTGGCCAACTAAGTTCGTCAGACAATCCGACAGACAGTCCGTTCAAAATTTGCATGAACGGACTTGACCACATACGATGAGCAGACAGTCCGCTGAAAGCTTGCGCGATGACGTGTACAGCACGTACGACGGGACGAAAAATTCGACGTCCAATACACTGCAATGCAACCTTCGCCGTGTAAATCCTTTCTGAGCATGCGCCAAACTTAGTCTGTCGAACTAGCCTACTCACGAGCGGACTGTCCGCTGAAACCAAGTTTGGACGGACTGTCTTACGGAAATTCCGTAAGACTTTGTTCGTCAGACAATCCGCTGAAAAAGTCCGCTGAAGCCCACACACGAGCGGATTGTCTGCTGAAACACTGTTCAGCGGACTAAGTTGGGCAGACAATCCGCCCGTGTGTACGCGGCCTAAGTAAAAATCAAACACTTCAAGGAAAAAACTAGACAGCCTCTGATGACATAGCAAAGACTTTGGCCTTGGTCTACGTCAAACCAAGCTCTTTGTTGGAACGAATCCTTGATATTGGATACATCATCAGTGTGTCAGATGTATCAAGGTGTTCACGTGATGCTGGATTCGGACCCAAGCAACCCACATATCCATCTCTTTGTAAGCTCAATTCATAAACAGCCATGCGCCAATGATGTCTCCAATATCAAGATATGCAGCAAAGACCTCACCCTTTGTCTATGACTAAGCCTTCAGTGGTGAAACCCAATAGAGTGGGAGATCTCTGGGTGGAGAACAAGGTCAAGGGCCTTGCTGGAATAAAGTCTCGATGTTGGATATGTTATCCATGCGTGAGCTGTGCCAAGGTGTTCATGTGATGCTGCATTTGGACCCAAGTAACCCAAGGATCACCTCCTTTTAGGTTCAGTTCATAAACACAGGCCAAACATTTTGAGGAAATACAGCTGTACACCACTGATGTATCCAATATCAAGATATCCAGCAAAGACCTTTTCCTTTGTCTATGACTAAGCTTTGAGTAGTGAAATCCAATAGAGTTGGAAGTCTCTGGGTGAGAACAAGGTCAAAGTCTTTGCTGGAATAAAGTTTTGATGTTGGATAGGTCATCGGTGTGTGAAATATGTCTAGGTGTTCACGAGATGTTGGATTTGGACCCAAGCAACCCAAGTATCCATCTCCTTGTAGGCTAAATTCCTACACATAGGCCAAACACTTTGAGAAAAAAACAAGAGAGCTGCACACCAATGCAATATTCCAGCAAAGACCTTGGCCTTGGTCTACACCAGTGGTCTCCAAATTGTGGGGCTGGATACTGTCCTTTGCTTGCTTTTATTTGGCCTTTGGGGCACTCTTTCATCCTGTGACACCAATGCTGGGGCACAATTCCTCCCAATAACACCAACAATGGGGCCCAATGACACCATTAATGTGGCACAGTTCCTTCCAATAACACCAACCGTGGGGCCCAATGACACCACTGGTAAGGCACAATTCCTCTGAATGACATGAACGATAGGGCACAATTCCTCTAACTGACACCAAAGATGGGGCATTGTTTACTCCCACTGAACATTTTCTACCCAGTCCGACCACACTAAAGTCTGAAGGACAGTAAATTGGCCCTTTGCTTAGAAAGTTCTTTGGTCTGCAACTAAGCCTTGAGTGGTGACACACATTAAAGTGTGAGGCTAATGCCCAAGATCTTTGCTGCAATAAAGTCTTGAGGTTGGATAGGTCATTAGTATGTGAAATGTGTCATGTTGTTTATGAGATGCCGGATTTGGACCCAAGCAACCCAAGTACCCAGCTCTTTGAAGGCCAAACACTTTTAGGAGGAAACAAGACAGCTGCACACCAATTACGTATCCAACATCAAGACTTAGTTCCAGCAAAGACCTTGGCCTTGGCCTACAACTAAGCCTTGAGTGGTGAAACACGTTAAAGTGGGAGGACCAAGGCCAGGGCTTTCAATGGAATAAAGCCTTGATGTTGGATATGTCATCAGTGTGTGGCATTTGTTTTTTTCACAGAGAGGGTTTGGAGAACAGAGTGCTCCCTTTCAGCCAGCACCAAAGTTCTGGGAGACATTGGGAACTTTACGCCTAGTAACCAGAGGATTTTTTTTTGTTCCTTCTAAATATAAGCCAAACGCTTCTTTTTCTTTTTGGCCAGTCGGCTCCTGAGAAATAAGAGTTAAAATGTGCCCCTAACTTTAAGTCCAAAGCCTACGGGTGATTAAGAACTGCTTCTTCCCCTTTGCTATATATCCTCCTATTTGCTAAAATGTTGGATGGAGGCCTTAGGAAGTTGGCCTGTTCATGCCCCCTTTCTCTGGCTCATTAATGCCCATTAAGATGCCGCCTCTTTGGCGTCAGAGTCTCTGTGCCCTGCACACAAACACACACACATGTTTATTTTATCTGGGGCTTCGCCAGGGCATCCAGAGGCATCAAACACAGCTATGTACCAGCAGAAATTGAAAGGGGTCCAGCCTTGGATGGTGTGTGCCAGGTAGCTGGGAAGAAGTAGCGAGGGTAAGCTTACACCGGGAGGCTGGACAGGGGTTAAGTCACGTACAAGCATGCTTTCAATCAATCCTTGTGTCCTGGTTCTTCTCATCGTTACCGGCCTGAACAATACAGGAGAAGGGACATTACTAAACACAATGTTTTCAGAATATAAATATTAGAACCAAAGTGGTTCAAGTAGCCAACAATGCAAACACTATTTATGAAAAAAAATAAATAAATAAGATTTCTATCAGCAAAGTTCCATTAACGAGGAGATTGCGATAGAAAGAAATAAGAGTCAGCAGATCGGCCAGGACGTAGGCAGAGAAACTGGCGTTATCAGCATGTGGTCATTCACAGACGCGGTGCCAAGGTAATTGAGTCTGTTTTTGTAATGTGCGTGAGACAAGCAGCTGAGAAAAGAAAAGCAGGAAAGAATAAGTAAAAAATAAATAAATAAATGCATAACTAAAAAATAAATAAAAAATAAAGTAAGAATAAATGAGCAAAGAAATCAAAAAGAAAAAAATATAATTAAAAAATATATAATAAAACAATAAATAAATAGGAAAAAGAGTGAAAAGGCAAAGGAAAAATTGACAAAAAGTAAAAAAAAAAAAATAAAAAATGTTAAGTGTAAAAAAAAGAAATATAGAAAGGCAAAAAAAAATAAAAAATAAAATAAACAACGAAAGAAGGAAAAAGTTAAAAAGACAAAAGAAATATATATATCTATATCTATATTTATCTATATATATATATATCTATATATATATATATATATATATATATATATATATATATATATATATATATATATATAAAAAGTGAAAGGAAGAAAAGGAATAGGGAAAGGCAAAAAAAAATTTGCAAAAATCATACATGAGGAAAAAGTGAAAAAGACAAAAAGTATAAAGATATAAAAAAAAATATAAAAAAAATATGGAAAGGGCAAAAAAAAAAACAGTAGAAAGAGGACAAACTTAAAAAGACAAAAGGAAAAATTGACAAACAGTAAAAAAATGGAAAGGCAAAAAAAACAAAAAGTGATTTTTTTTCTCCCAATGTGCTTACACCCTAAAAATTTCGGACATCTGCTTCATGTGCACCTCCTGACCACTGTGCAGTCGGCCGCGGCAAAACAAAAAATTGTCTGAAATTTCATCTGTAATGGCACAGAGCGAGTATGGAAGTCGTACGAAGGAAAACAATAGCGGGAGGTTAAGCTGTTCAATATGGGTGTCTGGCGATGTTTCCAGCTCTCCTGTTATCACTTCAGTTCCTTGAAACATTTGGAACTGCTTATGTCCTTACACTAATTTGCATGTGCTGAGAGACGGGTGTGTGTGGTGCAGACGTTGTTTCAAGTGGGTACAAAACGTTTAAGCTTCTCGACTTGTAAATCACAGTTGGTCGAACTCCAAGATGTATAAGGACACGTAGGTGGATACGTATAAATCTGGTACCCGACGTGCCATTACGGGGCTGCCTAAATTTAAAGTACGAGGCGGTCTGGTTTATGTGCAAACAAATAATAGGTCAAATGTTTAAAACCAAATTTAGGTCCCACAAATGAGAAAGACGCCCATTTTCCTTGTGTTATGTCTACTTTCCGGTTACAGAATGTCTAAGCTCTATCAACATAAACAGTCCAATAGGCACCAGAGTCTGACCATGCTGCTTAGAACACTCTGCAATGGAACAGGCGTGGTTAGACATGCCCCCTGACTACCGCAAGCAATGGAAGTCTACATAAGGCCGCGTACACACGGGCGGACTCAACTTTGTCCGCTGAACAGTGTTTCAGCGGACAGTCCGCTCGTGTGTGGGGCTTCAGCGGACAGTTTCAGCGGACAGTTTGACGAACAAAGTTTTTCGGAAATTCCGAAAAACTGTCCGCTGAAACTTGGTTTGAGCGGACAGTCCGCCCGTGTGTAGGCCACTTTCGAAATGAGCAAACTGTTCCCGCTCGGAGGAAAGTCTGCTCATTTCGAGCGCGTGTGCAGGTAGGCGGGGCCCGCGAAGGAGACGTCGCGGGCCCCGCCGCCTGGTATGGACTTAAAGGGGAACCCCAACGCCGAAAAAAATCGGCGTGGGGGTCCCCCCAAAGTCCACAACAGACCCTTGTCCGAGCACGCTACCCGGCCGGCTCGCTCGCCCCCCCTCCCGAGCCGTACCAGGCCGCATGCCCTCAACATGGGGGGTGCCTTGGGGAAGGGGGGGCCGCGCGGCCCCCCCACCCCAAAGCACCTTGTCCCCATGTTGATGAGGACAAGGGCCTCTTCCCGTCAACCCTGGCCGTTGGTTGTCGGGGTCTGCGGGCGGGGGGCTTATCGAAATCCGGGAGCCCCCTTTAATAAGGGGGGCCTCCGGATACCGGCCCCCCACCCTATGTGAATGAGTATGGGGTACAATGTACCCCTACCCATTCACCTGTAAAATAAAAGTACCCAAAAAAAAAAACACAACACACGAGATAAAATATTTTATTGCACAGCTCCGGGGGTCTTCCGTCTTCGGGGGTCTTCTCGCCGGACTCCTCCGCTATCTTCTTGTAGCTCTTTTGCTAGCGGAGGAGTCCGGCTTTCTTCCTCCCCACCGCCGGCCTCTTCTCCCGACTTCGGGGGTCTTGTCCCCCTCTTCGGTTCTTCTGCCGGGCCACCGCGCCTTCTTATAGCTCTTTTGCAGGCGGTGGCCCGGTCTTCTGTCGCCGCCGCCTTCCGTTCTTCTGCCGGGCCACCGCGCCTTCTTATAGCTCTTTTAGAGGCGGTGGCCCGGTCTTCTGTCGCCGCTGTCGCCTTCCGGTCGCCTTCCGTTCTTCTTCTTGCTCTTCTTCTTCTTCTTCTCCAGGAGATGTTGACACGTTGCTCTCTCCGGCCGGAATGCCAGAGCCGCGCTGTGCGGCCACTTATATAGTGACAATGGGGTGGTGTCACATGGTATATGTCACATGGGTTGGTCACATGGTGACCCCGCCCCCTTACGATGTCATAGTCCCCATGTGACATCAACCCATGTGACCAACCCATGTGACATATACCATGTGACACCGCCCCATTGTCACTATATAAGTGGCCGCGCAGCGCGGCTCTGGCATTCCGGCCGGAGAGAGCGACGTGTCAACATCTCCTGGAGAAGAAGAAGAAGAACAAGAAGAAGAACGGAAGGCGACCGGAAGGCGACAGCGGCGACAGAAGACCGGGCCACCGCCTCTAAAAGAGCTATAAGAAGGCGCGGTGGCCCGGCAGAAGAACCGAAGAGGGGGACAAGACCCCCGAAGTCGGGAGAAGAGGCCGGCGGCGGGGAGGAAGAAAGCCGGACTCCTCCGCTAGCAAAAGAGCTACAAGAAGATAGCGGAGGAGTCCGGCGAGAAGACCCCCGAAGACGGAAGACCCCCGGAGCTGTGCAATAAAATATTTTATCTCGTGTGTTGTGTTTTTTTTTGGGTACTTTTATTTTACAGGTGAATGGGTAGGGGTACATTGTACCCCATACTCATTCACATAGGGTGGGGGGGCCCCCGGATTCCGATAAGCCCCCCGCCCGCAGACCCCGACAACCAACGGCCAGGGTTGTCGGGAAGAGGCACTTGTCCTCATCAACATGGGGACAAGGTGCTTTGGGGTGGGGGGGCCGCGTGGCCCCCCCTTCCCCAAGGCACCCCCCATGTTGAGGGCACGCGGCCTGGTACGGCTCGGGAGGGGGGGCGCGCTCGCTCGCCCCCCTTTCCTGGCCGGCCGGGTAGCGTGCTCGGACAAGGGTCTGTTGTGGACTTCGGCGTTGGGGTTCCCCTTTAAGTCCATACCAGGCGGCGGGGCCCGCGACGTCTCCTTCGCGGGCCCCGCCTACCTGCACATGCGCTCGAAATGAGCGGACTGTTGCCTCGTGTGTGGGCGAGTCCGTTCATTTCAAAAGTTGCGCGGACTTAGTACGACGAACAAAGTTTGCCGTATTTGTCCGCTCAAAAAGTGCCGTGTGTGGGCGTGTTCCTTCATTCAAAAGTTTGAGCGGACTGTTTGACGAACTTAGTTTCGGCAGACAGTCCCCGCGTGTGTACGCGGCCTAAGGGCACATGTGATGGCTGTGACTTATGCCAGCATGGAGCACTGGAGTGGGAGTGAGGGAAGTCCATTTATTTTAAGGTGTTCTAAAGTGAACCTGTCCTTTACCTATACAGACTAAAGCAACAGGTTCACTTTTATGTCGACCCTGACACCGCCTTACTCACACTTTCCCTACCTTTTTCTGTAGATATGAAGACAGCTAGCCTTCTGGAAGATTCAAGTTTCGAGCAGGTGGAGGTCTTACATCACGGTCAGGGGTCAGGCCAGGAGACCAGTAGTAGGGATGAGCCGAACACCCCCCGGTTCAGTTCGTACCAGAACCTTTGAACGGACCTAAAATTCCTACAAACTTTAGAACCCTATTACAGTCTATGGGACTCGAACGTTCAAAATCAAAAGTGCTAATTTTAAAGGCTAATATGCAAGATATGCAAGAGACAACACCAGTAATAAGGGGTATCTTCAGGTGTATACTGTGCTGGAGGCACACAACACCCACTTTAACACCTGCAGATGCCTGTATTAGAGAACACCAGCAATAAAGGGTAGATACAGGTGTATACTGTGCTGGAGGCACACAACACCCACTAACTCCTGCAGATGCCTGTATTAGAGAACACCAGCAATAAAGGTTAGATACAGGTGTATATTGTGCTGGAGGCACACAACACCACTTTAACTTTAAGATGCCTGAGAAAAGAAGACTCTGTCCCTGCCTATCTAGCTCTTTCCCTGCACGGAACACACTACACAAGGCCGCTGAGCTGGCGGCCTTATATAGTATGGGGCGTGTACTAAACCCCCTGAGCTATAATTGCCCACAGTCATCCTGCCTGTGGCCAATTATCGCTCTCCTCGCTGCCAGTGCTGTGATTGGCCAAGCATGTGGGGTCACAGTGCATGCTTGGCCAATCATGAGCCAGCAATGCACTGCGAAATGGCGTAGTGCATTGTGGGCCGTTCGAATTGGTGCAAACTGTCCACAAAGTTCTGAATTCACCGAACAGACGAACGGCCGATGTTCGAGTCGAACATGTGTTCGAGTCAAACACTGAGCTCATCCCTAACCAGTAGCTATGGCAGTAGAGAGGCTCCCACTGACCAGCTGGATAAGTACATATGTAGGCCACTCTGGCGGATGACATGGGCCCACCCGAGGTGCGGGGTTTAAGCGATATTTACCAAAACTCCTGATGGTGGAGATGGGCTTTACTGTGTGTTAGTACCAGATCAGGACCGCTCTACCAGGAGGTGACAAGCTGGGGTCCAGCAACAGATATAGCAGGTAGGGTTCAAGCAAAAGCGTTGTCAGTAAACAAGCCAAAGGTTATAACCAAATGGTTGCAGGTTGGGTTCAAGTGGCAGCGTAGTCGAGAAACAAGGCAAGGGTTGGTAACAAGTGGTAGTGAAGATATAGACAGCAGCAGGAGAGACAAGAGCAAGAAATTGGCTGAAGAGAGCACAATAATCTGGAAAAAGTGCAAAGACATGGCTTAAATAGGAAGTTCATGGGAGGAACAAAGGGTTCAGGGGTTCAAGTGAAAGAAGACACGAGGTAAGGATTTGTACAAATTTCAGGTGGCTCAGCAAGAAGAGATACTATTAGACACAGCACAGTTTTCAAGTTCTAATCAGGGTCCTAACATCTTAAAGGAGAAGTACAGCCAAAGCCTGTTTGGTTGTACTTCTCCTCTGGATCACAGGAGTGCAGTTTGTTTCATCAGACAATGTGCTGAAGCCGGCTGTCAACTGACAGAGCCTGGCCAGGCTTAGGCAAGATGACAACATTAGAGTTGGGATCCGCCCACATGCCTGGATGGCATTGGGGGTATTAGATCGCTTGGTTCTCAGTGTTAGAGGTGCTAGGGGACAGCATTGGGCCAATGCTGCATCTATCTAGGTAAGTATGATAAAAAAAAATCTCTTTTAATTCCTTTTTACATTTTCCCTTTTTGATTTATGGCCCAATGAAAAAAGCCTGCTGTTTATAGACCTCAATAACTTAAGCTGCAATTCTTTGGCTGCAACTCACAGCCGAAAGAGTCACAACCAGCAGCCCATATCAGATACCCCAAACTACTAAAGATATTTAAGCCTTCACGTGTGTGTAATATCTGTTCCCCCCCAACCTACTCACTATATGTCCTGCATATACTAGTGAGAGGAACCCTGGCATGTGGCTGGGGGTGCAGATATTCCACACACCCAGAAGTGTAGAACACATGCAGCAGCTGGGGAGCTGTGAAAAGGCATTTGCCATCAAAAAAGTATGTTGTCTTTTTTTCTTTTTTTTTTTTGCTTTTACAAATTGGCTTTTACATACAAGCAATCCTGTGGTGATAGTGTCCCTTTAAATAAAATAAAATGGACCCCAAAAGCCAGTATTAAAGCTCTAGTCTGAGGGACACAAAATAATGGAACTAATGAGAGGCCCGTATCTGGCACAAAAAAAGGTCCAGTGTAGATGAAAGAAACATCTGAAACCCTCAGCAGCCATGTAAAACCATGGCACCCTTATAAAAAACTCCAACGTACCAAAAATGTTGTTGTCCTGATTGACTTGAATGCATTTCAACAAAATTTGGAAATGATTTACCAAAATTTGCGGGATATCGAAAACTCCTAGATTCTCTCACTTGTAGTATTCAAGTGGTGGGGGACCTGTGGAAGGAATAGAAGTCAATGCCACCTGCCACCCCTAAATAGAACCTTCTACAGATCCCTCAGCTCATTCCATCTAGCTAAAGGCCAGTGCCTGTTTCCCAAACACTTCTATGCTGTTGGGTCACCTCCATGATGGGTACTACTATGCACAGGATTTTCAGTTTCATAGGAGAGTGACCCTTGCCAAAATTGTATCTCGGAGGTTGTCAACCTTTTTTATGATTACAGACTCCCAATGCCAAATCTGTCTCCATAAACCCTTCTCCAGACTGGCAAAACCATACTCATCCCCAGTTCTTTTAAGTACAACTATAGACTCAAGAGATGTCCATGGCTTGCCCCACTGACTATACATTTCAACAAAATTGAGAAGTTTTACCAAAATGTGCGGGGTATCGAAAACTTTCAGATTCTTTCATCCATAGTATTGGGCTTCACAAGTAGTGGGGGACCTGTGGAAGAAATGGAAGTCGATGCCACCTACCACCCCTAAACAGCACCATCCACAGAACCCACAGCACATCTCATCTAGCTAAAAGGTCAGTCTCAGCCCTTGTACACACGGTCGGACATTCCGACGGAAAATGTCCGATCGGACCGTGTTGTTGGATAATCCGACCGTGTGTGGGCTCCATCGGACTGTTTCCGTCTGAATATCCGACCAACAAAGTTTTAGAGCAGGGCTATAAAATTTTCCGACAACATGATCCGATCGGACTTTGTCCGATCGTGTGTAGAGAATTCCAATCAGACAAAGTGCCACGCATGCTCAGATCAAATTCCTAGACCAAAGCTATTGGCTACTAGCCTGAATGTAGTCCCATTGTAACGAAATAACATCATCACGTTCTGAACGATCGGATTTTCCAACAACTTTGTCCGACCGTGTGTATGCAACAGTTTCGGACAAAATCCGTCGGACAAAATCCATCGGATTTGGTTGTCAGATTGTCCGACCGTGTGTACAAGGGCTTAGTCTACTAAACACTTCTACGCTGTTGGGTCACCTCCATGATGCTTAGGATGTTTACTTTCCTT
The DNA here is from genome assembly GCF_037356315.1 of Lithobates pipiens. Lineage (NCBI taxonomy): Eukaryota > Metazoa > Chordata > Amphibia > Anura > Ranidae > Lithobates > Lithobates pipiens. Next base: position 10,804,891 of record NW_027507789.1, on the reverse strand, counting down.
AGACGAGTGACCCCTGCCAATGTTGTGTCACAGAGGTTCTCCAACGCTATACAATTACAGACCCAAAATGCCCAATCTGTCCCCATACACGCTTCACTGGCAAAATCATCTTTATCCCCAGTCCTATTGGGTACGACTATTGACTCAAAAGATGTCCATAGCTTGCCCAATTGACTCCAATACATTTCAACAAAATAGTGAAATTTTACAAAAATTTGTGGGGTAATCAAAAACTCTCAGGTTTCCTCAACCATAGTGTTGAGCTTCACAAGTGGTGAGGGACCTATGGAAGAAAAGGAAGAAAAAGAAGTCCATGCCACCAGCCACCCCTAAACAGTACCATCCACAGAACCTCCAGCTAGTCTAGCTAAAGGTCAGTGTTTGTTCACCAAACACTTCTACGCTGTTGGGTCACCTCCATGATGGGTACTAAGCCAAGTTTCCATCCATTTCCTATGACTTGTGCCAACATTGTATCTCAGCGGTTGTTAACCTTTATATAATTACAGAGCCCCAATACCCAGACTGGCAAAATCATCATCATCATACCCAGTCCTATTAGGTACCACTAGGGACTCAAATAACTTTATTTTACTGCACATAGACATTGACTCCACGGAAAGTGATGGAAATTCAGGATGGGAAATGGGTTTAGTCCAAATACAAGTTGCCTTTTAGAGCACTTTTATAAATGCATGAATATTTACTTTTGTTTGGCGGGAAAATGTTCATACATGATAACTTCCTGCTGTTAATTTGTGCTAGGAAGGGGATTTTGCGCAGGGGCCAGGGGATATAATTAATGCAAGGAGGGGGGCTTTGGGGGGGAATCATGCTTAGAGGGGTGTTTATTTGGGGGGAGGGGGTTGTGCTAAGTGGGGGGGAATTTGAGTTGGGAGGAGGGGCTGGGGGGGCACTTTGCATTTCTATCCTGAGATGACCTCAATTCTGAGATGACCTTATACCGGGGAGTGCAGGGGAGGCGGGGAGAAGCGCCCGGTGATGGTGACCGGGGAGAGCAGCGTTGAGCAGGTATAAAGATTGCCAAAGAGAGAGGAGCTCAATACTGGCTCGGCCCTGAATTGGAAATACGAGAAGTTGAATATCACTTCCTTCCAAGAACTATTTAGGAAATCACCGGTTCAGATACGATGTAAGATCTACACAACATGCATCTGCTCCTGAGGAAGTGGAGTGAACTCCACGAAATCCGTCAAGCTGCTTGAATGCATTGTCTTTATTACCAATATGCACTATTATATCTGGCTCCATACATGTAATTTTGTGATTGTTTAATGACTTTTTAATGTAATCTGCTTATGATGAGGACTTAAATACATATCAGCTCTAAAACCATTACTATGCATACACTGTATCATGTTATGATTCCATGTGTATATATATGAATTAATAAATGTTTTTTTATATATTTACCATTTTACTAGCTGTTTTTCACATGCCTCATTTAAAGTCCCAGTTCTTTTCTATTCATTATCCTGGCACTGGGGCCACATGCCTTAAACCAGGGGTCTGCAAACTTTCAAAACAAAGGGCCAGCGGTCCTTCAGACACTAAGGGGGCCGGACTGTGGCCAGTGGGCGTAGAAAAGGTCCAGATGTCATTAGCAAATAACAGTGCCCTATCTTTGGTGTCAGTGGAAGGAATTGTGCCCCATCATTGGTGTCATTGGGATGATTAATACCCCTTCATTGGTGTCATTGGGAGGAATAGTGCCCCATCATTTGTGTCATTGTGAGGAGTATTGTCCCATCATTTGTGTCATTGGGCCCCATTGTTGGTGTCATTGGGAGGAGTATTGCCTCATCATTTGTGTCATTGGGCCCCATTGTTGGTTTCATTGGTAGGAATAGTGTCCCATCATTGGTGCCATTGTGAGGAGTATTGCCCTATCATTTGTGTCATTGGGAGGACTAGTGCCCCATCATTGGTTTCATTGGGAGGAATAGTGCCCAATCATTTGTGTCATTGGGCCCCATTGTTGGTGTCACTGGGAGGATAATTGTGAGGGGACACCCTGGACACCTCTGCTGCCATTGTGCTATGTGCTGGGTGTTCGGTGTGGCCCACCTGTCCCTTATCTATCCTTTAGAATGCATGTGCTTCCACTGTTGGAGACTCTCATAAATCTACAAGGGTTAGGACTGCAGGTAATACAGGGTGCCGTGAAGGGGCTCTGCAGCTTACACACGTGTTTGCAAATGTGTGCTAACTGAACCCCTGTTTGTTTTTAACGCATATTGTTAGACAGTTTAATTCGGTTGGTGTGCAGAGTGGTTGGTGAGTTGAGCTGGGAATTTTCTCTGGTTTTGTATTGGGAGGAATTGGACCCCATGTTTGGTGTCATTGGGCCCCATTATTGGTGTCATTGGGAGGAATAGGGCCCCATCATTGGTGTCATTGGGGGGAATAGTGCCCCATCATTGGTGTCATTGGGAGGAATAGTGCCCAATCATTGGTGTCATTGGGAGGGATAGTGCCCCATCATTTGTGTCATTGGGCCCCATTGCTGGTATCATTGGAAGGAATTGTGCCACAGCGTTGGCATCATTAGGAGAAATTGGGCCCCCTCTTTGGTGCCATTGGGAGGAATCATGTTCCATCATTGGTGTCATTGGGAGGAATAGTGCCCCATCATTTGTGTCATTGGGCCCCATCGTTGGTACCATTGGGAGGAATAGTGCCCCATCATTGGTGTCTTGGGAGGGATTGTGCCCCATAATTTGTATCATTGGGCCCCATTGTTGGTATCATTGGGAGTAATTGGGCCACATCATTGGCATCATTAGGAGAAATTGGACCCCATCATTGGTGTCATTGGGAGGAATAATGCCCCATCATTGATGTCTTGGGATGGATAGTGCCCCATCATTTGTATCATTGGGCCCCATTGTTGGTATCATTGGGAGGAATTGCGCCACATCGCTGGTGTCATTAGGAGAAATTGGGCCCCATCATTGATGCCATTGGGAGGAATAGTGCCCCAACATTGGTGTCTTGGGAGGGATAGTGCCCCATAATTTGTATCATTGGGTCCCATTTTTGCTATCATTGGGAAGAATTGGGCCACATTGTTGGCATCATTAGGAGAAATTGGACCCATCATTGGTGCCATTGGGAGGGATTGTGCCCCTTCACTGGTGTTCATGGGAGGAATTATCCCCCACAGTTGGTATCGGTGGATAAAATAGTGCCCCAAGGGACACATCAAGGCAAGCAAAGGACCGCATCTGGCCCCTGGGAGACCACTGACCTAAACAAATGGAAAATCAAATACTAAACGAATGGAAAATCAAATAATTTAGAGCTGTAATCAAAACAAGAAAAGTGGGAAAATCGTCCAATGGGGACAGATGTTCCAAGAGTGGAAATTCCCTTCAATTTTCAGAGATCCCCTCCCACTTCCTGATGCATCTCTGGGACAGGAAATGAAAGGAAATCTCCCCAGCGGGACACAGATCGAGAACAAATCTAGGCTTGTAGGGGTTTGTAGTGTGGTACTACTTGGTGTAACTCCTCAGCAAAGCCGATGAGTAGGAAGGCTGCGCCTTGTTGCCTCTCCTGTGCAGTCAGTTGCCAGTTGGGAAGGAACCGGACCGGCGCAGACCTTCGGTATTAAGGAACGTTCAGCCTTCTTGTAGTAGCTGCTCCTTGCAGGCCATATATTTTATGTTTTTTTTTTATATGACAGGCCCCCTTTAAGTGGCCCATTCAGTGTCTCATTACAGTAATGACTGGCAATGGGGGAGATGTGTGCTGCTGATTTACAATGAGAACACACAGACTGTTGATTGCTCCTTGCTTGGCTGGTCCTCTGCCCTGGAGGGGATGCTGCTCTTTCAGCGGGAAGCTAACTATTTAATTGTGTGTGTATGCGGGATATATAATGAATTCGAGTGAATTACAGCGAGCAGGATGTCAGCCAGGAAGATGCAGCCACCAGATGGGTTTGGGTGATGAGTTGGTATGGATGTTCCATTTCCGCGTCGCATTACAGGCCGGGGAGAATCTCGCTGGCGCAAGAATTCGACACATGTTTGCTGTTATGGATTTTGTTTTATGGGACGGGTAAAGCTAAAACAGCAAAAAAAAAAAAAACTCTAACAAGCTACTACATGAATGAAATACATATATACAGTAAATAACCGGCACAGAAAATGTAGATCTTTGGTGTGATATTTGGGGCTTGTTAATGCGAGAGCGATGTGATAACACTTAACACATAACACATCTCTACACAATGCATGGAAACGCAGTTGAGTTAAGGCTGCGATTACACCTGAGTGTCGTGTTTTTTAGAATTTTTTTTTTGTGCTTTTTTGCAGACGTTTGCATGGGCGCTTTTGAGCGTTTTTTTGTACAGCGTTTTTAAAGCTCTTTGGAGCTTTGGATCTTGTTTTTTTTTTTTCTTTTTTTATTAGCCAATAGAGAAAAATATCTGTTTCATCATTTGTTGCTTTTTTTTTTTTTTTTTTTTTTTTCAGCGTTTCACCCACTTTTATTTAATACATAGTTACATAGTTAGTAAGGTTGAATAACAACACCAGTCCATCCAGTTCAACCTGAGTGAGTGTCTATAATTGTCCCTATCCCTGTACATTTTGTCTCATTAAGATGCTCATCTATTATATTATTATTTATTTAAGGTACCCATATAGCACTGTCAATTTACGCAACGCTCCACACATACATTGCACACTCACATCGGTCCCTACCCTCAAGGAGCCCACAATCCAAGGTCCCCAACTCACATTCATATACTAGGGGCCAATTTTGGACAGAAGCCAATTAACCTACCTACAATTAACCTACCATTTAATATTTTATTTTATTTACTTTTATTTGTTTATTTTTATTTATTTTATTTACTTATTATTATGTATTTATTTTATTAGGTTAGGATTAGGGGTTAATATTATGGTTGGGGTTAGGGGTTGGGGTTATGTTATTTATTTAATATTATTTATTTACTTATAATTATGTATTTATTTTATTAGGTTAGGATTAGGGGTTAATATTATGGTTGGGGTTTATGTTATTTATTTAATATGATTTATGTACTTATTATTATGTATTTGTTTTATTAGGTTAGGATTAGGGCTTAATATTATGGTTGGGGTTATGTTATTTATTTATTTAATATGATTTATTTACTTATTATTATGTATTTGTTTTATTAGGTTAGAATTAGGGGTTAATATTATGGTTGGGGTTAGGGGTTGGGGTTATATTATTTATTTAATATAATTTATTTACTTATTATTATGTATTTATATTATTAGGTTTGGATTAGGGGTTAATATTATGGTTGGGGTTATGTTATTTATTTATTTATTTAATATTATTTATTTACCTATTATTATGTATTTATTTTATTAGGTTAGAATTAGGGGTTAATATTATGGTTGGGGTTATGCTATTTATTTATTTATTTAATATTATTTATTTACTTATTATTATGTATTTATTTTATTAGGTTAGAATTAGGGGTTGATATTATGGTTGGGTTTAGGGGGTAAGGATTAGGGTTAGGAGATAGGCTGGGTTCACACTATTTGCCGAGCGGCACACAACAGCCGGTCCGGTGCATCCAATCTGGTCTTGAATTTTTTGCCTGAATTCGGACTTGAAACGAACCAGAAGATGTACAGGACCTTCTCCAGTGAGCTCCAGGGCCGCCCCGGAGGGGTGTGAACCGTCTCCATTGAGAGCATGTCTCACTCTCCTGTCATGCGAATTGGATGTGTGGGAAACCCGCATTCAATTCGCATAAGTTTAAACCCGGCATTAGGGTTCAGATTATTATCATTTATTTATTTATGAGCTTGGAGACCACGGCTGTAGAGCAGAGAGGACTGCAGATCAACAGGTACAACTTATGTAAGGGGATTTGTTTCATCTCTGTGTATCACCTGAGGCCGGTCATTTCTCTGGGTATATTGAAGGGTTTACAACCACTTTAAATTAAAACGAAAGCTGGTGATCCTGCCATAAAGTTCTTTGCCCAAGCCCTTAGGCTGCATTCACACCTGAGCGTAGCGTGTTTGAACGTTTTTACCGGCGTTTTGTCGCGCGACAACGAGCGTTTTGTCACACTACAATGCGCGACAACGAGCGTTTTTTAACTTCGGCGTTTTTTTTTTCAGCCAATAGGAAAAATATTTTTCATCTGCCTATTTTTTCTTGAGCAGATACAGCGTCAAAATGCCCGTAGAAACGCTCGTTGTCGCGCTAAACGCTCGAATCGAGCGTTTCCATTAGTTTCTATGGGAATGAAAACGCCCAAATCAGCCCAATTCGCGCGACAAAAAAGGGTCCGGAACTTGTTTGAGCTTCAGGCGTAGGGCTTCAGGCGACATGGAGTGGAGATGTGAACCATCTCCATTGAGAATAATGGATTTTTTCCCCTCCAGCGTTTTGTAGCTTCAGGCGTAGGGCTACAAAACGTTCAGGTGTGAACGGGCTGTTACTACTATGGGGTGATGACTTCCCGTCCTTATTTTCCAGTAATGTGCCTGTGGTGTCACCTTTGCACACCAAACGCAACGCAAATTGCACAGACAGGGTCCCACACCTCCCAACATTCTGAGATGGGAATGAGGGACACCTATCATCAAAAGTATGTACAATTCTCATTTAAGAGGGTGTGGCAAGGGGGTGTATCCTACACCCCTTGCCACACCCCCTTAAAAAGAGAATTGTACAAAAAAAAATAAGATTGGTTAAACTTACAAGTGTTTTTTTTTTTTTTTTTACCACTACTATTCTTTTATATTGGCTTTTGGAATCTACAAATGCAGCAATTTAGAAATCAGATAAAAGGTGTAGCGCTGGGAAACACTTTTTGATAGATAAAAAGTGCATTTTTTATACAAATATATAAATCAGACCAAAAAGAGGGACAAACGAGGAGGAATGAGGGACGGAGGGACATTGCTCCAAATCAGGGACAGTCCCTCCAAATCCGGGACAGTTGGGAGGTATGGGGTCCACCACTGTCGCAATGAGGAAGCTGGATTAGAACAATCATGTGCAGCTGATGATGGAGGGAGGCCGTGAAGACAGGTAAATCCATCCTAATAAGAATAATAAAAGAATATCTGATGGGATTCTTCCTATGCATTATATGACATTCAATGGATGAATCTTCTTAGGTCAAAATATTGCCAGGACGAATGTTGACAGTACAGCAGCAGGTCAGTGGTGGCTGGTGGTATATTTTTTATTTGGGGGGTCGGTCGGTCACCAGCCTCGCACTCACCCCATCTAGGTCACGGGCAGCGCTTCCTCCGGGTGGGGGCTTCCTCCGGGTGGGGGCTTCCTCCGGACAGGGGGGCTTCCCCTAAGTCTTCTCCTTCTCGACATCACAGCCGCTGCCGCTGTGTGTCTCCTCCCTCCTCCTCCTTGGCAGGCCAATAGGATCTCTTCTCCTCTCTGCCAAATCGGCCGATCCGCTTCCTGATTGGAACTATCAGGAAGACAATAGTGAATGTGAATTCACTATTGTCACACAACTGGGTGGGCCCCCGGGCGCAGTGCTCTGCGTCCTGGGGCCGCCCTTTTTTGAAGCTATTTAGAGCCTCCAGCGTGGAATCCAAGCATCTGGTGCCCTGCATGTAGATTAGGGGACCAGGATTAGAGAGGCGGCATGGAATCCATGCGTCTGGTGCCCTGCATGTAGATTAGGGGACCAGGATTAGAGAGGCGGCATGGAATCCATGCGTCTGGTGCCCTGCATGTAGATTAGGGGACCAGGATTAGAGGGGCGGCATGGAATCCATGCGTCTGGCGTCCCTCATGTAGATTAGGAGGCCGTGATTAGAGAGGCGGCGTGGAATCCATGCGTCTGGTGCCCTGCATGTAGATTAGGGGACCAGGATTAGAGGGGCGGCATGGAATCCATGCGTCTGGCGTCCCTCATGTAGATTAGGGGACCAGGATTAGAGGGGCAGCATGGAATCCATGCGTCTGGCGTCCCTCATGTAGATTAGGAGGCCGTGATTAGAGAGGCGGTGTGGAATCCATGCGTCTGGTGTCCCTCATGTAGATTAAGGGGCCGTGATTAGAGAGGCGGCATGGAATCCATGCGTCTGGTGCCCTGCATGTAGATTAGGGGACCAGGATTAGAGGGGCGGCATGGAATCCATGCGTCTGGCGTCCCTCATGTAGATTAGGGGACCAGGATTAGAGGGGCAGCATGGAATCCATGCGTCTGGCGTCCCTCATGTAGATTAGGAGGCCGTGATTAGAGAGGCGGCGTGGAATCCATGCGTCTGGTGCCCTGCATGTAGATTAGGGGGCCGGGTGCATAGATTAGGGGGGGCGGCGCCCCTGCGTCCCGTATGGATGGGCTGCCACTGCAGCAGGTTTTTCCGGCTTTGGATGAATCATTGTGGCAAAGTTTTGGGTGAGCCTTGTTACATTATTAGTTTCCGACATGTTGTCCATGGTGCTGAACCTGCATAGAGACACAGATTTGGCACCAGGAGGGTTAATGTCAATTTTGTTTTAATGAAAAAAAATGTTAACCAAAAAAATCCCCCACTCAGCTCCCCATTGCTAAATGGACCAGGCACGCCAAGGACAGAGGTCGGTATCCCCATCACCAGATAGCGATCAAGTGTGCTGAAAGTTTGAAAATGACTTGCTAAACTATTGCTAGACTTGCCCGACCTTACAAGTTTGTTGCAGAATTGCAGCGAGTCCGCATTCCAAGACTCCAGATCAGCAAGTCTGCTGCAAGTTCTGGTTCAGTTACGTCGTGCAGTAGTCATCCCACCACTGGGGGTCACTGTGGCTGAATTTCCATGCTGTAGACTTGCTGAGCTCTTGCTGTAGACCAGGGCTTTCAATCTGGTGGCCCTCCAGCTGTTGTGAAGCTACAAGTGATGCATTGCAAGGCTGACAGTTACAAGCATGACTCCCACAGGCAGAGGCATGATGGGACTTGAAGCTTCACAACAGCTGGAGGGCCACCAGTTTGAGACCCCTGCTGTAGACTCACCACTGCAACTTTGCTCTTGCTAGAGACTTGCCACACAAATTTGCTACAAATTGGAAAAGTGTCAACTAGAACTTGTGCTTCTTCATGCATGTGTAGAACTTGCCAGTGAAAATGTGCAGCGAGTTACCAGAATTACAGTTATCCTTGCTAACTGGGATAGCAACGAAGCTGCAAGCATGCACCCCCTCTGCTATGCTAATACCAGCCTATAGCTGGAATCAACATTGAGGGGGGTTCCCTACCAAAAATGGTGGTCCCATCCAAAGCACTGTAGCCCCAGTTGCCAGAAATGGGTGTTGGCAAAGATGGAGGGCCTCTAGTGGTGAGGATGGGTTTGGCTGCAGCTGACTCCAGGTCACGGCCCCCGGAGTCTCTCAGCACATGCTCTACAGACCGGCATGGGTGGACAGAGCAGAAGCAGCAGTTCAGGGTTAAGCACAGGATAGTCAGGAGAACAAGCCAAGGTCGGGGCAACTAGCAGACAAGCCAAGGTCGGTACACAGAAGTCAGAGATAAACATATAGCAGGACACCAAACAGAAGCCTAGACACAACTGTTGCTCTGGCAAAGCTAGGCTTGTAGTTTGCTGGGTTAAATAGTGTTTCCTGTTGAGAGGCTGGGGTGGAGCCATGCTGAGATCTCCTACGTAAACGCCCAGGTGTGGGGTCATGGCAGGTGTGGGGGCATGGTCTCGTAAACTGGTTGTAAACCCTTACAACCAACTTTGACCTACAGGTAAGCCTAGATTAAGGCTTACCTGTAGGTCCAAGAAATATCTCCTAAACCTACACGGTTTAGAAGATATTTGCCGAAAGACAGGCACCGCTGTCTGCGGCGCACTGAGCGCGCCGCGGTCAACGGCGATATGCCACGAGTGGCAGCTCCCGTGCGCATGCGCGGGAGTGACGTCATCGCGGCTTCGCCGAATGACAGCGGCGGAGCTGCGAGACCCACCAAAAAGATGGACGCTCGGAACTACAGGGGACAGCAGTGACTTCGCTGGCTCCTGTGTCAGGTAAGTGACACATAATGGACTACTATGTGATGCGATGCGATGCATAGTAGTCCATTATGCTTTACCTTTGCAGGGTTTACTCATCAGGGTTTACTTCCTCTTTAAGGCTGAGCAGATAGTCAGAGCATAAACCCTTGCTGCAGATTCATGACAGCCTGAATCGGAAGTCTTTAAAGGAGTATAAGTAAAGTGTGTCAAACGAAGAGGGCTTACAACAGGGAACTGAAAAGGGTAGAGAAGATAAAGTGCAAAGGTCTAACAAGGAAAAAAATAACTGTCCTAAGGAGGCTATATTTCCATTGCTAATGACTACCGTATTTGTGTCAATTGCTAAAGTAGCCAGCCAGCCAGGAAACGGGTGACATGGTAGGGGTGAAGAATACTCTGGTAGTGAAGTGGTGTTATGCTTGGCCCTTTCACTGGCGAACAGTTCCCCACATAATGAGAAGGACCTCATGGCACAGATTATCTAGGGTCCTAGCCTGGAGTCAGAGAGAGAGAAATGTAGAAGGGGCCTCGGGCGGAGAACAAGCCTGAACTTATGGAGAAGTGTGTTTCCTGCATTCATTAGTAACATATGACCATCAGACTAGGATCCGAATACGCTTGAGCTCATCATTACACCCCACCAGAACAAGAAGAAAAGCCTCTATTCAAAATATACTGCACCCAAAATGAGAACCTTCCTCTATGGCCAGGAGCACAAGCGTGACTTTTAGGAGACTCTTAAAAAACGAATTTTCAGCGTTTGGCAAAGCCACTGAGTTGGTGCAGTAAATAGATAAACAGGTCCAAATGCTGCTCCTTGTAAATCCAAAACCTTTAAGGCGCTGATGGAGTTATTGCCCTTCTAAAAAAAAAAAAAAAAAAAAAACTACAACCGGGGTTGGCGACATTGCGAGGCAAAGCGTAACAATGACGGTATTGTAGGCCACATAATATCCTTCAAGGTTTTCTGCATTTTCTTTATCTCCAATTCTTAAATGGTAATCAACCTACTGTTGATCTCCTTCCAATGACAATTCTTGGGCATCGTTCAAATTACTGGCCTTAATTACGAGATGTATTATTGGAAAGAACCCTAGAGCGAAGGAATCGGGGAGATGTTGGATAGAGAGCCTTAAATGCGCTGCAGACCGGCGGGGGGGGGCAGAGGAGAAATCCATCGAGCGAAGCACATTGATCCGATTATCATCCAAATTACGGGAGCAGAGGCAGCAGCCGAGTGACTCAAGACTTCAACCTTCTCCAAGTCAGCTTGTCTGATGGAACGGCAGACCATGAGGGGGTGTCTGGCCTCAGCCAAGTTGGATCTCACACCAGGAAAGTGAACTGGCATGGGAAACGCTATTACAGAGCTGTAACCTGGCCAGTATCTAAGAGGGTTAACGTATGTTTTAATGAAGACCTCCAGACAAGGGACGAGGGCTGCCAGCTCTGTCTTGGAAAGAACGTTTCGAAAAACCATGTGATTTAGTCCAGGTTCAGTCCCAAAGCACGATCGGGTAGATGGAGCTCCAGGTTAAAGAGGGACTAGCTATGAAAACTCTTCTGTAGTATCCAATACCGGGACAATTAAAGCGGTTCTGTCACTACTTTTAACCACTTCAACCCCGGAAGGATTTACCCCCTTCCTGACCAGAGCACTCTTTTGCGATTCGGCACTGCGTCGCTTTCAGGGCCGTCTTTAAGGCAGGGCAAAAGGGGCAGCTGCCCTGGGCCCTGTCATTGTTGTGGGGCCCAAAAAAGCTGCCTCATACTTGCCAACTATCCAGGTGTAAATTCCCTTGTCCCTTGAAGTTTTAGTCCCTTGCTGTGTCCCAATATCTCAGCGCGAAGTGCTGGTCCTAATGCTGCCCAGCTCTGCCCTGTTGATGTGTACAGATGACTCACCTGCAGACCCTGTGTTTACATGTAAATAACCGGCATTCATGTGTAAATAGCGGCTGCAATACTTAGGCTCGGTTCACACAGTACGCGGCACGACTTGCAGCGCCGCGACCTGCCGCGACCTCAGCGGCGACTTGCAAAACGACTTCTGTATAGAAGTCAATGCAAGTCGCCCGAAGTCGCCGCAAAAGTAGTACAGGAACCTTTTTTCTAAGTCGGAGCGACTCGAGTCGCTCCTATTAGAACGGTTCCGTAGTACAGAACGGGGCGCTACTTGTCAGGCGGCGAAGTCGCCTGGACAAGTCGCCCCTGTGTGAACCGAGCCTAAGTAAATAGCCGGTGGCATTGATATGTAAATAAAGGCAACATTCATATGTATATCATGCTCCCCTGCAGTGAGGAGATGATGTGCTGTAACCTCTAGCAACTAATCAGTGAGCCGCAATGTGTGCTGTAACCTCTAGCAACCAGTCAGTAAGTAGTAATGATATGCTGTAACTGCTGGCAACCAATCTCAGAGCAGGTGGAGAGTGAAATTGGTGGGGGGTGGGGGGCCCAAGAAAATGTTTGCCCAGGGCCCAATCAATATTAAAGACAGCCCTGGTCGCTTTAACTGACAGTTGCGCGGTCGTGCGACGTTGCACCCAAACAAAATTTACGCCCCTTTTTTTCCCCACAAATAGAGCTTTCTTTTGGTGGTATTTCATCTCCTCTGTGGTTTTTATTGTTTGCGCTATAAACAAAAAAAGAGAGACAATTTTTTTAAAAAAGCAACATTTTTAACTTTTTGCTATAATAAATATCCCCAAAAAATATATATATAAAAAAAAAATTTTTTTCCTCAGTTTAGGCCGACATGTATTCTCCTACATATTTTTGGTAAAAAAAAAATCACAATAAGCGTATATTGATTGGTTATAGCATCTACAAAATAGGGGATAGATTTATAGCATTTTTATTATTAACTTTTTTTTATTAGTAATGGCGGCAATCTGCGATTTTTATCATGAATGCAGCATTATGGCGGATACATCGGACAATTTTGACACCGTTTTGGGACCATTTGCATTTATACAGCGACCGGTGCTATAAAAATCCACTGATTACTATGTAACTGACAATGGCAGGGAAGGGGTTAAACACTGGGTGGCGATCAAGGGGTTAAGTGTGTCCTAGGGAGTGATTCTAACTGTGGGGGGGGGGGGATGGTCTACCACCCACATGGACCTCAACCCGATAGAACACCTTTGGGATGAATTAGAGCGGAGACTGCGAGCCAGGCCTTCTAGTCCAACATCAGTGTTTGACCTCACAAATGCGCTTCTGGAAGCATGGTCAAACATTCCCCCACTGAATTTCACACTTGGGGGCATTCAAGGGCACACTGGCAGCATTTAATGGGCACATGGCAGTGGCAGCATATGATGGGCACACTGGCAGCATTTGATGGGCACAGTGGCAGCGTTTGATGGGCACAGTGGCAGCATTTGGCACAGAGGCTGCATTTGATGGGCAAAGTGGCAGCATATAATGGGCACACTGGCAACGTTTGATGGCACAGTGGCAGCATTTAATGGGAACAGTGGCAGCGTTTGGCACACTGGTAGCATTTGAGGGCACAGTGGCAATGTTTGATGGCACAGTGGCAGCATTTAATGGGCACAGTGGCAGCATTTGATGGCACAGTGGCAGCGTTTGATGGCACAGTGGCAGCATTTAATGGGCACAGTGGCAGCATTTGGCACAGTGGCAGCATTTGATGGCACAGTAGCAGCATTTAATGGGCACAGTGGCAGAATTTGGCACAGTGGCAGCGTTTGATGGCACAGTGGCAGAATTTAATGGGCACAGTGGCAGCATTTGAGGGCACAGTGGCAGCGTTTGCAGGCACAGTGGCAGCGTTTGATAGCACAGTGGCAATGTTTGATGGCACAGTGGCAGCATTTAATGGGAACAGTGGCAGCATTTGATGGCACAGTGGCAGCATTTGATGGCACAGTGGCAGCATTTAATGGGCACAGTAGCAGCGTTTGATGGCACAGTGGCAGCATTTAATGGGCACAGTGGCAGCATTTGGGGGCACAGTGGCAGCGTTTGCAGGCACAGTGGCAGCATTTAATGGGCACAGTGGCAGCATTTGATTTCACAGTGGCAGCGTTTCATGGCAAAGTGGCAGCATTTAATGGGCACAGTGGCAGAATTTGGCACAGTGGCAGCATTTGATGGCACAGTGGCAGCATTTAATGGGCACAGTGGCAGCATTTGAGGGCACAGTGGCAGCGTTTGCAGGCACAGTGGCAGCGTTTGATAGCACAGTGGCAATGTTTGATGGCACAGTGGCAGCATTTAATGGGAACAGTGGCAGCATTTGATGGCACAGTGGCAGCGTTTGATGGCACATTGGCAGCATTTAATGGGCACAGTGGAAGCATTTAATGGGCACAGTGGCAGCATTTGGCACAGTGGCAGCGTTTGATGGCACAGTGGCAGCATTTAATGGGCACAGTGGCAGCATTTGGGGGCACAGTGGCAGCGTTTGCAGGCACAGTGGCAGCATTTAATGGGCACAGTGGCAGCATTTGATTTCACAGTGGCAGCTTTTCATGGCACAGTGGCAGCATTTCATGGGCACAGTGGCAGCATTTAATGGGCACAGTGGCAGTGTTTGATGGCACAGTGGCAGCATTTAATGGGCACAGTGGCAGAATTTGGCACAGTGGCAGCGTTTGATGGCACAGTGGCAGCATTTAATGGGCACAGTGGCAGCATTTGAGGGCACAGTGGCAGCGTTTGCAGGCACAGTGGCAGCGTTTGATGGCACAGTGGCAATGTTTGATGGCACAGTGACAGCATTTAATGGGAACAGTGGCAGCATTTGATGGCACAGTGGCAGCGTTTGATGGCACATTGGCAATGTTTGATGGCACAGTGACAGCATTTAATGGGCACAGTGGCAGCATTTGGCACAGTGGCAGCGTTTGATGGCACAGTAGCAGCATTTAATGGGCACAGTGGCAGAATTTGGCACAGTGGCAGTGTTTGATGGCACAGTGGCAACATTTAATGGGCACAGTGGCAGCATTTGAGGGCACAGTGGCAGCGTTTGCAGGCACAGTGGCAGCGTTTGCAGGCACAGTGGCAGCATTTAATGGGCACAGTGGCAGCGTTTCATGGCAAAGTGTCATTATTTAATGGGCACAGTGGCAGAATTTGGCACAGTGGCAGTGTTTGATGGCACAGTGGCAACATTTGATGGGTACAGTGGCAGCAATTGCTGATTTTTGATTTTGTTTTTGTTTTTTTGCGCCCCCCTTAAAAATTTTGAGCACCAGCCACCACTGGCTACATAGCTACAGGAGAGGTGTGAGGGCCAGATGAAATGGCCTGGAGGGCCGGATTCGGCCCACGGGCCTTGTGTTTGAAACGTGTGCACTAAGGCTCTAGAGATTCCAAGTAATTTTCTGGCAACATTTCCAGGCAAACAATTAAATAAATGTATGCGGGAGAAAGATATCTATATTAGAGGGCCAAGAGACTTATTAAACAAGTGCAGCACAGCACCCAAAACACACATCAATATGTGAATGTAACAAAGGGTCCTGCTGCACCCACCCCCCCCCCCCCCCCCCCCCGCGGTAAATCCTTCTCCATGTCTTGTGGCTGAAGGCAGGAAACGGTGAACGCCCGACATTCAAATAGAAATGTTACCTAGAAAATAAAATCAATTTGTTCAAAGTTTGGTTTGCTGTTAAATAAACCAACAAGGAAGTAAAAGAATATTTGCTTTAGTTGGGGGTTTGACACTTTTGGCGATAAAGTTATGACTCAGTTTGGTCAATGACGAAAAACTGGACATTGAGTTTCAACACGGAATGCTTGGTTCTGGAAGTTCCTGTGACCTTGACAATGTAACTTTTACAATTAATCCTGGAAGGAACAGCAAAGAGCAAAAACAAATGAGGGACAATGGTAAGTTCATTACGCGTTGAACCTTTTAATTTCCACGTTGCCTTTTTTTTAAAGACCTCTGAGCGTTATTTGCAATAAAGTTCTCCAGTCTCGGGGAACCCCCTGCTAAAAATTAGAACTCTACAATTCATGATACATTAGTGTGATGGTCGGCGGGAAGAATGGTCCTTACACTTGTGGTCAGTGGGAAGAATGGTCCTTACACTTGTGGTCATTGGGAAGAATTACCCCCTTACAGATAGCTAAAAAGATCAATGGTGTCAGTGGGAACTTATCTGAGAGGCAGAAATTGGCCAATGCTGAAGGAACCCCTACAACCTCTGGAGGAACCCTAGGATTCCACAGAACCCTGGTTGACAATCATTGTCATAGACACAGAAGGTGATTGAAACAGGGCCCCCTTAACACAGGGCAAAAGGGGTAGCCCCCCCCCCCCCCCGGCCCAGTCATGGGCTGTGGGGCCCAAAGCAGCTGCCCCTTGAGCCCACTCTTCCTGCAAATATGAGTTGATAAGTGGAAGGTGGAAGAACATGTTTGCCCAGGGTCCAATCAATATTAAAAATGGCCCTGGATGGAAAGTGTAGCATTTTGAGTTGTTCTTGGAGGAGGAATAGAGAGAGAGTCTTCCAATTAGGAGCTTTGTTCCACTGGCAACTGCCCAATGGTGACCACATATGCTATATTACTAAAAGTATCGGGACGCCTGCCTTTACACACACTTGGACTTTAATGGCACCCCAGTCTTGGTCAGTAGGGTTTATTATTGGTCTAGGACAGGGATATGCAATTAGCGGACCTCCAGCTGTGGCAAAACTACAAGTCCCATCATGCTCTGCCTCTGGGCGTCATGCTTGTGGCTGTCAAAGTCTTGGTAGGCCTCATGGGACTTGTAGTTCTGCAACACCTGGAGGTCTGCTAATTGCATATCCCTGGTGTAGGAGGCTGAGATGAACCAAAGTAGACAACCTCCTACTCCTAGTTTCCTTCCCTTATTTCAAGCTCTACTATCTACTCTTTTGTCATATACATCTAGTAACACTTTTCTACTATTAATTGTTTTAGTAGTCTCCAGGGTTCACCCTTAATATCCCAGCTCTGGAAGGGTGACCCCCCCCCCCCCACTCACGTGTGGTTCCCACTTTACATACTGCCTATCATGGATGTCACCTCTCAGTGCCTCCAATCAATATTACCATTACCAGTATCTACAAATTTTATTCTCTACCCTTAGGTAAGAGTTTCCAGGACATTAGTGGTTGTTCCCTCTCTGCCTTTAAAAATCAATTACCATTGATTATTAATTTATTATCTACCATAGGTACCCCAATGTAATATTGATTGGAGGCACTGAAAGGTGAGGAAAACACCCCCTCGTGATAGGCAGGCGGGCCAATATGTAAAGTGGTCAGACAAGCCAAAATGTCAGGGAGCCAGAGATGAGCGTAGTAGAACAACAAGCAGGATCTGGAGCCAGAAGGAACGTCAGCCAAGCAAGTCTTTACCAGGAACACAGGAGAGCGTATCTAGAGTTGTGACTAAGGTGAAGGCAGAGATCATCTGGGCTGGACGGTTTAAGTAGGCAGGACTGACGAGCAGGATATCATCAACAGCTGAGTCACTGTGGAGAGAGATAGGATCTGGCAATTAACCGACAGCAGAGCGGGCAGCTCTGAGAAGGAAGGGCTGAGCCCAGCCCTGACACAGATAAAGGCAATCAAAGGGCCGTATCCGGCCTCCTGTTTAGAGATCAGTTGATTGGTCACATCAAAAACCCTTGGCCAGCATTTGGGGTAAAGGACACAAAATGGGAAATTAAAATCTTGACGAACCAATCAGGTATTGGTATTCATTTCCAGACCCGCTGTAGGACAATGACAGTTATATTGTGATTGGCGACACCGACTCTTTCGCCTGAACACGTTTATGTCCCTGGTGTAGGGGGGGGGGGGGGAGGGGCGGCATGGCTATTTTGCTTGCGGAGTATCAAGCATCTCTGAGCTGTAATCAATTTACATTTTAAGCATCCAATTCTCCGGCTTCTGGCACAACGATCGCTCTCCCTCGTATTCTATTTGTGGCTCAGCCAAGAGGACGGCAATTCTAAACAGGAGCCATTAGAAGTCCATGCATAAGATATGGAGCGTGATGTAATGGAAAAGGATGCAGATGTAACTGGTAAACTCTGTAGCAACCCGGCTCTGTTATTTGTATCAGTTATTTATAAATGGCAACAATTGTATATAAATTGCATGATAAAGATGTAACTATATCAAAAGGGTTTTTATTTTTATTTTTCTAAATGATATGTAAACCTGATCATTAAAATCTCCTATCAATATTACCACTTTAATGCCATTACAAAAGTAATTTTTAATCTTATTAATAATCCCGGCTAATCCTGCCATGGAGATCCTTGTTCCATCACTTCCTGCTCCGGTGACAACACTCTGCCCTGTCTTACAATTGTACTTCCCTGTTGTCACTCCGTCACATGGGAATCCATTGGAGGCTACAAGCAGGGCTGCTGTTAAAAATCAGGGGGCCCTATACAGTCTACCTGGCAGGGCCCCCCCTCCCCTCTGACAGCCCCCCCCCCCCCCACAAGTGACTGAGGGCATAGATCTATCAGTCCTCCCTTTCTCTACAGCCACTGAGGCTTCCTTCTCATTCACAAACTGAAGCATAGTAAACACAGTTCAGTGATGAATTGACACAGGAGTGATTGGTACTGATCGCTCGCTGTGCTCATTCAGGCAAGGAAGAGACCAGTAAATGACATCACTGTGTGCCAGCAGGAGAGGAGGGCAGCCGGCAGCACTGCTTGGGAAAGGGGGCACACAGGAGGGGCACGGAAAACAGATGGAAGGGGTGCATGTGCTAGAACCAATCCCGGAGGGAGGAAGAGGAGGAGAAGCTGGCAGCGGGAGACAGAATACGATCAGTGTCTGTAATAATTCAGTACAGCCGGCCCTCCTGCTCAGCAGGTGCCCGGGCCCTCCTTTTGAACTGATGGGGCCGGGCCCAGTACAGGAGGGCTGGCTGTACTTCCTTATCAGTGGGCCTGGCTAGAAGTGTCCGTTTAAGACACATTACACAGCCACAGTCCACTGTTGTCACCATCAGGAAACCCGCCCTGAGAAATGCCATGCAACCATCACTGGTGGTGTGTGCGGGTGGTCAGGAAATGGCAGCAAAGAGGTTGCAGGAGATAATCAAACAAGCACTTTACAGGACATGTGGACACTCAATGAAGTTGGGTGAGAAGCTGTGTAACTTTAAACTGCAAAATGGGTTATTTACTGTTAGAGCAGTAAGGATGTGGAACTCCCTTCCAGAACTGGTTGTTTCAGTGGGGAGTGTTAACAAAGTCAAAAAACTTCTAGATTGGCATCTTAGTGAACACAATATACCGGGATATTGGAAATGGTAGAGATATAGATACACACACATTGAACTGGATGGACTGTAGTCTTTATTTGACCTTGCCAACTACACTGTATTACCAAAAGTATTGGGACACCGGCCTTTACACGCACATGAACTTTTAATGACATCCCAGTCTTAGTCCGTAGGGTTCAATATTGAGTTGGCCCTTTGCAGCTACAACAGCTTCAACTCTTCTGGGAAGGCCGTCCACAAGGTTTAGGAGCCCTTTGTCTGATAAATACAGTGGGGTAAATATAATTATTTGATCCCCTGCAGATTGTGTTAGTTTGCCCACTTACAAAGAAATGAAGGGTCTATCATTTTTATCATAGGTGTATTTTAAATGATATAGAGACAGAATATCAACCAAAAATACAGAAAAAACACACAATACAAATGTTATAAATTGAGTTTCAGTTCAGTGAGTAAAATAAGTATTTGATCCCCAACCAACCAACAATAATTTTGCCCCCCACAGACTGGCTACAGTAGGTGGTCATGTGATACACAGATTAGCTACAGGCCACGCGGCCTGGTACGTCTCGGGGGGGGGGGCGCTCACTCGTCCCCGCCCCCTTTCCTGGCCGGCCGGGTAGCGTGCTCGGATAAGGGTCTGATATGGATCTAGGGGGAGACCCCCACGCCGATTTTTCCGCGTAGGGGTTCCCCTTTAATTCCATACCAGGTGACGGGGCCAGCGACGCCTCCTTCTGTTCATTTTAAAAGTACAGCGGACTGGCACATACACGGCAGTACTGTCTGCTAAAATGCGAGTCCAGCGGACAGATTGGAGTGCACTTTCTTAGTCCGCCGGACTTTTGGATAAAAAAAGTCCGCCGGAGCCCACACACGGGCGGATTGTCCGGCGGACTTAAGTCCGCCCGACTTTTCCACCGGATTGTTTGATCGTTTGATCGTGGCATAAGAAGGTCCTCCCAACGACAACTCGTTATGTGTATAAAAGACACCTGTCCACAGAATCTCCTTCCATTCAAACCCTCACCATCATGGGCAACACCAAAGAGCTGTCAGAGGACATCGGGGACAAGACTGTAGACCTGCACAAGGCTGGAATGGGCTACAAGACCATCAGCAAGAAGCTTGGTGAGAAGAAGACGACTGTTAGAATGATTATTCGCAAATGGAAGAAATACAAAATAACCATCAATCGCCCTCGGCCTGGAGCTCCATGTAAGACTTCTCCTCATGGGGTGAGGATGGTCATGAGAAAAGTGAGGGATCAGCCCAAAACTTCACGGGAGGAGCTTGTGAATGATCGGACGGCAGTTGGTACCACAGTCACCAAACAAACCATTGGTAACACAATACGCCGCCATGGATTGGAATCCTGCAGAGCCTCCAAGGTCCCCCTCCTCCAGAAGACACATGTACAGGCCAGTCTGAATTTTGCCAATGAACATCTAAATGATTCAGAGAAGGATTGGGGAGAAGGTGTTGTGGTCAGATGAGACAAAAATGAGCTCTTTGGCATTAACTTGACTCGCCGTGTTTGGAGGAAGAAAAATTCTGACTATGACCCTAAGAACACCATCCCTACAGTAAAGCACGGAGGTGGAAACATGATGCTTTGGGGCTGTTTCTCTGCTAAAGGTACAGGGTGACATTGCCGCATTGAGGTGCCAATGGTCGGGGAATTGGATGAGAACCTTCTTCCATCAGCCAGAACACTGAGGAAGGGTCATGGATGGGTTTTCCAGTATGACTATGAATCAAAACATACCGCCAAGGCAACAAAGGAGTGGCTCAAGAAGAAGCACATTAAGGTCGTGGAATGGCCTAGCCAGTCTCCAGACCTTAATCTTCTAGAAAATGTATGGAGGGAGCTGAAACTTCGAGTTTCCAAACGACAGCCAAGAAACATTAAGGATTTAGAGAACATCTGTAAAGAAGAGAGGACCAAAATCCCTCCTGAGATGTGTGCAAAATCTGGTCAGCAACTACAAGAAACGTCTGACCTCTGTGCTTGCCAACAAGGGTTTCTCCACCAACTAAGTCATGTTTTGCTTGGGGATCAAATACTTATTTTACTCACTCAACTGCAACTCAATTTATAACATTTGTATCATCTGTTTTTTCTGAATTTTTGATTGATTTTCTGTCTCTATCATTTAAAATACACCAATGATAAAAATTGTAGACCAGTGGAGAGGGGTGTGTGTACTGAGGGAGAGGGGGATCCGTACGGTGGGGGGGGGGGGGTGTATATAGTGACTTATACATCAGCTGTGGCTCTAGATATACAGAGCTTGTGTCACCAGAAAACGGAAAAAGTGTCTCCAGAATAGCAGACTTTGGGCACCCAGGGAGGGTTTTGTGTTGCAGTTTGGGCACTCGAGTTCAAAAAGGTTTGTCATCACTGTTATAGACCCTTTATTTCTTTGTAAGGGGGCAAACATACAAAATCTGCAGGGGATCAAATCATTATTTTCCCCACTGCATTCAGGTGGCTGATTTTCCCTTCCAGCCCACCATCGACCTAATGATCTAAAGCAGTGGCGGCCTGTCCATAGGGTAATTGAAAAAAAAAAGAAGGCCTTAAGTGCACTGTGTTGGGGCGCCGGACACAGTGCACTATGGGAAGCACCACGTCTATGCAATATCATGAGATTGCAAACGCGGCACTTCATTGGTGGGGTTTGGAGCTGTTTTGTGGCACAATCCATTGCGCCGAACAGCTTCCGCCCAGCTCCCATAGTGTATCACGGTCACTGAGTATCGGGTGCTTTGTTCTCAGTGTGAGTGCTAACACCAGGTGTTTGGAGTATCTTTATCTGCTGATTGTTAAACTTTCTAGAATATACATATTTCTATTGTTGTGTAGGATCTGGGCCTGCTGTCCCTCCCTCTCTCCTTCCCTTTCCCTCCATCCCTCGTCCATCTCAAACGCTAACCACACCCCCTTAGAGCCACCCTTAAGCCATGCCCACTAGACCACAGAAACCACGGCCATTTTCATCAAGTGTTAAGGATCAAAAAGGAAGGGCATGGTCTAGCGCCCCCCCCATCCTAAAACGTCACCAGCTTCCACTGACCTAGAGACCTAATGATATTTTTGACCTAATGACATCATTGACCTAATGATCCAATTACATCATTGACTTAATGAACCATTGATCACATGACCATATTAGATCAATGTCGGTGGCAAAATGCCCTGGTCTCTGCCCATTGGGCCAACAGGGATGCAATCATATGGCAGCTTCCCATGGGTTCTACAGAACTGGGTTCTGACCAAGTTTGGACTGAACCCAACTCATCCCTGATCAGAAGCTCCAGAAAAACTGAAACCAGCCTGCCTAGAAGCAACAACCGGACCACGGTCACCATCATAGAACTCGCACTTGGTCCTCATTCTGGGGTTTGATGAGAACAGTAACTGAAGCTTCTGACCACCTGATTGGTTGATCATATAACTGACCTAGAGACCCAATGATATCGTTGACCTAATGACATCATTGATCTAATGATCCAATGACATCATTGACTTAATGAGCCATTGATCACATGACCATATTAGATCAATGTCGGTGGCAAAATGCCCTGGTCTCTGCCGATTGGGCCAACAGGGATGCAATCATATGGCAGCTTCCCATGGGTTCTACAGAACTGGGTTCTGACCAAGTTTGGACTGAACCCAACTCATTCCTAATCAGAAGCTCCAGAAAAACTGAAACCAGCCTGCCTAGAAGCAACAACCGGACCACGGTCACCATCATAGAGCTCACACTTGGTCCTCATTCTGGGGTTTGATGAGAACAGTAGCTGAAGCTTCTGACCACCTGATTGGTTGTCCATATAACTGACCTAGAGACCCAATGATATCGTTGACCTAATGACATCATTGATCTAATGATCCAATGACATCATTGACTTAATGAACCATTGATCACATGACCATATTAGATCAATGTCGGTGGCAAAATGCCCTGGTCTCTGCCGATTGGGCCAACAGGGATTCAATCATATGGCAGCTTCCCATGGGTTCTACAGAACTGGGTTCTGACCAAGTTTGGACTGAACCCAACTCGTCCCTAATCAGAAGCTCCAGAAAAACTGAAACCAGCCTGCCTAGAAGCAACAACCGGACCATGGTCACCATCATAGAGCTCACACTTGGTCCTCATTCTGGGGTTTGATGAGAACAGTAGCTGAAGCTTCTGACCACCTGATTGGTTGATCATATAATTGGATGACTACGCAGGAGTACAGGTCCTAAATAAAGAGTGAGTGTAGGTGGCGAATGTTTGGGCTGAACTTGTCTATATAACGCAGTTTTCTTCTTGCTACATTGTAATTTGATTTCGGTGTTCTTCCCGACCTCATGGCCAAGGTTTGTTCTCAGGTAACCTCTCCTACCCCCTCCCCCCTCTCGAAAAGGCGCACACTCCTACGATCCCCGTAACACAATACAAGAGCTACCGGAGTCTTGGAACATCAAACTCAATCTTATTAGCGGAGGGCACCATTACAAATTCCAGCCGGCTTTCATATGGTATTGATATGGATCCTCAGTCGCTGGAAGCAAGAACTGATGTTGCGATGAAAGCTAATCACCGTGAATTAACTCTTGGACCGCTAGATAGGTGCGCGGGAAGTGCTGCAAGCCAACCGCCATCTTTAAAGCTGAGCTCCGAGCAAACAGCTAAATAGACATAAGAGAGGTGTATTATCTGCCATAGGATTTGGATTTATTTCCATCCAGTCCTGAGATTCACACAGCTGTGCTCCACAGCGCGGCCCTGTCTAGAAGGGGAGAAGGCTTATCAGTCTATTCCCTCCCCCAGCCTATACAGTTGTGCTCATAAGTTTACATACCCTGGTAGAATTTATGATTTCTTGGCCATTTTTTAGAGAATATGAATGATAACACAAAAACTTTTCTTTCACTCATGGTCAGTGTTTGGCTGAAGCCATTTATTATCAATCACCTGTGTTTTACTCTTTTTAAATCATAAAGACAACAGAAACTACCCAAATGACCCTGATCAAAAGTTTACATACCCTGGTGACTTTGGCCTGATAACATGCACACAAGTTGCTACAAAGGGGTTGGAATGGCTATTAAAGGTCACTATCCTCCCCTGTGATCTGTCTGCTTGTAATTAGTGTGGGCAGCACAGTGGTGTAGTGGTTAGCACTCTCACCTAGCAGTAAAAAGGGTTGCTGGTTCAAATCCCAACCACGACACTACCTGCCTGGAGTTTGCATGTTCTCCCTGTGCCTGCGTGGGTTTCCTCTGGGTACTCCAGTTTCCTCCCACCACTCCAAAG
The DNA here is from genome assembly GCF_037356315.1 of Lithobates pipiens. Classification (NCBI taxonomy): domain Eukaryota; kingdom Metazoa; phylum Chordata; class Amphibia; order Anura; family Ranidae; genus Lithobates; species Lithobates pipiens. Next base: position 10,780,278 of record NW_027507789.1, on the reverse strand, counting down.
ACATGCGGGTAGGTTAATTGGCTTCTGTCAAAAATTGGCCCTAGTATATGAATGGGGACCTTTGATCATGGGCTCATTGAGGGTAGGGACTGACATGAGTGTGCAGTGTACAGGGATAGGGACAATTGTAGACACTCACTCAGGTTGAACTGGATGGACTGGTGTCTTTATTCAACCTAACTAACTATGAAACTATGAAGTGTGTGTGTATAAAAGGTCAATGAGTTTCTGGACTCCTGACAGACCCTTGCATCTTCCATCCAGTGCTGCACTGACGTTTCTGGATTCTGAGTCATGGGAAAAGCAAAAGAGTTGTCAAAGGATCTGCGGGAAAAGGTAGTTGAACTGTATAAAACAGGAAAGGGATCAAAAAAAGAGATCCAAGGAATTGAGAATGCCAATCAGCAGTGTTCAAACTCTAATCAAGAAATGGAAAATGAGGGGTTCTGTTGAAACCAAACCACGGTCAGGTAGACCAACTAAAATTTCAGCCACAACTGCCAGGAAAATTGTTCAGGATGCAAAGAAAACCCCACAAATAACTTCAGGTGAATAACTGGTCCAAATCATTTGGTGGAGGGGGGATTATGGCGTGGGGTTGTTTTTCAGGGGTTGGGCTTTGCCCCTTTAGTTCCAGTGAAGGGAACTCTTAAGGCGTCAGCATACCAAGACATTTTGGACAATTTCATGCTCCCAACTTTGTGGGAACAGTTTGGGGACGGCCCCTTCCTGTTCCAACATGACTGCGCACCAGTGCACAAAGCAAGGTCCATAAAGACATGGATGAGCAAGTTTGGGGTGGGGGAACTTGACTGGCCTGCACAGAGTCCTGACCTCAACCCGATAGAACACCTTTGCGAGCCAGGCTTTCTTGTCCAACATCAGTGCCTGACCTCACAAATGCGCTTCTGGAAGAATGGTCAAACATTCCCATAGACACACTCCTAAACCTTGTGGACGGCCTTCCCAGAAGAGTTGAAGCTGTTATAACTGCAAATCCCAGGTGGACGAACCAAGGGAATACAAGAGGAAACTACTCCGAACGTCCAGAACCCAGATGGGAAGAGAGGAGGGAGTATATGGACAGAACACAACTCAATATTGAACCCTGCGGCAGTGTTTCTCAACTCCATTCCTCAAGGCTCCCCCAAAGGTCATGTTTTCAGACCTTCCATTATTTTGCACAGGTGATTTGATCAGTTTCACTGCCTTAGTAATTCCCACAGCTGTTTCATCTGAGGGAAATCCTGAACACATGACCTGTTGGGGGGCCATGAGGACTGGGGTTGAGAAACACTGCCCTACGGACTAATGCCCTGTACACACGGTCGGAAATTCAGACAGAAAAGGTCCGATCGAATTATATTGTCGGAAAATCCGATCGTGTGCGGGCTCTATAGGACTTTTTCCGTCTGAAAATTCAGACGGAAAAAAATTGAGAGCAGGATCTCAAATTTTCAGACAAAAAAATCCGATCTGACTTTTTCCGATCGTTTGTAGAGCATTCTGATCGGACAAAGTGGCACGCATGCTCAGATCAAATTACGAGACCAAAGCTATTGTCTAGTAGCCTCAACGTAGTCCCGTCGTTATGAACGAACGTCATCACGTTTGGAACGATCGGATTTTCCGACAACTTTGTGTATGCAACACCAGTTTAGGACAAAATCCGTCGGAAAAAATCCAACGGATTTTGTTGTCGGAAAAAATCAGACGGATTTTGTTGTCGGAAAAAATCCGACGGATTTTGTTGTCGGAATGTCTGACCGTGTGTACAGGGCATAAGACTGGGATGCCATTAAAGTTCACGTGCATGCAAAAGCAGGCGTCCCAATACTTTTGGTAATATAGTGTATGTTCATAGATCATGCAGAGGGGGAGGGTTTTTTCTTCCCCTCAACAAAATTGGAGTTACTCTAAGCTTAAAAAAAAAATGCCAGTCGCTTCTGAGCGCACGCTTAAAGTTTACGTTATTAATTTGTCTTGTATTTTCCTTAGTGCTGTCAGCCCCCCCCCCCCCCCCCTCTGATTGAGGAGGCATCTAATGAAGGCACACTTTGTCACCGTATGTCACCTCCTCTGTCAGGATGTCAGTGATCAGTGGTGTCATCCATCCAGCACACTTGATGTGACACCTCATCCTCCTGTCCAAAAAAAGTCCCTATTCCAGCTCCGTCCTCTACCTCCATGTACAAATAACACGTTCTGCAGATGATACACGCTACATACTGATACATTGTTTCTCTGCATAGACTTCCTGTCCTCTGCACACACCAGGATCAATGTATCACTTTCTTATCAATGCATTGGGCCTTTTTTTTTGTTTGTTTGTTTACATATAAAAATCTGCATTTTTATTTATTTTTTGCTACAAAATTATTTAGAACCCCCTAACATTATATAATCATTTTTTTTTAATCAGAGGCCCTGGAGAATAAATTGGTGGGGGTTGCAAATTTTTGGAAATAACACAGTTAAATTTGAATGCAAAAAAAAAAAAAAAAAAAAATGACATAACCCAATGTTTTTGTAAAATATTTAAAATTACGTCACGCCGAGTAAATAGATACCAAACACGTCACGCTTTAAAATTGCGCGTGCAGCGGCGAAAAAAGCAACATCAATTTTACTGTCCATGGGCAACACTTTGCAGGTTATCAGTTTAGATTTACAGAGGAGTCTGGTGCTAAAATGACTACCCATGAGCTGATGTTCGTGGTGATATCTGGCACGTGTGGGACGATCGCTGTTTGCGTGCATGTGGGACCGATGCTCGTTATCACAGGGGGGGGGGGGGATTTCATTTTTTTTAGTTATTCATTTAATACATTTTTTCCCCACTGTTGTTTTCATTTTTCTTATCACCGCTTTTGTGCGTGCGTGACCGACGCACGTATTCGCCTAATGCCCCGTACACGCGTTCGGAAATTCCGATGGGAAAAGTCCGATCGGATTAGGTTGTCGAAAAATCTAATCGTGTGTGGGCTCTAGCAGACTTTTTTATTCTGAGCATGCGTGCCACTTTGTGCGTCGGAATTCTATTCTATACACACGATCGGGAAAAGTCAGATCGGATTTTGTTGTCGGAAATTTTAGGTCCTGGAATTTCCGACGGAAGGAATTTGAGAGCAGGACCTAAAATTTTCCCGACAACAAAATACGATCTGACTTTTTCCGATCGTGTGTATAGAATTCCGACGCACAAAGTGGCACGCATTGCTCAGAATAAATTTGGGGACGAAAGCTATTGGCTACTGGCCTCTACATAATCCCATCGTACACTTTGTACGTCACCTCGTTCAGAACGATCGGATATTTCGACAACTTTGTGCGACCGTGTGTATGCAAGACTAGTTTCGGCCAAAGTCCGTCGGATTTTTTTTTACTTTTGTGGTCAGAATGTCCCACCGTGTGTACAGGGCATTAGAATATGCGGGAAATGGGTGCACTTTACTTTTTTTTTTATTATTAATTTATTTTCTTTTATTTTTATTTATTATTATTATTTTTTTACACTGTTGCTTTCATTTATTATATTTATATTAATTTATATTATAATAGATAAGAAAAGAACAGAACAGAAAAAAAAAAAAATAGAATCGAAAAAAAAAATAGAAGAGAATAGAATAGAGAGAATAGAAACATCTTCCTAAATTCGAATTTCGAATAGAATAAATCCGACTTTGAATGGAATTCGAAAATTTGAATTTGAGAAAAACAAAACAAATTCAGAAAATGAATGAAACAAATTTAACAAAACAAAACAAATTTATGTAAATAACGAATCGACGCAAAACACACTTTTTTTTCATTCTGCACACGTCTGCTCCACACAACTGCCGCTCACTGGATATTTTCTCTTTCCCCCCCACCATTCTCTGTAAACCCGAGAGATGGTTGTGTGTGAAAATCCCAGAAATACTCAGACCGGCCCGTCTGGCACCAAGAACCACACCACATTCCAAGTCACTTAAAGTGGTTGTAGATTAAGGCTTACCTGTAGGTCCAAGCAATATCTCCTAAACCTATATGGTTTAGGAGATATTTGCCCGAAAACGGGCACCGCTGTCTACGGCGCATGCGCCGTAGACAGCGGCGCGCAGGCGCACTGAGCGCGCCATTCCCAGCGACGGAGCTGCCACGCGTGTTGGCTCCCGTGCGCATGCGCGGGAGTGACGTCATCGCGGCTTCGCCGAATGACAGCGGCGGAGCTGCGAGAACCCACCAACAAGATGGATGCAGCGGACTACAGGGGACAGGGGCGACTTCGCTGGCTCCTGTGTCAGGTAAGTGACACATAATGGGCTACTATGCGATGCGATGCGATGCGATGCATAGTTGTCCATTATGCTTTGCCTTTGCAGGGAATGAAAGAGGAAGTAAACCCATCAGGGTTTACTTCCTCTTTAAATCCCCTTTTCTTCCCCGTTCTGATGCTCGGTTTGAATTTCAGAAAGTCGCCTTCACCACGTCTAGATGCCTAAATGCATTGAGTTGCTGCTGTGTGATTGGCTGATTAGCAATTTGTGTTACCGAGCGATTGATCAGGGGTGCCTAATAAAGTGGCCGGTGAGTAGACATCCCAATCACCGGTGAACATGGGTCCGAGCTGCGCTCATTATCTTTCTCTTGCAGTTCATACAATTGCAGATCCTGATTTTTTTTCTTGGTGACAGGTACACTTTAATTTAAAGGGATTGGCTGAATGGGAAAACATGTTCCATAGTAAAACATCGCCTCCCCTTTACAAAATGTTGGATGCGATGACAGGAGAGATCAGTGCAGCTCTCATGGTGGTTATGAAGAGTCGGGGTGGTACCACCGCCTATGTTGCGTCACCGGTAGGTTGGCTGTTACTTGGCTGACATAGCCGGCCTTTATCTGGGCTCATTATACCCAGGTGCAGTCATTACGGACTTTGGGGCCAGCTGCGCGCCCATTATGATGTAATTGAGGTGATTTACCAGATTTGCCGACCTTGTTGAGAGACGTCCTGTGTGGAGAATTAGAAGGCCTTGAGAAAAGAAAAAAAAATTGGAAGGTGGAGATGTTTGTTGGACCCGACAAAGATTCATTGTATCGGGAAGTATTGTGTCCAGGAGATCTTCATCATCCTCAGATACAAAGTATCTCTTCTCCTCTCCTGAAGATTAACTTTTTTTTTTGTCGGGCAGCAAAAATAATCCACGTTCGACTTTCCTATCCTACTTTTGTGAAACTTGAGTGTCATAGACCACAGAATGTTAAATCACAAAAAGTTGCAAGCAAGTCACGGAAGTCACAAGCGAATTTCAAGCAAGACTTTGGGGTTGCAGCAGAGTGAACCGCTCCGTCCACACTTGGCCTTTTTCCAGAACATACAAGTTTCGGAAGCCTGCTGAAAACACGCGTCACACTTGCAATGCCATTAATTGTTAATGCACCCCCAAGCGGAGGTAGTAGGCTCATCCGAACAAAGGTAGTAGGCTCACCTAAGCAGAGGTGGTAGGCTCACCCAAGCAGAGGTAGTAGGTTCACCCAAGCAGAGGTAGTAGGCTCATCCGAACAAAGGTAATAGGCTCACCTAAGTAGAGGTGGTAGGCTCGCCCAAGCAGAGGTGGTAGACTCACCCAAGTGGAGGTAGTAGGCGCACCCCCAAGCAGAGGTATTAGGCTCACCAAAACAGAGGTGGTAGGCTCACCAAAACAGAGGTGGTAGGCTCACCCAAGAAGAGGTAGTAGGCTCACCCAAGAGGAGGTGGTAGGCTCACCCAAGCAGAGGTGATAGGCTCACCCAAGCAGAGGTAGTAGGCTCACCCAAGCGGAGGTGGTAGGCTCACCCAAGCGGAGGTAGTAGGCTCACCCAAGCGGGGGGTGGTAGGCTCACGCAAGCGGGGGGTGGTAGGCTCACCCAAGCAGAGGTGGTAGGCACACCCAAGCAGAGGTGGTAGGCTCACCCAAGCAGAGGTAGTAGGCTCACCCAAGCGGAGGTAGTAGGCTCACCCAAGCGGAGGGTAGAAGGCTCACCCATGCAGAGGTGGTAGGCCCACCCAAGCAGGGGTAGTAGTCTCACCCAAGCAGAGGTAGTAGGCTCACCCAAGCGGAGGTAGTAGGCTCACCCAAGCGGGGGGTAGAAGGCTCACCCACGCAGAGGTGGTAGGCCCACCCAAGCGGAGGTAGTAGGCTAACCTAGGTGGAGGTAGAAGGCTCCCCCAAGCGGAGGTAGTAGGCTCACCCAAGCAGGGGTAGTAGGCTCACCCTAGCAGAGGTAGTAGGCTCACCCAAGCAGAGGTAGTAGGCTCACCCAAGCCGGGGGTAGAAGGCTTACCCAAGCAGAGGTAGTAGGCTCACCCAAGTGGAGGTAATAGGCTCACCCCCCAAGCAGAGGTAGTAGACTTACCCAAGTGGAGGTAGTAGGCTCACCCAAGCGGAGGTAGTAGGCCATCCAAGCAGAGGTGGTAGGCTCTTCCAAGCAGAGGTAGTAGGCTCACCCAAGCAGAGGTAGTAGGCTCACCCAAGCAGAGGTGGTAGGCTCACCCAAGCAGAGGTAGTCAGCTCACCCAAGCAGAGGTAGTAGGCTCACCCAAGCGGAGGTGGTAGGCTCACCTAGGTGGAGGTAGTAGGCTCACCCAAGCGGAGGTAGTAGGCTCACCCAAGCAGGGGTAGTAGGCTCACCCAAGTGGAGGTAATAGGCTCACCCCCCAAGCAGAGGTAGTAGGCTCACCCAAGTGGAGGTACTAGGCTCACCCAAGCAAAGGTAGTAGGCCATCCAAGCAAAGGTGGTAGGCTCACCCAAGCAGAAGTAGTAGGCTCACCCAAGCAGAGGTGGTAGGCTCACCCAAGCAGAAGTAGTCGGCTCACCCAAGCAGAGGTGGTAGACTTACCCAAGCAGGGGTAGTAGGCTCACTCAAGCAGAGGTGGTAGGCTCACCCAAGCGGAAGTTGTGAACTACAAATGTGCCACAACACGCAGTGAAATAACATGCCACGCTCTACTCTAAAGAAGGTCTTTGAGCTTCTTGTGGTGTTCGTTGCAGAGAGGGCAGTCCACTGAAGTGAACTGAGGAGAATTGGCTCTCCTATGTACGACGAGTTGAAACGCACCATAAATGTGAGCGGGAACGAGAGTTCCTCTACACTGAGGTGTGACCCAGCCTTGGGCTCCACTCACATCTACGCATTGCCCTAGTGCATTTTGATTTATATTTCACGTGAAAGCATAGTGAATGGGCCACCCTACAC
>NW_027507789.1:10708059-10768059 GCF_037356315.1 Lithobates pipiens | reverse complement strand
GTGAGCACGTGTTGCTCTTTCGCCGCAACCCCTCCAGCACAAAGGCGATGCTTGTGGAAAGGTCTTGTGCAGCACCGCAGGGGTATAGTGCCACCTCGTCAACAAGTTGTAGTCTACCTCCGCCATTTCTAGCGATGGATCTTTTGGGTCGTCTTTGGATCTTCTGGTGGATCTTTTTGGGCTGCTGACGACTCTTTTTGAAAAATCTTGTTCCCAGTTGCGTGTAGAAGTAGGGACTCTCGTGGAGGCTAGCGTTTGCAAAGTAGAAGTGGGAAATAGGCTTCTCCACCGGGCTGGTCTTCAGAGAAAGCGGCTTTCATAGGAGTCAGATTCCCACCGTAGGGGGGGGGGGGGGGGGGCAGGGCCGTCTTTAATATTGATTGGACCCTGGGCATACATTTTCTTAGGGCCCCCCCCCCATGCAATTTTGCTCTCCACCTTCTCTGAGACATACAATAAATAGCAGATAGACTTAAAATCAGTTGTATCAAGATGCTGTATCAGATCAGGCAGCGATTGCGATTGGTTGCCAGAGGTTACAGTATATCATTACTGCTTACTGACTGGTTGCTAGAGGTTACAGCACATTTCTGCGTGTTGATTGGCTGCTAGAGATTACTGTACAGCAGTGTTTCTCAATTCCAGTCTTCAAGGTGCACCAACAGGTCATGTTTTCAGGATTTCCCTCAGATGAAACTGATCAAATCACCTGTGCAAAATAATGGAAAGCCTGAAAACATGACCTGTTAGTGGGCCTTGAGGACTGGAATTGAGAAACACTGCTGTACAGTAATACTGCTCACTGGTCACTATAGGTTACAGCACATCTTCTCCTCACTGCAGGGGGGGCATGATATACCTATGAATGCTGCCTTTATTTACATATCAATGCAGTTGGCCTCAGCTATTTACATATGCATGTCACTGCTATTTACATATGAATGCCGGTATTTACATGTAAACACAGGGTCTGCAGTTGAGTCATCTGTACACAACAATAGGGCAGAGCTGGGCAGCATTAGTAGCAGCACTTCACACTGAGGTGTCAGGACACAGCACGGGACTAAAACTTCAAGGGACAAGGGAATGTAAACTGGGATAGTTGGCAAGTATGAGGCAGCTGCTTTGGGCCCCACAACAATGACAGGGCCCAGGGCAGCTGCCCCTTTTGCCCTACCTTAAAGACGGCCCTGCGGGGGGGGGGGGGGGTTGGTTTTCGGGAAGAGAAGCGCACAAAAGCTGGAAAGAAAAGTGTTATCATTCATATTCTCTGGAAAAAACGGCCAAGAAACCATAAATTCTGCCAGAATATGAAAAACTTATGAGCGCAACTGCTTCAACGGTTGGACTTGTGTCTTTTTTTGTTGACCTCACCGGACTTGATAGACTTGTGTCTTTTTTTTTTTCGACCTCACCGGACTTGATGGACTTGTGTCTTTTTTTTTTTCGACCTCACCGGACTTGATGGACTTGTGTCTTTTTTTTTTTCGACCTCACCGGACTTGATGGACTTGTGTCTTTTTTTTTTTCAACCTCACCGGACTTGATGGACTTGTGTCTTTTTTTTTTCTCGACCTCACCTAACTGTATAATAAAAGGCCTTCAAACTTTATGTTTTTTTAGACCAAAAAGGGGAGAAAGTAGAAGAATAATGACAGGTGTGCTTAAATCTGCGGGATCTCTACTGTACATTTATACTTTTATTTCCATTCATGCAAGCAAGCTTTTTGCACTACCGGGTCTACACCAGGGACCCTCGAGCAGGAAAATTGGTCCTTTATGGAAGTCAGGGGGGAGGGGGGGGTGTGTGCGCCGGGCACAGAGGGCAGTGTGTCGGCACACAGTGTCGTTTTTGTGTAACGATTATCTTCCTGCGGTTTGTTGGTGGCTCCATCGGCGAACAAGTGAAGCAGCAACAATTTAGAAGGGGCTGTCAAGGGGGGGGTGGTAAAAAAAAAAAAAAAAGGAAAACTTCCTATCTGCCTCTCGTATACAGCCGTCTATTCAGCACGGATAAGACTCCCCTTTCTGCTCGCACTCTTCAGAGAATTCGATTCGTTTCTCCTCGGCGGCCGGTCCCCGTGGTGTCTTTTTTTTTTTTTTTCGCGAACTCGATGTATCATATTTTGCATAATTGTGTTTATTTCTTTAGGGCTTTTTAAACACACAGTTTGTACATTATGTCTCCGTCATTAAGCTCTGTTTATTTGACTCACCCTCCGCGCTTCTGTTTTCCCAGTTCCTAATAACTGGGCCAAGCCAAGCCCCGACCTGCAGCCCCGGCTTTAATGGGAAAATCCCAATAAAGGCATCACTTGTATTATGGCCGCCCCCGAAAAAAATAAATAAAAAATTTTTTTTTTAAAAAGTGAAAGACTCGCATGTTTTGCGTTCTGCTTTGCTTAACGAGTTGCGTGTTTATTGTTTTCTTTTGCTGCCTACGTGCGGAGGAGGACGGGGCGTCTTTTTTTTTCGCTAGGAGGAACAGGTACTATGGTGTGTTTAGAAATTTTGTGGCGTGTAAGTCAATATTATCTTAGCGAAATCCGTGTGTTTGCTGAAAATGAAAAGAGGAAGAGTCGCGGAGACTGTAAACGCTGCAAAAAAAAAAAAAAAACAATCCGATGACCTGGGCGCCGATCGGGCCCCGCGCTTTCTGACTTGGTTACCCGGAAAGTTAAAACGTTTTGCGGCTTTTGTGCGTTTTTTTTTTTCTATTTTCTGGGGACTTTGTAGTCCTGTCCTTCCGGAAGGAAGACCACAGCTCCCAACTGTGCCTTATTTGGTGGGACTTTGGAAGGATGGTGCTAGGGTGTAGCCAGGGCCGTTGGACCCTGAGCAAAACATTTCCTTGGACCCCTACCGAATCCTCTTATCAACTGTTTGCAGGAAGTGCAGGCTCAAGAGGAGGCTTCCTTGGGCCCTTAACAATGACTAGGACCGGGGAAGCTGCCCCTTTTGTCCTGTGTTAAAGACGGGCCCTGGGTGTAGCCATCATCTCAACAATAGAATATCTAGAATACCCTCTCTACCGCTAAAGGGTACACTATGATAGGCTACCATGAAATGCACAATGATACAGTGTATTAAAAATATTAATTTTATTTGTATAAAAACAAATGTGGCTGAAGTATAATAAATTGCACAAGTAGCTCATATCATGCCAGTCAATGATCTTGGATGAAAATGGGAAAACACCTTTTTTTAAGCAAAAAAAAATATATATAAATTTTATTTGTACAAAAAATACAATACTACAATAGTAGGCTAATCACCTCAGGCCCCATCGCCATTCAGTGTACAGAAGTGTGCGGGGCACACAAGTCCAGAGGGAAGGGGGACCTACTGTGCCTCGTCACGTACTACACACCCTGCAGTACTAGATCTGCTGCATCATCTCTCTCACCCCCCTCTCTCTCTTTCTCACTCCGCTCAATCCCACCCCCCTCTCTCTCTTACCCCGATCTCTCTCACCTGCCCTCTTTCTATCCCCCCTCTCTCACCCCTCATCTCTCACTTTCTCACCCCTCTCTCTCCTCTCTTTCTCTCTCGTCCCTTCACTCTCATCCCCTCTCTCTCACCTCCCATCCCCCACTCTCTCTCACCCCATCTCTCTCTCTCTCACCCCCTCTCTCACCCCCATCTCTCTCTTTCTCTCCCCTCTCTCACCTCCTCTCTCTCACCCCCATCTCTCTCTCTCACCCCCCTCTCTTGCATCTCTCTCTCTCTCTCAATCCCTCTCTCTCTCACCCCTCTCTCTCTCTCTCTCTCACCCCCATCTCTCTCTCTCTCAATCCCTCTCTCTCATCCCCCCTCTCTGTCACCCCCATATCTCTCAGCCCTCTCTCTCTCTCTCACCCCCATATCTCTCACCCCTCTCTCTCTCTCTCTCATCCCCATCTCTCTCTCACCTCTCTCTCATCCCCCTCTCACCCCCCTCTCTCACCTCTCTCACCCCTCTCTCTCTCACCCCCCATCTCTCACCTCTTTCTCATCCCCCTCATCCTCTTCTCTCTCATCCCCCTCTCTCACCTCTCTCCCCCCTCTATTCTCTCACCCCCCTCTATTCTCTCACCCCCCTCTATCTCATCCAACTCTCTCACCTCTCTCTCTCTCTTTCATCCCTCCCCCCCTCTCTCTCTCTCTCTCTCTCTCTCTCTCATCCCCAGTTTCACCCGTCTCTTGCTCACCCCCCCCTCTCTCACCTCTCTCTCTCACTCCCTATCTTACCTCTCTCATCCCCTCTCTCACCACTCTCTGTTTCTGTCTCTCTCTCTCCTCCCCCTCACCCCACCTTCCTCACACCCTTCTCTCTCTCTCTTACCCCTTCTCTCTCACTCTCTCTCTCACACCCCTTTCAATCCCACCCCTCTCTTTCACCCCCCTCTTCGTCTCCCCTTATTTCTCCCTCCCACCCCCTCTCTCAACCCTCTCTATTACCCCCCTCTCTCACCCCTTCTTTCCCCTCTCCTCTCATCCCCTCTCTCTTTTTCCCCCCTCTCTCATCCCCTCCCTCTCTCCACCCCTATTTCTCTCTCTTTCACTGAGACTGAGGAAATGCCCCCTCCTCCTTCTACAAAGATACAATGTACAGTCTGATCACTGAGGGGAGGGGAGACTGAGGAAATGCCCCCTCCTCCTTCTACAAAGTTACAATGTACAGTCTGATCAATGGGGGGGGGGGGGGAGACTGAGGAAATGCTTCCTCCTCCTTCTACAAAGTTACAATGTACAGTCTGATCACTGGGGGAGGGGAGACTGAGGAAATGCTTCCTCCTCCTTCTACAAAGTTACAATGTGCAGTCTGATCACTGGGGGAGGGGAGACTGAGGAAATGCTTGCTCCTCCTTTCTACAAAGTTACAATGTACAGTCTGATCACTGGGTGAGTAAATGATATTGTCCCTGCATATTGGGAGACGTGGGGGAAGAATTGTGTTTTCTCTCCTCACCTGTTAGATTGAAGGACGGAGATTGTGGAACGCCAGCCAGCGACGGGCACGAAGGTCAACAAACCCAACAAGGGATCCCTTTGCTGCGCTCCTTGGCGGGTACGGGACCCGTCAGCACGCCACTCATCCGGCCGTCCGATAGAAAAAGACTTAAATTGGTTTATATGAAGCCGGCCTAAGCCAAACATTTTAACTTGTCAATCAGGCGGCTGTTTGTTGACCCAAAGACGGGCGATAGGGAGACGGTAAGTGGAAAAAAAGACGTCCCTTGGAAAAATCATGAAAAAAAAAAAAAGAGAGAAGATAAAATAAATATCGCCATTCGGTCGGCTTTGGGGACGCGTTTGACCCGCTCGCCGGATCGTGATAAAATAAACAGAGGAAAATAAAATCAGGTCGATGGAAATGTGCTTGCGTTTAATATCGGGTAATTTGTTTACAAGACAATTTGTGCAGCACCTTCCTGTTCTGTGCGGAGGGGGGGGGCGCCTCTCCCGGGGACCCGCCATGTTTTTTTACATTTTTTTTTTACATCTTATATAACTGTTAACGGTTTCACTACCAAAAAATACATTTATGTGTATACCTGCCGCATGATTTGTATTTCAATCCATCCAGTCCTGAGATTTACACAGCTCTGCTACAAAGTACAGCCCTACCTGCCAGGGAAGGAGACCTGTTTTTTTCCTCTGCTGCTGTTAAATAACACGTATAGGTCTTGCCCCTCCCCAAGCTTGTGAAAGGAGAAGCAGCTTACTGATGAGCTCAGCGCTCTGCTCTCTCCTCCTATCGGCACGCTCCTTGGTAGCACTGCCGGACAACTGACTGGCTCCTAATGCTGCTGTTTCCGCAACCCAGTCTAAGCTCTGCTGTAAATGGTCTGCAAGAGGCCAATGCCAAGACTTGTTCGGGCACCTCTCCTGCTTGTGTTGAATAAATAAAATGATGCAATAATAAATACAAAGCCAGGAATTGTCTGAGAGACCACCCCCGATTTCTCATTAGTCTAGTGATCTCAGCAGGGCTTTTTTTCAGCAGGAATGCGGGGGGAATGCAGTTCCGGCACCTCTAGCTCTGAATGTATGCAATGGCAAGGGGTGCTGGGGTTTACTGGAGGGTCTATTGATGCTGGCTGCTGGGGGATCTATTGTTGCTGGAGGGGATCTATTTTTACAGGAGGGGAGTCTATTGTTTCAGGGGAAGTCAGTTGTCAATGGTGGGGGATCTATTGTTGCTGGGGGGGTGGGGCTAAGGCTACTGGAAGACAATCGTTTCTGGAAGACATCTACTGTTGAGGGAGAGGTCTGTTGTTGCTGGGGGTGCTCCATTGTTACTAGCTACAGGGGATCTATTTTACTTCCTATCATTAACAAATTACATACAAATTACTTAACACCAAAAATTGATACTTGGTTCTGTATCCATTAGGTGGGTAGGGGTTGGAACCAAGGAATGGTGCTCGGAGGTGGGTAGGGGGTGGAACCAAGGAACGGTGCTCAGAGGTGGGTAGGGGGTGGAACCAAGGAATGGTGCTCGGTGGTGGATAGTGGGTGGAACCAAGGAATGGTGCTCAGAGGTGGGTAGGGAGTAGAACCAAAGAATGGTGCTTTGAGGTGTGTAGGAAGTGGAACCAAGAAATGGTGCTCGGAGGTGTGTTCGGGGGTGGAACCAAAGAATGGTGTTAGGAGGTGGGTAGGGGGTGAAACCAAGGAATGGTGCTCAGAGGTGGGTAGGGGGTGGAACCAAGGAATGGTGCTCAGAGGTGTGTAGGGGGTGGAGCCAAAGAATGGTGCACGGAGGTGGGTAGGGGGTGGAACCAAGGAACGGTGCTCAGAGGTGGGTAGGGGGTGGAACCAAGGAATGGTGCTCAGAGGTGGGTAGGGGGTGGAACCAAGGAACAGTGCTCAGAGGTGGGTAGAGAGTGGGACCAAGGAACGGTGCTCAGAGGTGGGTAAGCGGTGGAATCAAAGAATGGTGCTCGGAGGTGGGTAGGGGGTGGAACCAAGGAACAGTGCTCAGAGGTGGGTAGGGGGTGGAACCAAGGAACGGTGCTCAGAGGTGGGTAGGGGGTGGAACCAAGGAACGGTGCTCAAAGGTTGGTAAGTGGTGGAACCAAAGAATGGTGCTCGGGGGTGGGTAGGGGGTGGAACTAAGGAACGGTGCTCAGAGGTGGGTAGGGGGTGCAACCAAGGAACGGTGCTCAGAGGTGGGTAGGGGGTGCAACCAAGGAACGGTTCTCAGAGGTGAGTAGGGGGTGCAACCAAGGAACGGTGCTCAGAGGTGGGTAAGGGGTGGAATCAAAGAATGGTGGTTGGAGGTGAGTAGGGGGTGGAACCAAGGAACGGTGCTTTGACCACCTCTTTCATATGTGGGTGCTACTCACGTTTGTGCTCGCTTCTGCCCGCAAGCTCATCATCAGGATGAGGTGCTTTAAAAAAAAAATTCTAATTTATTTTACTTAATTTTATTTATTTTTACACTTTTTTTTTTAAATTGTGCCACTTTTATTCCTATTACAAGGAATGTAAACATCTAAAAAAAGCATGACAGGACCTCTTAAATATGAGATCCGGGGTCAAAAAGACCCCCGATCCCATATTTACACTAAAATGCAATTAAAAAGGAAAAAAAAATTTGTCATTTGAAAAAATTATAACAGAAAAATGTGCCTTTAAGAGGTATGGGCGGAACTCAGAAGTGACGTTTTGACGTAGATTCCGCTCCTGCTATAGTATGGAGACGGGTGGGGGGGCCATTTTAGCCTCACTCGTCTCCATACCCAGCCACGGACAGGTCCTGATGGCCTCAGCCACTGCCAACGGCTCCGGTAATCAGTGGCGGGCATGGGAGAGTGAGGGTGAGGTGGGGTGGCACTTCTCTCGCTGCCGATAACGGTGATCTCGTGGCAACTCCACCGCAGAGACCACCATTATCGTAAACAGGACTGCCGGCTCTAAAGAGGGATACCTCGGTTGTGGAATTTTTTGAAAAAAATTAAAAAACACTTTCATGAATAAAAACAAAACAAAAAAAAATGAAAGTTAGCCCAATTTTTTTTTGTATAATGTGTAAGATGATGTTACGTCAAGTAAATAGATACCTAACGTGTCATTCTTTAACCGTTTAAGGACCGGAAAGGATTTACCCCCTTAATGACCGGGCCATTTTTTGCGATATGGCACTGCGTCGCTTTAACTGACAACTGCGACGTTGCACTCAAACAAAATTGATGTCCTTTTTATTTTGCTACAATAAATATCCCCCAAAGAAATATAAAAAAACAAAAACAAATTTCTTGCTCAGTTTAGGCCAAATTGTATTCTTCTATTCTGCTGTCCCCCCCCCAAAAAAAAAAAACAGCTGCCACTAGGTTATCGGTAATTGGTATTGGTGAGTACTAAAAAAAAAGTATCGGTACTCGTACTTCATGTTAAAAAAATGGTATCAGTGCATCCATAATTATCATAAATTCGTATTCTGGCCAATAACCCAGATGACGTCCATGAGGACGAAACGCGATGGGTGGACCATAACAACATCACGCTCTACTCCTACACAAATGTGAGTGTTTTTAATCTTTGTTACGATTAAATAAATATCTCTTGGCGATATCACACTGCGCAGAGTTTTCTCTAATATGGTTTTCAGCACCTGAATTCGTGGATGTCGGATGACCGCCCCCTCCTTGTGACTTTGCTGCACATCCCTTGAGACCCCATTTGATGTTACACCGCGTGAAACATTGGTGACCGTTTTGGAGCAGGGAACAGCCACATCCTTTGGGGTACCAAATACAAGCTAATCGCGACTTGAGAGGTATAAACCTCTTCAAGTCGGTGAGTCCCGGTAAGCCTTATTCCTAAGGGTGGTGGTGTTACCACCTATTTCCTTTTTTGAGCACTTTATCCATTACTTGGACACACTGAAGCAGATATCTGCCTTCTGTATCTTTGGAATTTTTCAATGTCCTAAGTTGATATTGCTCATACATTATTCACACCATTATTGGTTTAAAGACATTTTTGTTAGATTTAAATGTATTATTTATGTGATTTTTTGGACCATTGTTTATTTCACGTGATTTCTTGATGTAGATTTCCCCTACACATATATACAGGGCTGGACTTACCATTGGGCTTGACTGGGCTCAAGCCCATGGGCCCCTCCCAATAGGGGACCCTGCGGGCCCCGCCGAGATACATAGCCAAGTGTACTCGGATCGGCTCCGCTCACAGTCACACCCCGTCCCGCCCTATGATGGACATAACACAGGGTCTGGGCGTGACTGTGAGCCGAGCCGAGTACACTCGGCTACTCTCTGCTCCGTTCGGGACTGCGAGAGGAGCCGAGAATCGCAGAGAGTACCCGAGAGCCGTCGAGAGGACCCGAGAGGAGCCAAGAGCTGCCGAGAGCCTCCGAGAGGAGCCGAGAGCCACCGAGAGGAGCTGAGAGCTGCTGAGAGGACCCAAGAGGAGCCAAGAGCTGCCGAGAGCCTCCAAGAGGAGCTGAGAGCCGCCAAGAGGAGCAGAGAGCCGCCGAGAGGACCCGAGAGGAGCCAAGAGCTGCCGAGAGCCTCCGAGAGGAGCCGAGAGCCGGCGAGAGGACCCGAGAGGAGCCGAGAGCCACTGAGAGGACCCGAGAGGACCTAAGAGCCACCGAGAGGACCCAAGGGGACCCGAGAGCCGCTGAGAGCCGCCAAGAGGATCTGAGAGCTGCCGAGATACAGAGGACTCTGTATCTTGGCGGCGCCATTTTTAAACTTCAAGACTGCAATGACAAGCCTACACTGCCAAGGCTGCAAATGACACTGGACAAGGCTGCAGATGGATGGGCAAGGCTGCAGATGGACACTGATAAGGCTGCATTGATGGGCATTTAAATGTAAGTTTTTTCCTTAAACTTCCCTCGTAAAAGTTTTTTTCCTTAAATTTCCCCCCTTTACTTGGGGTGTTATACGCCGATAAATACGGTAATGTATAGAAGGTAGGGCCTGAAAGTGACTCAAGCCCAGGGCCCCCCACTACCCTAAGTCCTGCCCTGCATATATAATTTAAGCGCAACATCTTTTACATTTATCATAAATTCGTATTCTGGCCAATAGAATGCATTAACGCGCATGTGCACGGGTGCGCAATTCGCAGCTTTGGCCGCGTTTTTTTGTTGCGGCTTTTCTCCAGCCAGCCCTTCAGAGGAGCCGAGGGGGCGCTCCGTGCGCGTGATGCCCCGAAAGTGTTCATTCCACGCTCGTAGCTATTTTTGGTCAATTGAACATTTTCCTGCAAAAACGATCAGTGACGATGTAAAATAACTCAAGCAGCGGCTCCTGTGATTTGGCACCAACGAGAAGTCCATTTTTAGAACCTTT
This sequence comes from Lithobates pipiens, assembly GCF_037356315.1. Taxonomy (NCBI): domain Eukaryota; kingdom Metazoa; phylum Chordata; class Amphibia; order Anura; family Ranidae; genus Lithobates; species Lithobates pipiens. The sequence continues at coordinate 10,757,743 of NW_027507789.1, read as the reverse complement.
ACAGTTTGCACCGAATCCCATGACTGCTGAAGAGGGGGGGGGGGGGGGTTCGGGAGGCGAGCGGCACGCTGGAATCGCCAGGAAAACCCTCTCCTGTCACACGGGAGGAAAATGAAAACGCTCCGATGATTTGAGTCATTCTGCCTCGAAATTGCGCCCACCTTCCAGCCCACTCTAAGACAAACAACGGCACAGCTGGTGAGCCCCAGGACTGAAGAGGGAGCGCACATCTGCTGCTCGCCCTGCCATGCAGCTGTGTATGGGGCTCCGGCAGCTGGCAGGGACTCAGAACTGTTTTCCTCTGCCCTGTGACTGCTTGCGGTGAGGGAGAGAAAACAGAGGGACTCATAAAAATTGATGTATCTTGTTAGGTAACAATGTGTGGCTGGCTCACCAGACAAACCGCTGATTGATACTTAATATAAAACTCCCTGACTAGGCAGAATAGCGGCAGAGGTTTTCTAGACAAGAGCAGTTGCCTGCGGCCGGCTTCCAGGGTAATTCTCTTCTTCTATAAAAGTGGGAGGCCAGTATTTTTTTTTTTTTTTTAAAGCATTTAGGGGAGGACCCCAAATCCAGCAACCATCAACATCATCGTCAACTATACCCACCGTTGAGGGAACTGGCCTAATGATTGCAGATTGCAGGCTGCCATGAGTTACGTACTACACTTTGCATTGCTGTAATCATTTTTTACATTGTATAAATGTACAGAATAGGATGAAAGGTATAAAGTGTTGCCTAATTCACTGAAGGAAAACATTATCTGATGCCAAAAGCCAATCAGATACATTACATGGCCAAGGGTTATGGAGCTGCAGTACCACCCCGGCATTAATATGGAGTTGCCCTCCCATGGCCATAAGTATGGAGTTGACCCTCACACTCTATGGCATAAATATGGAGCTCCCTCTCTATGACCAGTAATATGGAGTTCCCCCTCTATGGCCATTAATATGGAGTTGCTCTCCCATGGCCATTAATATGGAGTTGACCCTCTATGGCCATTAATAAGGAGTGGCCCCTCTATGGCCATTATTATGGCGTTGCAGTGCCACCCCGGCATTAATATGGAGTTGCCCTCCCATGGCCATAAATATGGAGTTGACCCTCACTTTTTATGGCCATAAATATGGAGCTCCCCCTCTATGACCATTAATATGGAGTTCCCCCTCTATGGCCATTAATATGGAGTTGACCCTCTATGGCCATTAATATGGAGTGGCCCATCTATGGCCATTAATATGGAGTGGCCCCTCTGTGGCCATTATTATGGAGTTGCAGTGCCACCCCGGCATTAATATGGAGTTGCGCTCCCATGGCCATAAATATGGAGTTGACCCTCACTCTTTATGGCCATAAATATGGAGCTCCCTCTCTATGACCATTAATATGGAGTTCCCCCTCTATTACCATTAATATGGAGTTGCCCCTCTATGGCCATTAATATGGAGTTGCTCTCCCAGGGCCATTAATATGGAGTGTCCCCGATGGACATTACTATGGATTTGCCCCTCTATGTCCATTAATATAAAGTTGCACTACCCCCCCACCATTAATATGTAGTTGCCTCCCCCCATGGCCATTTTTATGGAGTTGCTCCACACTTTTTATGGCCATTAATATGGAGTTGCTTCCCTATGGCCATTATTGTGGAGTTGCCCTCCTATGGCCATTAATATGGAGTTGCCCCCTCCATGCCCATCAACATGGAATTGCCCCATTGGACATTAATATGGGTTTGCTCCTCAATGGCCATTAATACGCAGTTGTCCTCCAGCCATTAATATGGAGTTGCTCTCCCGTGGCCATTTATATGGAGTTGCCCCCTCCATGGTCATTAATATGGAGTTGCCCCACTGGTCATTGCTATGGGTTTACCCCTCCATGGCCATTACTATGGATTTGCCCCTTTATGACCATTTATATGGAGTTGCTCCCTCTTCCTGGCCATTAATATGGAGTTGCCCCCTCCATGGTATTTAATATGTAGTTGCCCCAATGGTCATTGCTATGGATTTACCCCTCTATGGCCATTAATATGGATTTGCCCCTTTATGGCCATTTATATGGAGTTGCCCCCTCCTTCTGGACATTTATATGGAGTTGCAGTACCCCCTCCCCCCCGGCATTAATATGGAGTTGTCCTCCCATGGCCATAAGTTTGGCGTTGCCCCCCACTATGTATGGCCATAAATATGGAGTTGCCCCTCTATGGCCATTACTATGGAGTTGCCCCCCAGTCATTAATATGGAGTTGCTCTCCCATAACCATTAATATGGAGTTGCCCCCTCCATACCCAATAATATGGAGTTGCCTCTCTATGTTCATTAATATAAAGTTGCATTACCCCCTCCGTCATTAATATGTGTGTGCTCCCCCCCCATGGGCATTATTATGAAGTTGCCCCCTATTCTTTATAGCCATTAATATGGAGTTGCTCCCCTGTGGCCATTATTATGGAGTTGTCCTCCTATGGCCATTAATATGGAGTTGCCCCTCTATAGCCATTAATATGGAGTTGCCCCCTGTCCATTAGTATGGAGTTGCCCGCCCATGGCCATTTATATAGAGTTTCCCTCTCCATGGCCATTAATATGGAGGTGCCCCCCACTATGTATGGAGTTGACCCCCAATGGACATTAATATGGAGTTGCCCCCCTTTGTGGCTATAACATCCTCCGCTCTTCTGGGAAGACTTTCCACAAGATTTTGATGTGTCTGTGGGAATTTTTACTCATTTGTAAGGTCGGATACTGATGTTGGTTAAAAAGACCTAGCTCACTATCAGCCTTCCAATTCATCTCAAAGGTGTTCAGTAGGGTTGAGGTCAGGGCTCTGTACAGGGCATGCAAGTTCCTCCAGAGTCCACACCAAACTGGTCACACCATGTCTTTATGGAGCTGGCTTTGTATACAGGGGCACAATCATGCTGGAACAGAAAAGGGTCTTCACAAAACTGTTACCACAGTCTGAAGAGCACAGTTGTCTAGATTGTCTTTTGTATGTGGTAGTAATAGCAGAACTCTTCACTGGACACATAGGAACTCAAAGATGTTTTAGACAATTGTGCACTCCCAACCTTGTGGTCAGGACCGTTTTTAAGGCAGGGCAAAAGGGGTAGTTGCCCTGGGCCCCATCATTGTTGTGGGGCCCAAAGCAGCTGCCTCATACTTGCCAACTATCCCAGTTTAAATTCCCTTATACCTTGAAGTTTTAGCCCGTGCTGTGTCCCAATATCTCAGTGTAAAGTTCTGTTGCTGTTGCCCAGCTCTGCCCTTTTACCATGTCCTGCCCTGGGACCTGTCATTGTTGTGGGGCCCAAAGCAGCTGCCTCATACTTGCCAACTATCCCAGTTTAAATTCCCTTACCCCTTGGAGTTTTAGTCCCGTGCTGTGTCCCAATATCTCAGTTTAAATTCCTGTTGCTGCTGCCCAGCTCTGCCTTTTTGCCATGTACATATGACTCACCTGCAGACCCTGTGTTTACATGTAAATAACCTACATAATCATGTGCAGTAACCTCTAGCAACCAATTAGTGAGTGGTATAGATGTCCAGTAACCTCTAACAATCAATAAGTGAGCAGTATTGATATACAGTACTCTCTAGCAACCAATCAACAAGCAGAAGTCATGTGCTGTAACCTCTAGAAAATAAACAGTGAGCCACAATGTGTGCTGTAACCTCTAGCAACCAATTAGTGAGTGGTATAGATGTCCAGAAACCTCTAACACACAATAAGTGAGCGGTATTGATATACAGTAATCTCTAGCAACCAATCGACAAGCAGTAATGATGTGCTGTAACCTCTAGAAAATAAGCAGTGAGCCATAATGTGTGCTGTAACCTCTAGCAGGCAGTCAATGAGCAGTAATGATACACTGTAACCTCTGGCAACCAATCGCAATCGCTAGCCTGATCTGATTCAGTAAACTGATTTTGAGTCTAGCTTGCTATTTATTGTATGTCTCAGAGCATGTGGAGAGCGAAATTGCATCGAAGAGGGGGGCCCAAGAAAATGTTTTCCCGGGGTCCAATCAATAATAAAGACGGCCCTGCGTTGTGGTAACAGTTTGGTGAAGACCCTTTTCTGCTCCAGCATAACTGTCCCCCTGTGTAATAAGCCAGCTCCATAAAGACATGGTTTGACCAGTTTGGTGTTGAGGAATTTAAGTGTCTTGTACAGAGTCCTGACCTCAACCCTACTGAACACCTGTGGGATGAATTCTGAAGTCAGGTACTGATGTTGGATGAGCAGACCTGGCTCACGATCAGGGTTCCAATTCATTGCAAAGGATTTCATGAGAAAATTAATTACTAGAATCAGGTCATGACATTTTTTTCAGGCGTTAACAGAACTCTGCATGCTGAAAAGCCCCACCACTGAGTACAGTTACTCATACCCCAGAGGTGGGCCTTTATCTGTAAAGCCGCGTACACACGGGGCGGACTGTTTGGCCAACTTAGTCCGTCAGACAATCCGACGGACAGTCCGTCATACTTTCGAATGAACGGACTTGCCCACACACACCACTTTTTGAGCGGACTAATACGGCGTACTAAGTCCGCCATACTATCCGCCCTACTTTTGAAATGAACGGACTCGCCCACACACGCGGAGGAAAGTCCGCTCATTTCGAGCGCGTCTCCAGGTAGGCGGGGCCCGCGAAGGAGACGTCGCTGACCCCGCCGCCTGGAATGGACTTAAAGGGGAACACCAACGCCGAAAAAAATCGGCGTGGAGGTCCCCCCCAAGTCCACAACAGACACTTGTCCTAGCACGCTACCCGGCCGGCCAGGAAAGGGGGGCGAGCGAGCGCCCCCCCTCCTGAGCCGTACCAGGCCACGTGCCCTCAACATGGGGGGTGCCTTGGGGAAGGGGGGGCACGCGGCCCCCCCACCCCAAAGCACCTTGTCCCCATGTTGATGAGGACAAGGGCCTCTTCCCGACAACCCTGGCCGTTGGTTGTCGGGGTCTGCGGGCTGGGGGCTTATCGGAATCCGGGAGCCCCCTTTAATAAGGGGGCCCCCGGATACCGGCCCCCCACCCTATGTGAATGAGTATGGGGTACAATGTACCCCTACCCATTCACCTGTAAAATAAAAGTAAAAAAAAAAAACACAACACACGAGATAAAATACTTTATTGCACAGCTCCGGGGGTCTTCCGTCTTCGGGGGTCTTCTCGCCGGACTCCTCCGCTATCTTCTTGTAGCTCTTTTACTAGCGGAGGAGTCCGGCTTTCTTCCTCGCCGCCGGCCTCTTCTCCCGACTTCGGGGGTCTTGTCCCCCTCTTCGGTTCTTCTGCCGGGCCACCGCGCCTTCTTATAGCTCTTTTACAGGCGGTGGCCCGGTCTTCTGTCGCCGCCGTCGCCGCCGTCGCCACCTCCTTCCGTTCTTCTTCTTCTTCTTCAGGAGATGTTGCCTCGACGATCTCTCCGGCCGGAATGCCAGGGACGCACTGCGCGGCCACTTATATAGGGACAAGGGGCGGTGTCACATGGCTTTATGTCACATGGGTTGGTGTCACATGGTGACCCCGCCCCCTTACGATGTCATAGTCCCCATGTGACATCAACCCATGTGACCAACCAATGTGACATAAAGCCATGTGACACCGCCCCTTGTCCCTATATAAGTGGCCGCGCAGTGCGTCCCTGGCATTCCGGCCGGAGAGATCGTCGAGGCAACATCTCCTGGAGAAGAAGAAGAAGAAGAAGAATAAGAAGAACGGAAGGCGGCGGCGACGGCGGCGACAGAAGACCGGGCCACCGCCTGTAAAAGAGCTATAAGAAGGCGCGGTGGCCCGGCAGAAGAACCGAAGAGGGGGACAAGACCCCCGAAGTCGGGAGAAGAGGCCGCGGCGGCGAGGAAGAAAGCCGGACTCCTCCGCTAGTAAAAGAGCTACAAGAAGATAGCGGAGGAGTCCGGCGAGAAGACCCCCGAAGACGGAAGACCCCCGGAGCTGTGCAATAAAGTATTTTATCTCGTGTGTTGTGTTTTTTTTTGTACTTTTATTTTACAGGTGAATGGGTAGGGGTACATTGTACCCCATACTCATTCACATAGGGTGGGGGGCCGGTATCCGGGGGCCCCCTTATTAAAGGGGGCTCCCGGATTCCGATAAGCTCCCCGCCCGCAGACCCCGACAACCAACGTCCAGGGTTGTCGGGAAGAGGCCCTTGTCCTCATCAACATGGGGACAAGGTGCTTTGGGGTGGGGGGGCCGCGCGCCCCCCCCTTCCCCAAGGCCCCCCCCCATGTTGAGGGCACGCGGCCTGGTACGGCTCAGGAGGGGGGGCGCTCGCTCGCCCCCCTTTCCTGGCCGGCCGGGTAGCCTGCTCGGACAAGGGTCTGTTGTGGACTTGGGGGGGACCTCCACGCCGATTTTTTTCGGCGTTGGTGTTCCCCTTTAAGTCCATTCCAGGCGGCGGGGTCAGCGACGTCTCCTTCGCGGGCCCCGCCTACCTGGATACCCGCTCGAAATGAGCGGACTTTTCTCCGGGCGGGAAAAGTCCGCTCATTTCAAAAGTACGGCGGACTGGCACACACACGGGCGGATTGTCCGCCGAAATGCGAGTCCGACGGACAGTATTACGGAAATTCCGAAATACTTAGTCCGCCAGACTGCACGCTGAAAAAGTCAGCTGAAGCCCACACACGAGCGGACTGTCCGCTGAAATGTGTTTCGGCGGACTAAGTAGGCCAGACAGTCCGCCCGTGTGTACGCGGCTTAAGTGGGTAAATGAAAAACAATATGGTTGGAATGGATAAACAGCCTAGTTTGCCTGAGGAACTTATTTAGTAACCTTTGTGATCATTCAAAAGTAAAAAAAAAAAAAAAAAAAAAGATGGACTTTTACCAGTGAAGAATGCTCACCATCCTTTCTCCATTCATGTAGGCCCAAACATTTGGCTAGGCTAAGTGTAAGTATCACCACACACTCTGTCCAGTTCTGGGTCATGGAAGTCTCTGTATCATATGCAGCAGCCTTCTAGATTAGTGTATGTTGTTAGATACATTTGGTTGGCTCCTTCATGATAATGGGAGCAGGGGTTAATTGTTCAGGGCTGCTCATAGACTGATGCTAGGATTGCTTCCCCCTGTATACTAGAGGATTATATATTCATAGGGAGGGGAAGAACAGAGTGAGCGATCTGAATATTTATGGGACTTAAGCCAATCCCTAGGGAGGTGTGCCAAATAGGTAGTTGGAGAGCCCATAAAATAGTCTGGGGTCTGAGGAAGTGTTTCTGGGTCCATTCCTGCTGGAGGAGAAACTTGTGCGGGGGGCCCTATCCCTGGAGCAGGAGTGCTAGAGGTGCCACTAAGAAGACATCAAGGTCCCAGCTAAGCCTTAGCTGGGGGGCCTATTCACAAGCTAAAGTCCTGGATTCAAGTTGGGTCTGGAGAAGCTCACTGGAGAGAAGCAGGAGGAAGTTGGGGGGGGGGGGGGAGTGTCCAGGTTTCCTACCATGGTGTGAGCCTGCTTCTCCCTCACTGAGAACAGCCAGGTAGATATCAGAAGGAGGCAACCGATGATCCTGTGGCTGTGTGACAAAATGACCCCAGTGCTGGATGGTTAGTGACTGTGTGTAGCTTCTGGTCTCTAGGAGAAGTCATAGTCAGCATAGAGATCCTGTGGGACATTTTTGGTATAGTTCAGAAAGATAAAGTGTCCTCAACATGTTCAGCTCATCAGTTTTGGGGTGTCTCCTGCTCCCTTCATACCATACAAGTTCAACGTTCAAATAAAAAGACACCCCTAGACCAGGGGCGGACTGACAACTCATGGGGCCCCCGGCAATCAGAGATTATGGGGCCACACAGTAGACACAAACACACACACACACACACACAGTATACAATCACACAGTATACACAGACATGTTTCTATTGGCTGAGAAGGTACTGGAGAGGTGGGGCAGCTATAATCTCAGGATTTTTAGACCAAAAGGATGTCGGTAAGGGACATTTCAGAGTCAGATGTAAAAAAAAAAAACACACATTTTTACATACTGTCCCTGGTTTTACTGAGGCTGGCAACCCTGATGGGGCTCCCTAGTGGCATGGGGCCCTCGGGCATTGCCCGAATGGCCCAGTGGTCAGCCCACCCCTGCCCTAGACTATCCCTTGGAGCCAGTGGAAGAGTGAATAAAATGCTGTGTGTGCTTTACCTAGGTGAATGGAACTAAGTTCACCAATGGCTTCTTAAGAGGTGCGTTACACATACAAGCAAGTCCAACCTATCTCAAAGGTCTTTAGGCATCTTAAGTTGACTGATTTGTATTCAGTCAACTGGCAAATGTACAGGATGGGGAAAAAAAAGGAACACAGAAGTTAAATCAGGACAAATCTCGCAGGAGGAAATCAGTAAAGTCTAGACGTTTAGAAAGCACAGGTTAAGAGACCAAAGGATTCGATTGGGCCAGAGCAGAAGGTGAGGGAAGGGCACAGGAAGCAGGCCTCCATCAAATTGTCACGCCATCTTAATGAGCCAAACTCATCCAGTCTGGTGTCTTAGGATTTTGATGTAATGTGTTGTGCTTAGCCGGTGTGCTTTGGGTGCACCAAATTTTCTCCAGTGTTCTCTTAATCACAGCATGCCTACGCAGGTAATCATAACACTGCACAATTGCCCAGATGTTCCGAAAACCGACTCCTCAGCAGTAACCATAAAAAAAAACAAGACTTTTTCGACTTTCCAGCAGAAGGAATCCACTTTCTCCAAGCTAAGCAGAATTGGAAAAGCTACGAGGACGGTTAAAATTTCGAAAGAAGGGGGGAAAAAGAAAAAAAAACCCTAGCGGTTGTTGGAGCTGGACCTAATTATAACGTAATTAGGAGACCTCTGTTAGCAAAATAAAATCTCCTCGTATCTTTTCAGCTTAGCACCTCGAGGAAATTCAAACATGCAGAACATGATACAATTTAGCAAACAGTGTTTAGGGTTTAAAGTGTCTTCTACGGCACGCACAAGGCAGGGGTTTGCTGGCGAACAGAAAGCTAAGTAGGTGTATTCGATTCCCATTCTGTGCTAATTGACATGCTAAGGAAAATATTCATGTTTCTTAAAAAATGTGATGCAAGATGTGTAAAATGTAACAGAACCCAATAGATGATGGAGAAAGACATACAAGTGAGTCCAAATCAAAAAAAAAGTTCCATCTCTCCATTTTAAAGAGCAATGTTGCAATCATTTCCAAGAGAAAATTTTGAACATATAAAGTATATCTGAAGTCCACCCAACTTTTTATGGGTGGGGAGGAGGTTTTAGATGGTGTGTGGAAGGGTAAATCCCTCTGTTGGTCTTGTTATTGGTGTATGTATCCTCACTTGGGAGATTTACCTTCTCTATTTGTTGTTTTAGAATAGTGGTCTCCAAAATCCAGCCTCGGGGCCAGGTGCAGCCCTTTAATCCACTGATACCAACAAGGGGGCAAAATTCCTCCCCACTAACACCAGTGTTGGTGCACAATTTCTCCCAATGAAACCAAAGATGGGGCACAATTCCTCCCAATGACATCAATGATGGGACACAATTCCTCCTAATGACATCAACAATGGGACACAATTCCTCCCAATGACACAAACGATGAAGCACAATTTGTCCCAGTGACACCAAAGATGGGGCACAATTCCTCCCACGATAGACCCCCCTTCACCAGCAACAATAGACCCCCATGCAACAATAGATACCCACCGACTATAGATCCCCCCAGCATCCATCGCCAATAGACCTTCCAGCATACCCCAGCACCCCTTACCATTACATATACTATATTATCAAAAGTATTGGGATGCCTGCCTTTAAATGAATGTGAAATTTAATGGCAAACCAGTCTTAGTCCGTAGGGTTCAATATTGAGTTGGACTACCCTTTGCAGATATAACAGCTCCAACTCTTCTGTGAAGGATGTCTACAAGGTTTAGGAGTGTGTTTATGGGAACGTTTGACCATTCTTTCAGAAGCGCATTTGTAAGGTCAGGCACTGATGTTTAATGAGAAGGCCTGGCTCGCAGTCTCCACTCTAATTTATCTCAAAAGTGTTGAAGTCCGGCCAGTCAACCTTGTTTGTGGTGTGCATTCATGTTGGAACAGGAAGGGGCCATCCTCAAACTGTTCCCACAAAGTCGGAAGCATGAAATTGTCCAAAATGTCTTGGTTTGCTGACGCCTTAATGGTTCCCTTCATTGGAACTAAGTGGCCAGGCCCAACCCCTGAAACACAACCCCACACCATAATCCCCCTTCCGCCAAATGATTTGGAGCAGTGCACAAAGCAGGTTCCATAAGGACATGGATGAGTGAGTTTGGGGTGGAGAAACTTGACAGGCCTGCACTTCAACCTAATAGAACACCTTTGGGGTGAATTAGAGTGTAGACTGCTACCCGTACCTTCTCGTCCAACATCAGTGTCTAGCCTCACAAATGAGCTTCTGGAAGAATGGTCACACATTCCCATAGACACCCTCCTAAACCTTGTGGACAGCCTTCCCAGAAGAGTTGAATCTGTTATAGCTTCAAAGGGTGGGCCAACTAAATATTGAACCCTACGGGCTAAGACTGGGATTCCATAAAGTTCATGTGCCTGCAAAGGCAGGCGTCCCAATACTTTTGGTAATACATTGTATGTTCATGCTGGAGGTGCCAGTGTTCCCTCCAGGTTCCTGCTGAAAAGAAGCCCTGGCTTTATATCCTAACCTACAATATAGCAAGGGAGTATCTTTCTTATCTATTTAAGGATTTCAGATTAGCAGCAGAATTATTATTATTTTTTTTTATAAGTTGAATAGATTCCAGGACAGGCAAACAAATATAAGAATATTTTGCATGCAGGATGTAATTGTGATAGCAGATGTACAAAATGCAATATCATTGGACACTTCCCAGTTCTACTGTCTGGATTTCCTGTCTTTAATATGAACACCAACACCTCCAGAATCACAAACACTCAGACCATCCTACAATGCTCCAGCTTCTCTTCCTTCTCTCCAACTTGTGATCTAATATGTACAATCTGGTCTTGACATGAGAACTGAAATGTGGTTCCAGTAAATAAACACACACCGGGTTCTACAAAAAAATAGACAGATGTCTGTAAATAAACTTTGGTCATAAAAAGCCTAGAGGAGGTGATATGATGTAATGTTTGTGGAAGGAGTACTCCTTGGAGGGGCAGTCTTTGGTGCTGGCCAACCAAAGGTAGTGACTAGTGAATACTCATAAATGCTCTTGTTGCAATGGCAATCCAGAAAAATGGACGCTGCTATTCCAGATCCAGAGTATTCTGACAATGATCGGAGAAGGAATGGCCTAATAGGCTTAGGCTGGCCATAGATGAGTCTGTTTTTTTTTTTCATTCAACCTTTGAAGGAACCCTAGGGTTCCATGGAACCCTGGTTGACAAAGGCTGTTCTAGTGTGTGCTTCCTCCACATGGCCATTTCAATACTACTTACCCTATGGTGGGCCTCCAAAGGTTCTTTTTCTTTTCAGTAGGTCCTTTCAGTGCTCCATGTGCAGCCCTAGCACAGCTTATGTTGAACACAACACACCACCATGGACCCAACAGTCTGGGAATGTCTCAATACACATCCACCAAGGCCAGAACCCCGGGGAAAGAGAAAGCTGAGGAAGGTAATGGACCCTTCTATTCCAGATCCAGAGTATTCTGTCCAATGGTCAGAGAAGGAATGTAGGCTGGCCATAGAAGTGTCTATTTTTTTTTCATTCAACCTTTGAAGGAACCCTAGGGTTCCATGGAACCCTGGCTGACAAAGGCTGTTCTAGTGTGTGTGTTAGAGTCCAGATGTGGAGCCCGACTTGTAGGAGGAGACCTCTCTTACAGCGCTGGTTCAGGAGCCGCTGGAATGGGAACAGCGGTCTCGAGAGCACAGTGGGTAGGAGGGCCTGCTGGATAGGGCCGCTGGAGCTGGTAGAAGAGCGGAGATCCCTCTGAAGGCTGAGTGGACTGCGGTTTGCTGGAAGCAGGCAGTAGCTTCAGAAGCCGAAGATTGGAACTGGCAGCAGGCTGGAGAAGAGTCAGACGGTCCGGGTCAGAAGGTAAGCAGACTGGTGGTAACGGAAGGCAGAAGAGGTGTCGGTAAGCAGGCAGAGGTCGGCAACGGAATCACAAGCAGAAGAGGTTTCGAGGTCAGGCAGGCCGGGTCGGGATTGGAGAAGGCAGAGAAGTCAAGCAAGCCGGGTCGATAACGGTAGCAGGTAATCAGGTTCAGGATCAGGTATTCAAAGGTAACCGGGTTCAGGATCAGGTATTTAGACACACGGAAGCTGAGACGAAGCAGCGCCGCACCGGCGCACTTGAGGGTCCTTTAAACGCTCAGTGGCGGGAAGGAGCGCACGCACGCCACGCACGACCACGTGAACGAGCGCGCGTACGAATCGCCACTCGCGACACTAACGCGTAAACGTACGCGAACGCGTACGCGAACGCGCAGAAGACACACGCCGACGCCTGTGTGCACGCAGCTGTACCTGTCTATTGCTGGTAAGTTCCTGACATTGCCCCCTCCCAAGGGGCAGCCTCCGGATGCCCAACAGGTTCCTCTTTTCTGGATGAGCAGACAAGTATGTGTGAATTAACCGCCTGGCATGGATATTGCTGTTCGGTTCCCAGGAATTGTTCTCTGGCCCAAATCCCTTCCATTTGATCAGAAATTGGATGCGTCCCTGTCTTTTTCTGCAATCGAGGATGGCCTCCACCTCGTACTCCTCATTTCCATCCACTAAGATGGGTTCTGGAGGTCTAGTTCCTCTATCAGGAAAGGGATCAGGGGTGGCAGGTCTCAGCAGTGACACATGGAACACAGGATGAATCCTAAGCGACTCAGGCAGGGTTAGCTCGTAGGAAACTTCATTAATTTTCCTCTTAACCGGAAATGGTCCCATAAATTTAGGTGCAAGTTTCCTGGAGGGACAAGCCATTTTAATGTTATTGGTAGAAAGCCATACCTGGTCGCCAGGTTGTAGGATCAGTTCCCCTCTTCTTCTCCGGTCAAAGACTCTCTTACTGTCTGCCTGGGCCTTGGCCACTGCTTCCTGCAACACCCGGTTATTGTGGCTGAGGAAATCCACTGTCTTCTGGACCGCTGGAACTGAGGTTTCTGGAAGAAAATCAGGAAAAAAGGTTAAATGAAAGCCATAATTGGCGAAAAAAGGGGACTGACCGGTGGCCGAATGACAAGCATTATTGTAGGCAAATTCTGCCAAAGGCAGCAGGGACACCCAATCATTCTGTACGAATGATGTGAAGCACCTAATGTACTGCTCAAGAGTCTGGTTGGTCCTTTCTGTCTGCCCATTAGTTTGGGGATGATAGGCCGAGGACAGTGCCAGCTCAATTTTCAGGATCTCGCACAGGGCCCTCCAGAAGCGTGAGGTGAACTGCACTCCTCTGTCGGAGACTATATTCGCTGGAATCCCGTGTAGCCTCACAATCTCCTTAATGAACACATGGGCAGTCTCCACAGCAGATGGGGTGCCTTTTAAGGGTGAGAAGTGGGCCATCTTGGATAGCCGGTCTACAACCACAAAAATAGTTGAACATCCCTCAGAACATGGAAGCTCGACAATAAAGTCCATACTAATCATTCTCCAGGGTCTGTCGGGTACAGGTAGGGGTTTCAGCAGCCCCCAAGCTCGGTTCCTGGGTGTCTTGTTCTGGATACAGACGGGGCAAGAGCTGATGTACTTTTCGCAAAAGTCCTTCAAATTGGGCCACCAGAACGTGCGTTGTACCAGATCAAGGGTCTTGCGGACCCCAAAGTGGCCTGCCAGTGGGTGGTCATGAAGAAGGGACAGCACCTTAACTCGGACATTCTTGGGGACAAAAATTTGACTTCCCCTCCAGAACAAGCCATCTCCGGACATTAAGGTGATTCCGGGGGGTCTAGAGGAGTCAGAGGATGCTTCTCTGATCAGAGAGAGGAGGTCAGGCTGTAAAAGTAAAAAATTCCCGGCAGGTAAGATGGTGTCAGGAACAGATGAGTCCTTGGGATTGTCATACATCCGTGACAGCGCATCAGGTTTCACGTTCTTCGATCCGGGCCGGTACGTGATGTGAAAGGAGAAACGTGAAAAGAACAGGGCCCAGCGGGCTTGTCGGGGTCTCAGTCGCTTGGCAGACCGTAGATATTCTAAGTTCTTGTGGTCTGTGTATATTAGTACCGGGTGAGCAGCGCCCTCCAATAGGTATCTCCACTCCTCCAAGGCGGCCTTAATGGCGAGCAACTCTCGGTCACCTACGTCGTAATTCTTCTCCGCGGAAGAGAGTTTCCTGGAGAAGAACCCCACGGGATGCATTAGGTCCTTGTTGCCTTGACGTTGGGAGATGACCGCTCCTACGGCCACTTCAGAGGCGTCTACCTCGAGGATGAAGGGTAGAGACGGGTCCGGATGGCTGAGAATTGGGGCGGACGTGAAGAGTTTTTTAAGTCTTTCGAAAGCACTCTGGGCCTCCTGAGTCCAGCAGAAGCGGAAGTTTTGTCTGGTCAGTTGCGTGATGGGCGCAATTATAGCTGAAAAGTCTCTTATGAACTTTCTATAAAAGTTCGCAAAACCGATGAAGCGTTGTACACCCTTCTTATCCAAAGGCGCTGGCCAATCTAGTACAGCAGACACCTTTTGGGGATCCATCCTGATGCCCGTTGGGGAGATCACTAGTCCCAGGAATCGGATGCTCTGTAACTCAAATTCGCATTTCTCAGCCTTTGCGTAGAGTCGGTGCTGGCGAAGGCGGTCTAGGACTTTACGGACGTGTTCTCGATGCTGCTCAAGAGAGTTGGAAAATATTAAAATGTCATCCAGGTAGACAATCACGAACACATCGAGGAAATCCTTAAACACGTCATTGATTAGGTGTTGAAATGTGGCCGGGGCGTTGCAGAGCCCAAAGGGCATCACTAAATATTCATAATGACCGAATCGGGTCCGGAAGGCTGTTTTCCATTCATGCCCGGCCTGGATGCGAACTAGGTTATACGCTCCCCTTAGATCCAACTTGGTGAATATTTTAGCGGATCTCAGTCTCTGGAAGAGTTCGGGTATCAAGGGTAAGGGGTAGCGGTTCTTAACCGTAATCTTGTTTAAGTCTCTATAGTCCACACATGGACGGAGGGACTGATCTTTTTTAGTGACAAAAAAGATTCCAGCTCCTGCTGGGGAAGTTGAAGGACGGATGAACCCCTTCTCTAGGTTTTCGTCCAAGTAGGTCTTCAGTGCCCCCTGCTCCTTTTCTGATAAAGGGAATATGCGTCCGAAAGGAATCTCGGCCCCAGGGAGTAGCTCGATCGGACAATCATAGGGACGATGGGGAGGCAGAGTGTCTGCTCCCTTTTTACTGAACACATCAATAAAGTCATGGTAGTGCTTGGGCACAGTCTGCAGTAGGTCTTGATCAGAGTCTAAACATAAAAGGGTGGCGGAAGGCTTGGTGGGATCTGTTAGGCAGTGTTTCAAGCAATAGGAAGATGGAAATGTGACTTCTCTGGTAACCCAATTGATGTAGGGGTTGTGGGCTTGGAGCCAGGGTATGCCCAGAATGATCGGGAACATTGGAGAGGAGATGACATCCAACGTCAGAAATTCCTTGTGTTGAGAGGAGATAGTGACAGATAGAGGGAGAGTCTCTTGAATTACCTTTCCAGAACTGATGCTAGACCCATCGGCCAGAAAAACTGAGAGTTCATGAGCCTTGCCTCGTAACGGGATGCCCTGTCGGCCCGCAAAGGTGGAGTCTATGAAGCAGCGGCATGCCCCGGAGTCAATGATAGCGTTGACTGTCACCGTCCTTCCTTGGAGCTGTAGTGAGAGAGGAACAGCAAGGTGGGTTGAATTGGCAGTCAATGCAGAGAGACTGGTAGAAGCAGAAGGTAGACACTTACTTGTCTTGACAGGGCAATTAAAGACATAGTGACCCGAACCACCGCAGTAGAGGCAGAGATTCTGCTGCCGGCGACGTGCACGCTCTTCTGGAAGCAAAGCGGGACGCAGTAGTCCTAATTGCATGGGCTCGGAGGTGTCAGGAGCCGTACAGGGCGGAATAGGACTGGACGGAGGTACATAGCGAGAAGCAGGCATTGGGGCTCTCGCTGTCATCCAGACTGGACGGGCTTGCTGAGCGGAGCGCTCTGATCTTCGCTCCCTGAGACGGCGATCAATCTGGATTGTCAAGGAGATCAGGGCCTCCAGGGTTTCTGGTATACCGACTCGAGCCAGTTCATCCTTAAGTCCTTCGGATAACCCCATGCGAAATTGATGCCTTAAAGCCGCATCATTCCATTCCGTGTCTGCGCTCCAGCGTCGAAAGTCCGAGACATAATCCTCAGCCGGTCTGCGGCCCTGCTGGAGCGCAAACAGAGCAGATTCAGCCGTGGCAGTCTTTTGGGGGTCCTCGTAAAGCTGAGCCATGGCCTCAAAGAAGGATTGCAGAGAGAAGGTTGCGACTGAATCTCCTTCAAGTAAACGGTGGGCCCAGGTCTGCGGTTCACCTTGTAGGAGGGAGATTACAAATCCTACCTTCGTGGCTTCCAGGGAGAAAGTCCGTGGTTGTAGGGCAAAATAGAGTTGACAAGCGTTCCGAAAAGCCCGAAATTTGGTTCGATCCCCAGAAAACCTTTCCGGAATGGGTACCCTTGGTTCAGGTGGAAGCATGACAACGGATGGTGAGGCGACGGGCTGTGCTGATAGGGAGGACGGAGCAGGGGCCACGTGACCAGTATCTGTAAGGTCCTGGACCTGTCCTTCAAGCCTGGCGTAGCTATCTTGAAGCGATTTTACCGCTTGGGTAAGGGCCGACAGGTGCGTGCAGATCTCCTTAATGGGAGAGGTCTCTCCTGCGGGCTCAGTCATGGCTGCTTCGTACTGTTAGAGTCCAGATGTGGAGCCCGACTTGTAGGAGGAGACCTCTCTTACAGCGCTGGTTCAGGAGCCGCTGGAATGGGAACAGCGGTCTCGAGAGCACAGTGGGTAGGAGGGCCTGCTGGATAGGGCCGCTGGAGCTGGTAGAAGAGCGGAGATCCCTCTGAAGGCTGAGTGGACTGCGGTTTGCTGGAAGCAGGCAGTAGCTTCAGAAGCCGAAGATTGGAACTGGCAGCAGGCTGGAGAAGAGTCAGACGGTCCGGGTCAGAAGGTAAGCAGACTGGTGGTAACGGAAGGCAGAAGAGGTGTCGGTAAGCAGGCAGAGGTCGGCAACGGAATCACAAGCAGAAGAGGTTTCGAGGTCAGGCAGGCCGGGTCGGGATTGGAGAAGGCAGAGAAGTCAAGCAAGCCGGGTCGATAACGGTAGCAGGTAATCAGGTTCAGGATCAGGTATTCAAAGGTAACCGGGTTCAGGATCAGGTATTCAGACACACGGAAGCTGAGACGAAGCAGCGCCGCACCGGTGCACTTGAGGGTCCTTTAAACGCTCAGTGGCGGGAAGGAGCGCACGCACGCCACGCACGACCACGTGAACGAGCGCGCGTACGAATCGCCACTCGCGAACGTGCACACTAACGCGTAAACGAACGCGTACGCGAACGCGTACGCGAACGCGCAGAAGACACACGCCGACGCCTGTGTGCACGCAGCTGTACCTGTCTATTGCTGGTAAGTTCCTGACAGTGTGCTTCCTCCACATGGCCATTTCAATGCTACTTACTCTATAGTGGGCCTCCAAAGGTTCTTCTTCTTTTCAGTAGGTCTTTTCAGTGCTCCATGTGCAGCCCTAGCACAGCTTATGTTGAACATAACACACCACCATGGACCCAACAGTCTGGGAATGTCTCAATACACCTCCACCAAGGCCAGAACCCCCGGGGGGAGAGAAAGCTGAGGAACGTTACTCCAAATATTTATTGCCTCCCCACAGTTCGCATCACTGAGCGGTCTCCTAAGTGCTTGGTTATTGGGGATAAATAGTCGTAACTTGGCCACTGACCTTTCCCACACTAAGTCCCCTCTACAGTAACAGGCAGAAGCAGTCATGAAAATGAGAAAGAGCGTCTCTCCCAACCAGCCACTGTAGTGCAGACATCAAAACAGCTTCAGCCTATTAGTCTCCGCCAAAGGCCACACCCTCTGTTGCGTTCGCCCTGCCCAATGGGTGAACTGCACCAGAGGGCATGGCCTTTGGCGGAGGCTCACGCAGGTTGAAGCCACTTTGATGTCTGCACTATTAAATGGTGTTTTCTGGATGAATATGGAAAATCCATTTAATGATGATTGATATAAAATAAATGGGAATATGTGGCCACCCGGTGACGATGCATTAAATCTATTGTCCATGATATCAAACGTTTTTAGATATATGTTATGCCTCAAAAATCCCATTAGCACATTTCATTTATTTTTTCTTGCTACTTGACAATATAAAGGGATGTGGTATTATTCTTTTTAATCATTCCATGATTATGCACTGCCTTGGGTGGACTTTTTGGCAGCCTGCACCCTTAGCCTGTGGGAGTTCGGTCTCTGGGTTTGCGTTCCAAGTGTGGTATTTAGGTCGCAGGCAGAAGCAATCCATTGCTTGGGCTAGGAACACCAGTAGAGTACCGCAATATAAACACAGCTCAGGCTCCTACAACATAAACTGAGGATATTTACTGCTTAAGTAAACATACAAGTAGTGGCATGACTCTGGAAGAGTTAAGAAGAAATTGCTCATGGCACAGGAGGCTAAGAACTAGATTCTTCAACAAAGGCTGTGGATAAGAGGGTACCTGTAGGGGGCCCAGGCCAGCAGGGGGGCCCAGGCTGGCTTGGGATGAATTGGATGTGGACAGAAAGGGTGATCGGCACGGCTGGGGGCAATTACTGGAACCAATCCCCTATATGGCTCTCTCTGCAGCAGCTGAAAGCTGGCTTCTACTCCTATCCCCTTTGCCAGCTTTCAGCTGCTGCAGAAAGAGCCAAATAGGGGATCTGCTCCAGTAACTGCCCGCACTGATCATCCTTCCTGTGCACCATACAATTTCCCCTTCTGCCCAGGACCCCCCCCCCCCCCCCCCCGTGCACTCCTACCATTGCAGTGCTCCCGGCTTCCCTCCTCTCCTTTCCACCGGCAGCTGCAAGCACACAATAAGAGCGTTCAGGATGGAGAGTAAGGGAAGGATTTGGTAAATATGTCACCAACCCCTTCTTTTCAGTCCCGATCACTCGCTGAGTTCATTCATAACTGAAGTATAGTAAGCAACACTGTCTGCAACAGAATATTGTGTGATATGTATTGCCTAGTAAATGTATACTGCTGCCTAACATTGGTTCGATCTCATTGCATTTGCTTATGGGCATTTTTCAAATGTCAAAACCAATTGTGATTAGTAATGAGATTAGCAAAGTTTCAATTTATTCAAAATTTTGGCAAAAATTTGGGCAATTTCTGTGAGCTGTTGCCATTTTGGCAAAATTATTATTATAATACAGGATATACAGTGGTGTGAAAAAGTGTTTGCCCCCTTCCTCATTTCCTGTTCCTTTGCATGTTTGTCACACTTAAGTGTTTCGGAACATCAAACCAATTTAAACAATAGTCAAGGACAACACAAGTAAACACAAAATGCAATTTGTAAATGAAGGTGTTTATTATTAAAGGTGAAAAAAAATCCAAACCATCATGGCCCTGTGTGAAAAAGTGATTGCCCCCTAAACCTAATAACTGGTTGGGCCACCCTTAGCAGCAACAACTGCAACCAAGCGTTTGCGATAACGTGCAATGAGGCTTTTACAGCGTCCTGGAGGAATTTTGGCCCACTCATCTTTGCAGAATTGTCCTAATTCAGTTACATTAGAGGGTTTTCGAGCATGAACGGCCTTTTTAAGGTCATACCACAACATCTCAATAGGATTCAGGTCAGGACTTTGGCTAGGCCACTCCAAAGTCTTCATTTTGTTTTTCTTCAGCCATTCGGTGGTGGACTTGCTGGTGTGTTTAGGATCATTGTCCTGCTGCAGAACCCAAGTTGGTTTCAGCTTGAGTACACGAACAGATGGGTGGACATTCTCCTTCAGGATCTCTTGGTAGACAGCAGAATTCATAGTTCCTTTTATCACGGCAAGTCTTCCAGGTCCTGAAGCAGCAAAACAGCCCCAGACCATCACACTACCACCACCATATTTTACTGTTGGTATAATGTTCTTTTTATGAAATGCAGTGTTCCTTCTACGCCAGATATACTTGGACACACACCTTCCAAAGAGTTCCACTTTTGTCTCATCGGTCCACAGAATGTTGTCCCAAAAGTCTTGGGGATCATCAAGATGTGTTGTGGAGAAATTGAGACGAGCTTTGATGTTCTTTTTGCTCAGCAGTGGTTTTCTCCTTGGAACTCTGCCATGCAGGCCATTTTTGCCCAGTCTTTTCCTGATGGTGGAGGCATGAACGCTGACCTTAACTGAGGCAAGTGAGGCCTGCAGTTCCTTGGACGTTGTTGTGGGGTCTTTTGTGACCTCTTGGATGAGTCGTCGCTGCGCTCTTGGGGTAATTTTGGGCGGCCGGCCACTCCTGGGAAGGTTCACCACTGTTCCATGTCTTCGCCATTTGTGGATAATGGCTCTCACTGTGGTTCGCTGGATTCCCAAAGCTTTGGAAATGGCTTTATAACCCTTTCCAGACTGATAGATCTCAATTACTTTCTTTCTCAATTGTTCCTGAATTTCTTTGGGTCTCGGCATGATGTGTAGCTTTTAAGGATCTTCTGGTGGACCTTACTGTGTCAAGCAGCTCCTATTTAAGTGATGCCTTGATTGTGAACAGGTGTGGCAATAATCAGGCCTGGGTGTGGCTAGAGAAATTGAACTCAGGTGTGGACAACCACAGTTATAGTATGTTTTAACAAGGGGGGCAATCACTTTTTCACACAGGGCCATGATGGTTTGGATTTTTTTTCACCTTTAATAATAAACACCTTCATTTACAAATTGCATTTTGTGTTTACTTGTGTTGTCCTTGACTATTGTTTAAATTGGTTTGATGTTCCGAAACACTTAAGTGTGACAAACATGCAAAGGAACAGGAAATGAGGAAGGGGGCAAACACTTTTTCACACCACTGTATATAGCGCCAACAGTTTACACAGTGCTTGAAAGCGCACTTTATTCAATCGGTAAGGACAAATAATGGCGTTTAAATGGTTTTAAGGTTGCAGTGGGCTTTAAATCACTCCTGAGGGCTATGAAAGCTCCTTTCACCCATCCTCGCCCCAACCCCCCCCCCCCACCAGTGGCAGCCCCAACCCCCTATCCATGAGTCAACCCCCATGCAGGACGCTAGATGCATTTTGGGGGGGGGGGTGATTTTTTGGAGCAGCTGATTAGAGCCAGAGGCTCTAATAGGCTTCAAAATAGGATGGGCTTGGGATGCAGGGCAATGTGAACAGAGCCCACCCAGTTGTGTGACAATAGCGCATGAATATTCGCTATTGTAACACTGATTCTCCTCCCAGCCAATCGGGAAGCAGGTCTTGAGACCGATTGGAGCAAAGTACAAGCAATCCTATAGCATAGGAATGACACATAAAGGAGAGGTATAGAGGCTGCACACCCCAAAACAAATAATGTAATACGGGAAAGTTCCCCTAGGGGGGCTTTAAAGCCGCAATACAGGCAAATTCAAAGGGAATTGTATAAAAGTATTTTATTGGGAACATGTGAAGGTCAATGGCATGTTGCTGTTAAAAAAGTAGACTCTGGTTAGGGGATAACAAAAACATTCCACATTACAGAAACGCAAACACAAAATTACAACATCACATATCGTTGTAAAACTGATGGCCTACAAATATATCGCTTTCCCCTATGTGACCCCACTGCGCTTTTGGATAAAATAAAAAAAACTAAAAATAAAATAAAATAAAAGCTGCCACTTAATAAATCAAAATGCGTGGTGGGCAGTGGTCCTAATTCAAAAATAGTGAAAAGTAGGAATAGCGGCGCTCAGCGATGGGAAAAAATTATACTAGTGAAATAATAAGAACAGCCACCAAAATTAGTGACAATATTAACCTTACATAAGCATACACACGAGTGCCTGGATGTGAGTCCAAACTAATCAAAATATAGTGTCTGCAAATAATCATTAAATCTGCAAGAGAAAAACAATGTATATAAACATCTATCTAAAATGTATCAACAGATAAATCTGTTTAACAACAAATGAATCAACACCCTGTGAAAGCGTGACATTATTCCAATATCCTGTGGGAAAAAAAAAAAAAAAGAAAAAAAAAAAAAATATATATATATATATATATATATATATATTAGGGATGTTACTGATCAAAAATTTTGTGTTCGATTAATCGATTTTTTTTTTAATCGATTAATTGACTAATTTCGATTAATTATAACGCACATACAGATCCAACTACTTTTATCTGGTCTCCTTGCATTGCAACTCTGCATAAGTCAGTGGTAAATGTGGTATGCACTATATACAATCACCTGACACTACTTAGTTTTCACAATCCATGACTTAAAGAGGAAGTAAACCCTGATGAGTTTACTTCCTCTTTCATTCCCTGCAAAGGTAAAGCATAATGGACTACTATGCATCGCATCGCATCGCATAGTAGCCCATTATGTGTCACTTACCTGACACAGGAGCCAGCGAAGTCACCGCTGTCCCCTGTAGTCCGGCGCATCCATCTTTTCGGTGGGGTCTCGCAGCTCCGCAGCTGTCATTCGGCGGAGCCGCGATGACGTCACTCCCACGCATGCGCACGGGAGCCGACACGCGCGGCAGCTCCGTTGTTGGAAATGCCGCACTCAGTGCGCCTGCGCGCCGCTGTCTACGGCGCATGCGCCGTAGACAGCGGTGCGTGTCTTCGGGCAAATATGGTTAACCTATATGGTTTAGGAGATATTTCTTGGACCTACAGGTAAGCCTTAATCTAGGCTTACCTGTAGGTCAAAGTGGTTTGTAAGGGTTTACAACCACTTTAACTTCACAGTTCACACAAAGGTTTTAAATTCAAACTGTAGCACTGACGTAAGTAATTTTTTTTCCCACAGTAGCGTGACAATCCCTCCACCTCCGGTCTAACGAATCACACTCACCTTATGGCATGGACCCCCGTGCAAACAGGTGGTCATGCATGCGGGTATCAAAAGGGTTAACGCGGACCATAAACTTCTCTCACAATCTCAGGTCATGGGTAGAAAGAAAAGATCGAAGTGCTCACCGCTTAAGAATAAGATTGAATTTTTGTGTTCAAACACAAACTACACACATAAAGATGATAAAAACACAGCATGTAAAGCCGACAATCGTGTTAGTTCCGTAGGCCAGCAGCAGGGGGCGGCGTCATGCGTAGCTCCTCCCCCGTACACGTTACGTTCAATCAGAAGCTTCAACGTCACCGGACTCCTCCCCCTTCCCTTCGTTAGCAGACGGAGGCACTTGGGGAAGGGGGAGGAGTCCGGTGATGTCACCGGATCTCCGGCGGAACTCCCTGAAGACCCGGGAAGTCGGCGGAGAGGTGAGTACCAGTCAAAAGAATTTTGATCGATCAAAAAAAATTTGATCGATCAAAAAAATTAACGATTAATCAAGGAATTAATCTTTAATTTTCACAGCCCTAATATATATATATATATATATATATATATATATATATATATATATATATATATGTATATATATATATAGTGAACTGTCCATAAACAACTGTGAATGCGCGGTGTGGTGGAAGATCATTAGAACTTCAGATCAACTTTTTTTCTTTTCACCATTCATCGGACTGCTATCCAGGGGCGGATCCAGAGTCTAGTCTCGGGAAGGGGCACTGCCAGAAAATAAGGCTGCTTTCACACTGGGGGCGGGCGGGCATCGGCGGTAAAGGCCGCTAACGGGGCGGTTTTATCCCATTGATTTCTACTGAGACACACCGCCGCTGTATCCCAATATGACATGTTGGTGCGGGTCCTTGAATAAACCCTGCATGCATTCTGGGATCCGCACGCGTGACATATTGGGATATAGATTGTAAGCTCTTCTGAGCAGGGCCCTCTTAATCCTCTTGTATTTTATTGTATTTTAACTGTATTGTCTCCTTTTTATATTGTAAAGCGCTGCGTAAATTGCTGGCGCTATATAAATCCTGAATAATAATAATAATAATATAGCGGCTGTGTGTCTCAGTAGAAATAAATGGGATGCTGGCATTGGGATGCATGTAACACTTTATACATCCCCAAGCCAGTAAAAGACAGGCCTGCATGTCAGACGCATGTCTGCCCTGTGTGAATGAAGCATAAAGCCTCATGCACACGGATGTTTTTACAGCTGCTTTTTTGAGCGTTTTTTTTTGCAGCTTAAAAACGCCTGTCAGCGTTAGTCTATGGCTTCATGCCCACCTAGGCGTTTTTGAGCTGCAAATGGCACAGGCGTTTTTAAGCTGTAAAAAAAAAAAACAGGACCAGTGCGTTCCATGGCGCCGAGCTAGAGCTGTAAAACCGCGAATCGCGCATAAACGCGTAACATATTTTCTTTGCTTTCTGTGACATTGTGGGGAATTTGGGAGTGCTATAGCCAAGAGATGTGTTTCTTTAAAAAACGCTACTTAACGCTAGCGATGAAAAACGCGCAAAAAACGCCAATGCAAAACGCGGTAAAAATCGAGTTTTTAACGCCGATTTTTCCAGGCGTCGGAGCTAGCTTTGCAGCCAGTTTTTTTTTAAAACATCCGTGTGCATGAGCACTAAAGATACATTTTTCTGTCGTTCTATATCATCATTATTATTATGATAATCGCACAGTACAGGTGTTGTGGCTCGACGCACCTGTACTGTGTGATTATCCTGATGATAACGATGATGATTGGTAATTGTAATATGACACATGGAGGGGGTTAATGTACTCACTGATGTATTACTGACCAGTGGCAATTAATTAACCCCTTTGTGCTGCATTAGTGGCACTAGTGACAGTGTTTATAAACCCCTTCATGCTGTAGCATAAAAAGGGGTTAATTAACATTGATGGTGCCACTGTCATTACTGCAGCACAAAGGGGTTACACTTTGTACATTAACCCACTTCATATGCCATATTACAATTGCCATTGTAAATTATTTCACACCCCACCCCCAAAGCGTTAACCACTACACATGTAAGACAAGGTGTTAACTCATTAACATAACAATGGCCACCGTAGCTCATTAACATAACACTTAGTGATCACTCACTTGCAGTGCCCTGAGCTGGCTACAAGTCCATCTTGTCTTCAATCCTGCGCGCCTCTGAATCATGACGTCACACCAGCCGGGACTAGGAAGCTCCGGTTGGGTGGAGATCACTCTGCCTGACAGGGAAGTGAAGTGACACTCGCACCGCTCTGCTGCAACACTGCCAGCATGTAGCAGCGGCCCATGTCACATCGATTTCAGACCCCCATAGTGACCAACTGATGGGAGCCAGGGGAAGCAGCAATAAAGTCACTGCAGCTGCATTTAGATGCCTCGTGCAAATCTGGTGAGGTGGCGGAGGGAGAAAGCCTTGGAGTTAATACTATTTTCTGGGAGGGGGCAATTGCCCCATTGCCCCCCCCACCCTGGATCCGTCCCTGCTGCTATCACGGTTGTTTATGGACAGTTCACTATATATATATATATATATATATATATATATATATATATATATATATATATATATTTCCCACTAATTTTATTTTTTCACATTGCTGAGCGCCGCTATTCCTATCACATATCATTTGTCTGTTGTGACGAAGTCCCAATGCGTTTCAACCCATGTGGTCTTCTTCAGGGGGTTGGTTTGCTTTAAAGAGATATATTTATTATCTCAAATATCAAAAAGGGATATTCCAAGATGTATTCAATTTCATATATACAAGGTACAGATACCACTGAAAGGTGAAAAGAGAGATCTCCTGACCAGAATTTTAAAAACTGTTGGATGATCCCTTATACAATTCCCTTTGAATTTGCCTGGGGGAACTTTCCCATATTACACTACAAGCAATCCTATTGGATGCCTAGGTCGAGGGGTGGAGACGCATGGTGGAAGCCATTGAGATGGAGGAGAGGACACGGGAGCTGCTGCCCGCTGCCCACTGTTCACCACCTGCAACCTGCCACCTAGACGGGGTTAGTGCTGAACCAACCTAGAGCATGCGGGGGGGGGGGGTTAGAGGTGCTACTGGCTGCCCCGGGGGGGTGTGGTTGTTTGCATCCCGCCCCCCAAAAAAAAACACCAGCCGCCACTGCCCCCCACTAAACTCATTGGGGTTGATTTATTAAATCTACAGAGTGTAAAAGCTTTGACGGAAAAAAAAAAATCGGGAAACTGATTGGTTTCTAAGCAGAGCTGCACCAGATTTTGCACGCTCCAGTTTTAGTAAACCAACCCCCAATATTTTCCTTTTTTTTATACAGATATGTAAAAAATAAGTAAAAATCAAACAAAGGTCAAATACACAAAAAAGTAAAAAAAAAAATTCAACTTTCACCTAGGATTCACATATAATTTTTCACATTGAATTTGGTTAGAGAAATGTGTGAATCTTGGGTAAAAAAAATGATAAATAGACCCTGACATTGGAATTTATAGATAGGCAACTCCTATCCTCATATTGATAAGTGGTTCCAAATGAATAATAACTACAGCAGTAGGGAACAGACACCAAAGATGCACTCCGCATCTTTCCAAATAACTGCTCTGCTTTATTATGACGTAATTGAAGGTTTTTATACACATGATTATGTAGGAATCACATTAATATTACAATTGCACTTTTATGGGGCGTAACATAGGCAGGCTAATTCTAATCAGGACTCGAAAGAATGTAAACATGTAACGAAAACATTATTAGTGCCGTGTGCACAG
The DNA here is from genome assembly GCF_037356315.1 of Lithobates pipiens. NCBI lineage: Eukaryota > Metazoa > Chordata > Amphibia > Anura > Ranidae > Lithobates > Lithobates pipiens. The sequence goes on along the minus strand of NW_027507789.1, from coordinate 10,730,899 downwards.
TGAGGGAAATGTGCAATACATACAAAATAGAATACAATTATATACAGAACTTACAAATTTCCTTTACAACCCCTAAATAAAATAAATTAAATGACCCTAAGTTACCTCCCTCTCTAAAAAATAAAATAAAAAACACCCTCTCACTTAAGAAAAAAAGAGTGTTTCCCCCCCCCAAAAAAACTTATATATAAATACACAAAATTGAGAATTTACATTTGAATGACATTTCGCCAATCCTTCACCGAAAACACTCCACTCATCATTGATTGTAATGTATTGTAGGCATGGCGACTATAACATTCTACATAGTAGGGTTGAGTTGCTAAAGGCAAATAGACTGCGCACTTTTGCAAGTGCAGTTGCTCCAGAGCTTAGTAAATGGGGTAAAGCTTCACTTTGCAAAGAATACCCAATCACATGCAAGGAAAATAAGGCAACAGCATTTTTGCTTGCACATGATTGGATGATGGAAGACGACAGACCTTCCTCTTATTTACTAAGCTCTGGAGCAAATTCCTTTGCAGAGTGCAACTGCACTTGCAAAGTACACAGGGGCTGATATACTGAAGGCAAATAGACTGTGCATTTCCATCATCCAATTACGTGCAAGAAAAAAAAATGCAGGTTTTTTTTTTTTTTTTTCTTGCATGTGATTGGGTTTTCTTTGTAAAGTGAAGCTTCACCTCATTTACTAAGTTCTGCAGCAAATGCCCTTGCAAAGTGCGCAGTCTATTTGCCTTTAGCAAATTAACCCCAGTGCCCTCATGAAGGGCAAATCACAATCCTTTATTGGTCGGGACATGTTTTGTGCCATTTTTATATTGTTTTGTGTGGTGACTTTGCATGAAGACAAGTTCTTATGGAGTTATAATAGAAAATAGACGGGGCAGGAGGTGTCCAGGCAGAGTCGTCTTGCAGGCCCATGTGGAAGCAGGTAACACCGGGGTCAGTCAGGGTAAAAAAAAAAAAAAAAAGCAATGAAGTCAAGTACTGAAGCTCATGGCCGAAACATGGCCACCTCTTTGTGTGTTACCTGCATTGCTGTTCCATAGCTAGCCCAGCAGGTGGAGCAATCCTAAGAGTGGAGTGCATGATTGTTCTCTTTAAGAAAAAGTTCCACAGTATAAGGTAGATCATCTCCATTCCTAGACGCAGAAGCCACTGTACCTCCAAAACATGAATTTCACACTTAACCATTCAGTAGCCAATCCCGCCTCACTACTAGGGGTTAATGGAGCAGTCAGGCCAGATTAGAGCTATTGGGAGTCGTATTTTGATGGATGAAATGTAGAGGTGAAGCTGTCATCTACTGCCTTTTTTTTTTCAGCAGACACCCACATGCCCGTAACTAAAATCAGATGGTCATTTTCATTACACAGCACAAGCCTGAGGATTTTCGCCCACTCATGCCCCCCCCTCCCCCCCCTCCGCAAACCATTAGCGGTTAGGCAGCCAAAGCAAGACTCTTTTAACTCTTTGTCTTTTGAATATTATAAGGCATGAAGCACAGCAGTGGGATTATTATTAGCGATAAATAAAGTTCATGCAAGTCCAAGGTTTCTCTTCTATCAACCATCTGCTGAAGGGCCCTAGACATGAGAAAGGCTGGATAAAAAGTCACAGGATCGGGTGAGGAGGCCAAGCAATGGAGTGTTGTGGAAGGTCTAGAGCAAGACGAGTGGGTTTATGCCTAGGGGAGCAAGTCGTGGGTCAGGGAGTCAGATGTGCCGCAATTATTTTTTTGGGTTCACCAGATTCCTAGAAATTAAATGTATTCAATTCCACATAGTCTGAGGTTCCAAGTTCATTTTTGGGATTTCAGAATATGCTGAACCCACAACATAAAAGAATGAGTATGGCAAAAGTAGTTTGACCATCCTAGTACAGTATAAGGATCTCACCTATCACTTACCTTTCTGACTGATGGCCTCATGGTCACCTGTTATTAACAAGGCCAAGGATAAATCCAAGGAAAAAAAAGAATCCCTTTTTGTATCCCTCATGGTCACCTGCAGCTTGATTGGTTGTTTGTTGGTCATGCAGTCCCCCGGTTGGGTGGGCTTCTGTAAGTTCACTATCTATTGGGTGATCGCTGACTGCTTGCCCTTAACCCAATGAGTTTTATGTGGTCTTCTTTTCAACCGAATCTTCTAGTTTTCAGTGTAACTATGCCTCGGCCTCCCCTCAGCAGCCTGCCTCTGTCTGCAACTCTCAAAGTGTCCGCCAGTGAGGTTTGCCGAAGTGTCTACAATAGTCCAAATTTCTTCTGAGACTGGTTGCTCATTTTATTGCACAGCTAACCTCAAGAAATCGGCTTCCGTAGTAGGCTTTGATGGGTACCTGATGCTAGCTTTGACCTTGAGTAAACTTAGTCTGCCCTGACCATTGCTTTGACCCTCTGCTTTGTCTCCTGTTTTTTGTTCTTCTCCTGGTGTCCTGCTCAGGGAGCTTCTGGTGCCCACCTTTGGCTTTGACCCTCTGCTTTGTCTCCTGTTTCTTGTTCTTCTCCTGGTGTCCTTCTCAGGGAGCTTCTGGTGCCCACCTTTGGCTTTGACCCTCTGCTTTGTCTCCTGTTTCTTGTTCTTCTCCTGGTGTCCTGCTCAGGGAGCTTCTGGTAGCCACCTTTGGCTTGACTACGCTTCTAATTACAGGATTCATGTGCTGAAAGGAATATGTAAGCTGCCGCTGTTTGTGTCTCCTTCTGAACATACTATATTATATCTGAATTTCCTGCTGATCAAACAGCTTTACAGGCACTGATTAGAACATAAAGGTATGGCAGGACAGATACGTCTTCTGACAATGCAGTGCATGGTCCTCAGACAGACCACTTGTCTGACCCAAGTGCTATTATATAGATTACAGGACACTGGGCGTGTGTCCTGAATGGCAGGTATATTGCCCCAATATTTGTGTGGTGGTCCCTTTAAGGGGGACAGTTGGGGGCAGTTAAAAGACCTGGTTGAGTGATCGGACTTGAAACTTGGTGAAGGGTTCAAGGATAGTCCAGTTGGAAGAGAGGACTGATTATCAGTTCTCTCTGAATTGGTAAGTTCCTATCAGGGACCCTGCACTTTTGTGGTTAGAAGAGATTTGGGTGGGAAGAAGAACTTCCAAGCCGTTACTACTAGGACTCTGGTCCCGAAAGAGTTATGCGCCATTGTTGGTGTCAGTGGCAGGAAATATGCCCCATTGTTGGTGTCAGTGGCAGGAAATATGCCCCATTGTTGGTGTCAGTGGCAGGAAATATGCCCCATTGTTGGTGTCAGTGGGCAGAAAATATGCCCTGTTGTTGGTGTCAGTTGGCAGAATAGTGTCTTATATCAGGGGGATAAATAGCACCCCAAGGTGCTGGATAAAGGCAAGTAAAGGGCAGCATCTGGACCCCGGGCTGCAGTTTGGAGACCTCTGGGATAGATCATAGGCAGGAGGTCAGAGATGAGAGCCAAGATGTTAAAGAAGTAAAGCCCTTAGCAGCAAATTGAAATCAGTCAGGTGGGCACACAGAAGAGGCCTTTGAGCCAATACCAAGCACCCTGTGATGCCTATTGTTATAAAGGGTTTTCATTTCTACGATAAGTTACCTTTGATTGTCTGGTATGTGAACAAATTTGAAAATTTAGCAGTCAGTCAGACTGAGAATTCCTCTTCTTATGGTAACAGCTGGGCGTAAAACTGAGGAAATCAGGAGAGCAGAAATCTCACTGTTGGCATCCCCAAGAGCTTTGCAAAGTTGGTGAATCAACCCAAACCGATTCCATCCCCAAAATGAAACATCAAGGGTGTAAGTTTTATTCAATACTTGGACGTAAATAGCTGAACTTCTAAAACAGCAGGAGGGTCACGATCCATGAGGATTCACCCAGCCCTGGTTTTTTTTTTTTTCGACGCACGACTTTGCATGCTAGAGAACTCCGTGACAAGGTTGTCCTCAAATACCCTGGAACCCAACCCATCCTTCTCCCTAGAAAAACCAGGGGACAGGAGGCATGAACCAAACCCAAGAGTTTTCCGTAGCGAGGGTCAGCAAATGTGCTCTACTCGGTGGCGCTCAGGCGCGACGCCTTGGCTGGCCTGGAGATTAAAGTTGACATTGCGTAAATAGCTGAACTTCTAAAACAGTAGGAGGGTCACGATCCATGAGGATTCACCCAGCCCTGGTTTTTTTCGACGCACGACTTGCACGCTAGAGAACTCTGTGACAAGGTTGTCCTCAAATACCCTGGAACCCAACCCATCCTTCTCCCTAGAAAAACCAGGGGGCAGGAGGCGTGAACCAAACCCAAGAGTTTTCCGTAGCGAGGGTCAGCAAACGCGCTCTACTCGGTGGCGCTCAGGCGCGACGCCTTGGCTGGCCTGGAGATTAAAGTTGAGTTTGCGTAAATAGCTGAACTTCTAAAACAGTAGGAGGGTCACGATCCATGAGGATTCACCCAGCCCTGGTTTTTTTCGACGCACGACTTGCACGCTAGAGAACTCTGTGACAAGGTTGTCCTCAAATACCCTGGAACCCAACCCATCCTTCTCCCTAGAAAAACCAGGGGGCAGGAGGCGTGAACCAAACCCAAGAGTTTTCCGTAGCGAGGGTCAGCAAACGTGCTCTACTCGGTGGCGCTCAAGCGCGACGCCTTGGCTGGCCTGGAGATTAAAGTTGAGTTCGCGTAAATAGCTGAACTTCTAAAACAGTAGGAGGGTCACGATCCATGAGGATTCACCCAGCCCTGTTTTTTTTCGACGCACGACTTGCACGCTAGAGAACTCTGTGACAAGGTTGTCCTCAAATACCCTGGAACCCAACCCATCCTTCTCCCTAGAAAAACCAGGGGGCAGGAGGCGTGAACCAAACCCAAGAGTTTTCCGTAGCGAGGGTCAGCAAACGTGCTCTACTCGGTGGCGCTCAAGCGCGACGCCTTGGCTGGCCTGGAGATTAAAGTTGACTTCATAAACCACAAGTATTGAACACACGCGCCGTTCCTCAGATGGCCACTGGCCTCCAGGGTTGAAGACGTTTTCACACGCTCGTCTGTGGCTTGCGGTACCCAACGTTCACTCATCAGATGGGCATCACAGTGGATGAGATAATGCCTTTAGAAGGAGAGGCAAACACCCCTCCTATAGCCAGGAGACTATGCAGTCACGCTACATTTTCTTTTTTTTTTCTCATTTTATTTCCAAAAAGTGCTATGAAACACTCTGTAAGTTAAGAACGGGGATTAACACCAACGTCCTAATGCACTGGCTTAATCAGACTCGCCCGCACCACAAAATCCTTCGATGTTTCTTCGAGTCTGTATGAAATCCCAGGCAATCAAGTGTACATAATTACTGCTGCAGTCGAAGGAGGTTTCCCCCCCTCCTCCACCATCCATAACATTTAACAGTAAAATAGCGTCTGTGTAAAAAAAAAAAGTATATACAGCTTAAACATTCCTCCACTCGCCAGTCCCGCAGAGCTGTCCCACTAGACGCCGTGTGATTGGGACCCCCTGCTCGCAGAGATGTTGAGGTTTTGCATTTGTCAGAAGAATTTGTTGGTTAGAAAATGAAAACGAGAGTGGACAAGAGACTCTTCTCCTTGACAGCCAGACTAAAGGCTTGCAAAAACATGCTTTTTAAAAAAAAAAAAAAAGTGCATTTGCCCGCCATATTATGAGTCTTCGAGGCTAAAAGAGTCGGCCTGCTGTGTCCTCCAATGGAAATATTAAACAGGAAAACAGCTCTAGTAGGCGTCGAAGAAGTTCACAATTTTCATCTGACACCAGGCTAGTGCCGCGGATGTTGGACTGCGGCACAAACATGCATGCTTGGCTAATATGGTAATGCATGTTTATGTAACCTTTGTTCTATATAGCAATGGTGTCCAAATTGCGGCCCTTTGCTTGCCTTTATCTAGCCCTAGGGCACCATTTCTCCCACTGATATGAGGGACCATTCTTCTCTCTGACATAATGAGGCACATTTTCTTCCACTGACATCAACAGTTAGGCTCTATTCTTTTCACTATTACCAATGATGGGGCACTATTCCTCCCACTGACACCAATGATGGGGCACTATTCCTCCCACTGACACCAATGATGGGGCACTATTCCTCCCACTGACACCAATGATGGGGCACTATTCCTCCCACTGACACCAATGATGGGGCACTATTCCTCCCACTGACACCAATGATGGGACACTATTCCTCCCACTGACACCAATGATGGGGCACTATTCCTCCCACTGACACCAATGATGGGACACTATTCCTCCCACTGACACCAATGATGGGACACTATTCCTCCCACTGACACCAATGATGGGGCACAATTCCTCCCACTGATACCAATGATGGGACACTATTCCTCCCACTGACACCAATGATGGGACACTATTCCTCCCACTGACACCAATGATGGGGCACTATTCCTCCCACTGACACCAATGATGGGACACTATTCCTCCCACTGACACCAATGATGGGACACTATTCCTCCCACTGACACCAATGATGGGACACTATTCCTCCCACTGACACCAATGATGGGGCACTATTCCTCCCATTGATACCAATGATGGGACACTATTCCTCTCACTGAAAACTAATGATGGGACACTATTCCTCTCACTGACACCAATGATGGGGCATAAATCCTCCCACTGACACCCATGATGGGGCACTATTCCTCCCACTGACACCAATTATGGGACACTATTCCTCCCACTGACACCAATGATGGGGCACTATTCCTCCCACTGACACCAATGATGGGACACTATTCCTCCCACTGACACCAATGATGGGGCACTATTCCTCCCACTGACACCAATGATGGGGCACTATTCCTCCCACTGATACCAATGATGGGACACTATTCCTCTCAATGACACCAATGATGGGGCACAATTCCTCCCAATGAACACCAATGATGGGGCACTATTCCTCCCACTGACACCAATGATGGGGAACTATTCCTCTCACTGAAAACTAATGATGGGGCACTATTCCTCCCACTGACACCAATGATGGGACCCTATTCCTCCCACTGACACCAATGATGGGGCACTATTCCTTCCACTATTACCACTGAGGGGGCACCAGTGGCAGCTGGTGCTCAACATTTTTGGGAGAGGCGCGCAAACAAACTGAAAATTTCATAAAAATACTGAAGAAAAACATCAATTGTAGCCTCACTGTGCCATCAAATGCAGCCACTGTGCCCATCAAATGCAGCCACTGTGCCATCAAATGCAGCCACTGTGCCATCAAATGCAGCCACTGTACCCATCAAATTCACCCCCACCGCTGTAATTCAGCTGCCCGGTGTCCTAAAAGGGGCTGGACACCCTGGGGTTTATTTAATTCCTTAGCAGGGGTAGCTACCATAGTTAAATTGTTAGAGACCCATTGATTTCTCCCTAAGTTTGGCCTTGTTGTACTTTTCTCTTCTACCACTGGGTATCCGGGCACTTGGTGGAACTAGATATAAGAAGGCCAACCCAAGGTCAGGTTATGGGTATGTGGGTGTCGCAGCCAATGGCCAGGGGTTTTCTTTGGTCCCGTGGCCTGCTGGAAGAGCCTTTATATTCGGGTGAGGTCAGATGATCTATGTTCTGTGCCGTCTGGGTGGAAGTGTGTCGTCTGCCCCGGGCTGCTAGGCCGCAGATTGGGCCTATCCCGGGGGCATTTGGCTGCCAGGCTGTGTGAAGGCCTCTCCAGAAGTGAGAGAGCAGCGCAGGGTTGGGGTTGCGGCTTGAAGTCCAACAAAAAGTGGCGGTTCTCTCGGCCGGAGAACCCGTCAGTGGTCGAAGGTAGAAGGGAAGGTGTCACCACAAAGGGACCAATCGCCTTTACCAGGGACCACAGTGAGTAACTGAAGCAAGTACTGGAACCATATTCTCACCGAAGGGCACGGTGGAGAATCGGGGAAACTTCAGGCGGTGATCAAGTCAGGGACCCAACCAGCGGAGGAGACGCTTGCAGAGGATCCTAGTGTGTCAAGCCAGGGACAGAGCAGGGGTGAAGCTTGAGGAGTATCTGCAGTGCCATGCTAGGGACCCAGCAAAGAAGCGGGGGTGACGCTTGAGGGAGATACCACGCCAACCTTGGAGGAGCTCAAGGGATTCATAGTCAGTGAATCAGAGGGACCAGTGAGAGACCAGGAGCTCAGTGTTGAAGAACTACAAGGAGTAGTTGTAGTGGAGCTGAAAGGAGTGATACGTTGAGCTAGGAACTGTTAAAGCGGGAGTTCCGGCGTTTTTTTTTTTTTAAAAGCCAGCAGCTACAAATACAGCAGCTGCTGACTTTTAAAATAAGGACACTTACCCGCCCAGCGCGCCCGCGATGTCGGCACTCGAAGCTCGGGTGCTGCCGCCGCCATCTTGGGTATGGGAATCAGGAAGTGGAGCCTTTCATTTCCCGGTTCCCTACTGCGCATGTGCGAGTCGCGCTGCGCAATGAGGATGGACCCGCTGCCTCTGGGATCCGTGTGTTTCCCAGCAGGCAGCGGGGGACTTTCGGAAAGGGGCGTAGATCTACGCCCCTTTCCGCAGAGAGCTATCCCGGAAGTGGGTGCAGATACCTGTACTGTACAGGTACCTGCACCCCCCTCCCCCCTGAAAGGTGCCAATTGTGGCGCCGGAGGGGGAGGATTCCAATGAGCGGAAGGTCCACTTTAGGGTGGACCTCCGCTTTAATGGACAGTTACCATAGGAGACAGCAATCCTGCACGTGCAGAAAGGGGCGCAATGCTGGGGCCTTTCCCTGTATGGCTGTTTTCCTATTGAAGTCTCAGAGTCTGCTAATTGAGTTTGCAACTATCTAAGGGTGTCCTGGCCCTAACCCTCTTTCCCGCAAAAATATATAAAAAGTACTGTAAAAAGAAATAAAACCTCTTTTACATCCAAGAAGTGTCTGGTGCCCAATGACTTTCACCATCTTTGCGCCCACTATGCCTTACAACCCATAACTTATTGAAGAATATCGGCTATCTTTGACCTTGGAGGTTCTCATTAGTAGTGATGGACGAACGTTTCGCCCGGCGGTCGTTTCGCGGCGAATTTCCGACATTCGCGGTCCGCACGTTCGAACGCCTTTTTCCGTCGTTCGCCGCGGCGGACTTACGTGTTTAATGTATACAAGAACTTTAACCTTTGGTGACACGTTTATCATGTGATACAGGACAGCCAATTGAGACATGACAGCACATGGACACTTGGACATTCCCCCTAACCTATAAATACACCCGATCCGGTGGCCATTTTACATTCTTTCTTCTGTTACGATAGGGACAGGTTCCTGTGTGGAGTAGGGAGAGATAAACCACTAGCTATTTGGTACACAAAAGTTCTTTTCAGGACTGGTATAGGTGTTAGGTGTTGATAGGTTTGCTGTGCTGCTGATTCTTGCAGCAGCCTGAGTGTCTTTTGTTAGTTTAGAGAAAGGGAAAGGACGGTGTATGCTACAGGGACAGCCAGATTAGTCTTTCATCATCATCATCATCATCATCATCATTAGCTGTTACTATCAAGGTCCACAAAAGAGCTGTTCCAGTAACCACTAATCGTTCTCTTTTTTTGCCAATTTGTATAGGGACAGGAAGGAAGCAGTGTTGTCAGGCAGTGAGGGTAATTTTAAAGACTTGCTGTTATTATTAGTTCCACAAAGGTTCTTTTCAGGACTGGTATCAGTGGTACAGTAATAGGCTTGTACATGTATAATATTCTTTCTTCCAAATATAGAAAGGATATTATACTTGACTGCTGCCCTTCTGCTGCAGTCTGCTAAACATTCACAACTCACTTGTTCCACAAAAGTTCTTATAAGGACTGGTAACTTGGTATAGGGTGCTACGGTACATAGGCTTGAGTGCGGTACAGTCTGCTGTTCTGTAAGGACCGCTATCGGTCCACAATAGATAGGGTTGACGTGCACCACTGCTGACCGCTGCCCTATACTGCAGCAGTCCTTCAGCGGTATAGGGACTGACGTACAGTCTGCTAATCACTAACACACAACCTGCTTGTTCCACAAAAGTTCTTATAAGGACTGGTAACTTGGTATAGGGTGCTACGGTACATAGGCTTGAGTGCGGTACAGTCTGCTGTTCTGTAAGGACCGCTATCGGTCCACAATAGATAGGGTTGACGTGCACCACTGCTGACCGCTGCCCTATACTGCAGCAGTCCTTCAGCGGTATAGGGACTGACGTACAGTCTGCTAAACACTAATACACAACCTGCTTGGTCCACAAAAGTTCTTATAAGGACTGGTAACTTGGTATAGGGTGCTACGGTACATAGGCTTGAGTGCGGTACAGTCTGCTGTTCTGTAAGGACCGCTATCGGTCCACAATAGATAGGGTTGACGTGCACCACTGCTGACCGCTGCCCTATACTGCAGCAGTCCTTCAGCGGTATAGGGACTGACGTACAGTCTGCTAAACACTAATACACAACCTGCTTGGTCCACAAAAGTTCTTATAAGGACTGGTAACTTGGTATAGGGTGCTACGGTACATAGGCTTGAGTGCGGTACAGTCTGCTGTTCTGTAAGGACCGCTATCGGTCCACAATAGATAGGGTTGACGTGCACCACTGCTGACCGCTGCCCTATACTGCAGCAGTCCTTCAGCGGTATAGGGACTGACGTACAGTCTGCTAATCACTAACACACAACCTGCTTGTTCCACAAAAGTTCTTATAAGGACTGGTAACTTGGTATAGGGTGCTACGGTACATAGGCTTGAGTGCGGTACAGTCTGCTGTTCTGTAAGGACCGCTATCGCTCCACAATAGATAGGGTTGACGTGCACCACTGCTGACCGCTGCCCTATACTGCAGCAGTCCTTCAGCGGTATAGGGACTGACGTACAGTCTGCTAAACACTAATACACAACCTGCTTGGTCCACAAAAGTTCTTATAAGGACTGGTAACTTGGTATAGGGTGCTACGGTACATAGGCTTGAGTGCGGTACAGTCTGCTGTTCTGTAAGGACCGCTATCGGTCCACAATAGATAGGGTTGACGTGCACCACTGCTGACCGCTGCCCTATACTGCAGCAGTCCTTCAGCGGTATAGGGACTGACGTACAGTCTGCTAATCACTAACACACAACCTGCTTGTTCCACAAAAGTTCTTATAAGGACTGGTAACTTGGTATAGGGTGCTACGGTACATAGGCTTGAGTGCGGTACAGTCTGCTGTTCTGTAAGGACCGCTATCGGTCCACAATAGATAGGGTTGACGTGCACCACTGCTGACCGCTGCCCTATACTGCAGCAGTCCTTCAGCGGTATAGGGACTGACGTACAGTCTGCTAAACACTAATACACAACCTGCTTGGTCCACAAAAGTTCTTATAAGGACTGGTAACTTGGTATAGGGTGCTACGGTACATAGGCTTGAGTGCGGTACAGTCTGCTGTTCTGTAAGGACCGCTATCGGTCCACAATAGATAGGGTTGACGTGCACCACTGCTGACCGCTGCCCTATACTGCAGCAGTCCTTCAGCGGTATAGGGACTGACGTACAGTCTGCTCACTTCCTTGACCCAAAAAAGCACACCGTACTATATGCCCCTACCCTCCTCTTTGAAGAGGTTGAGCGGTGTCATATTTCTACTGGGGCTGCTTATGATATCCCTGTGCTGTGCTGACTTCCTCCTGGGGGTTCTTATTATGAAGGGATCACACTATCCCTGTGCTGTGCTGACTTCCTCCTGGGGGTTCTTATTATGAGGGGATCACACCATCCCTGTGCTGTGCTGACTTCCTCCTGGGGCTGCTTACGGTGCTGCTGTCAGTGCTGTATGTCACGGTGCTGCTGTCAGCGCTGTATGTCACGGTGCTGCTGTCAGCGCTGTATGTCACGGTGCTGCTGTCAGCGCTGTATGTCACGGTGCTGCTGTCAGCGCTGTATGTCACGGTGCTGCTGTCAGCGCTGTATGTCACGGTGCTGCTGTCAGCGCTGTATGTCACGGTGCTGCTGTCAGCGCTGTATGTCACGGTGCTGCTGTCAGTGCTCTGTATTACGGTGCTGCTGTCAGATGCCTCTATCACGGTGCATGTGTCATTCCGGTATGTCACGCTGCTGGTGATCATCTCCTGCACCCTCTTCTTTGCCTACCCTGGTCCCTGACCTTCCCTCTCCTCCATTGCCTTCATTAGCTCCATAGTCCTGAATTGTTAGAACAATTTCCCAAATAAAATAAAAATGCTTGTAGTTATCGATCCCAAATTCACCTCATACATGTATTATGTCATTGTCCAGATGGTGGGACTACGTTTTACCCCCTAATAATTACCACGTGGCCGCAAATTCGACATGAAGGTTTGCAAAGTTCGCCTCCCATTGAAGTCAATGGGGCCCGCGGCGAACGTTCGGTTTCGCGAACGTTTGGGTCCGTTCGCATTTCGCTTTCGCGAAACGTCCCGTCGGAAGTTCGTCCATCACTACTCATTAGACCAAAAGAGGTAAAAGACCTTGCTACATACATATAGAGGTGGGGGGGGGGGGGGGGGGGGTGGGCGGACGTGTGACCTTAACCACTTAAATAGCAAGCCTCTTTCTGAGATTTGTTGTTTACAAGTTAAAAACAGTTTTTCTTTTGCTAGAAAATTACTTAGAACCCCCAAACATTATACATTTTTTCTAACACCCTAGAGAATAAAATGGCTGCGTTGCAATACTTTCTGTTATACCGTATTTGCACAGCAAATAAACAATTGAACAGTAAAGTTAGCCCAATTTTTTTTTAATTATTATATTGTGAAAGATAATGTTACGCTGAGTAAATTGATACCCAACATGTCACACTTCAAAATTGCGCCTGCTCGTGGAATGACGACAAACATTTACCCTTAAAAATCTCCATAAGCGACATTAAAAATATTCAGAGGAGGTCTAGGTCTAGGGGTAGAATTATTGCTCTCGCTCTACCGATCGCGGCGATACCTCACATGTGTGGTTTGAACACCGTTTTCATATGCGGGCGCTGCTCACGTATGCGTTCGCTTCTGCACACGAGCTTGTTGCAACGGGGCGCGTTTAAAAAACTTTTTTTTTTCTTATTTATTTTACCTTTTATTTATTTTATTTTTTCTTATTTATTTTACTTTTATTTTTACACTGTTTTAAAAAAAATAAAATAATTGTGCCACTTTTATTCCTATTAAAAGGAATGCAAACATCCTCTGTAATAGAAAAACAAAGCATGACAGGACCTCTTAAATATGAGATCTGGGTGGGTCAAAAAAGACCTCACATCTCATATTTACACTAAAAATACAATAAAAAAATAAATAAAAATGTTGTCATTTAAAAAAAAGAAAAAAAAAAACCCTTTACAGCCACTTTAACCTACTACAGGTAAGCCTAGGTTAAGGCTTATCTGTAGGTGCTTGAAATATCTCCCAGACCTGCATGGTCTAGGAGATATTTGCAAATCGGCGTAAGGCGATTTCTTCTGCGCGTGCGCCGGAGTTAGAAAGGGCACGCTGTGCCGTTTCTAGCTCGGGTCATGCCATTAACCACTTTAAGCCCCGGACCATTTTCCAGCTAAAGGACCAAGCCCCTTTTTGCGATTCGGCACTGCGTCGCTTTAACTGACAATTGCTCGGTCGTGCGACGTGGCTCCCAAACAAAATTGGCGTCCTTTTTCCCCGCAAATAGAGCTTTCTTTTGGTGGTATTTGATCACCTCTGCGGTTTTTATTTTTTTGCGCTATAAACAAAAATAGAGCGACAATTATGAAAAAAATGCAATATTTTTTACTTTTTGCTATAATAAATATCCCCTAAAAATATGTAAAAAAAAAAAACTTTTTTTCCTAAATTTAGGCCGATACGTATTATTCTACATATTTTTGGTAAAAAAAATTGCAATAGGCGTTTATTGATTGGTTTGCGCAAAAGTTATTGCGTCTACAAATAGGGGATCGTTTTATGGCATTTTGTTCATATTTTTTTTACTAGTAATGGCGGCGATCAACGATTTTTATTGTGACTGCGACATTATGGCGGACACGTCAGGCAGTTTTGATACATTTTTGGGACCATTGGCATTAATACAGCAATCAGTGCAATTAAAAATGCACTGATTACTGTAAAAAATGTCACTGGCAGTGAAGGGATTAACCACTAGGGGGCAGTGTTAGGGGTTAAGTGTGTGTGTGGTTTTTTAACTGCAGGGGGTGTGGTTTGGCGTCTGACATCACTGATCGTCTTTCCCTATAACAGGGAACAGACGATCAGTGACAGCCTCAGTAGGAAGCACGAGAAGAGGTTTGTTTACACTTACCTCTCCTCGTCCCTCAGCTCGGCGGCAATCGGGTTCGCAGCTCCCGCGGCCACGGTCACGGAGCCTCAGGACCGATCGGCGTGAGGCGGTCCTTAAGCGGTTAAAGGGCGGCTCCCACGCGCATGCATGGGAGCGACGTCACGTGACGTCACGTGACGTCACGTGGCTCCAGCCAGTCACAGAACCGGAGTTCGCGGCCCCGGAAGGAAGAGGGGTGAAGAATGGACGCTCGCTGCTAGCGAGGAAGACTCAGACATTGCGGGCTTCAGGGTCTGGAGGAGGACCAGAGGAGGCTGGAGTCAGCTGAATGCAGAGGGAGGGGGGAGGCGGAGGCGAGGGAATGCTGCGGCTGCACAGAGAGGCACAGGATCTGTAACAGGAGTTCTGTCCTCCTCTCTGCTGCCAACTGCTGAGACAAGGCGGCGGGGAAACGAGGGGGGCGGTTGCTTTAGCTGCAGGAGAGGTGCGAGGGCCTCATGAAAAGGGCATGGAGGGCCGGCTCGGCCCGTGGGCCTTGTGTTTGACACATGTGCCCTAGACTGTTCTCTGGAACTAGTGGAGGGAAATGCTGTGTGTGCTCCAAGGGGGGAAATAGAAGCTAAATTCACCAGCGACTCTATAGGGGGTGCGCTTCACTTATCCTTTATTTTATGACGCCGCCATCCCAAGTACTTTCCAGAACAAGAGAAAAAAAATAAAAATAATGGACATAGGACCGATACTCTGTAAAAATGGGAAGAGAAAGTGAGGTCATTCAGGCTGGTAGAAAAAAAAAAAAAAAAAACCCCGAGGCGGCGGTCAGCGCGCGGATGATGAACAATGAATTGGGGAATACGCTCGTTTAGGATTAATGCGGTTTGAAGTCAGAATTGGAGGTAGACGGGAAGGATTTCAGACCATTTTCATTCATCATTCTGACTTTCGCTGCCTCCTTTTTCGGAGTCGCTAACTAGAGTCTGCAGATGAGGAAAAAAAAAAAAAAAGAAAAAAGAAAGTTTCAGATCTTTATTTTGGCTGCCGTGTTTTCCTGAAGATCGGGGATGTCAAGAAACGGTAACTATGTCGCCATTGTTCGGCCAGCTAATACGTTCAAATGAGGCAATTCCTCCAAATTCAAGGGATCTCCGAGGCAGAAACTGTCTCCCACTGGGGATTCAAAAATTAAATATACAGAAAAAATAAAAAATAAAAATCTATAGATGTTTCAGAGTTTTTCGCTATTTGTGGATGGTGTCAGCCGAAAGGAGAGATCCAATTAAATATCTAAATGCAGAACATGAAAGAAATACGGTACAGAACTTCAGCTCTGACACTTTTTTATATGTAACAATTAGTATTTTTTTAAGAAAATTACTTAGACCTCTTTCACACCACACCGCCCATAGCGTGGGATTTGCGGCGGATTTGCGGCGCATTCGGCCTCTAGCAGGGCGCTTTACCCCCCGCTAGCGGCCGAGAAAGGGTTAAAACTTCCGGCAATACGCTGCAATAGTGGCGTTTTGCCGGCGGTATTACAGCGCTGCCCCATTGATCTCAATGGGGGAGTAGCGGTGGAGGAGCGGTAAACACACCGCTCCTTCACCGCACCAAAGAAGCTGCTGGCAGGACTTTTCCCTGACGTCCTGCCAGCGCACCGCTGTAGTGTGAAAGTCCTCGGGGCTTTCACACTACAGACAATGGTGCAGCTTTTTTAGACCTCTTTCACACTGGGGCGTTTTACAGGCGTTTTCATGCGGCTTTAGACCCCTTTCACACCACACCGCTGATAGCGTCGGCGGTAAAACGCCGCTATTTTTTAGCGGCGTTTTACCGCCGGATTTGCGGCGCATTTCGGCCGCTAGCGGGGCGCTTTTACCCACGCTAGCGGCCGCGAAAGGGTTAAAACCGCTGGCAATATGCCGCAATAGCGGCGTTTTGCCGGCGGCATTACAGCGCTGCCCCGTTGATTTCAATGGGCAGCAGCGGTGGAGGAGCGGTAAACACACCGCTCCTTCACCGCTCCAAAGAAGCTGCTGGCAGGACTTTTTTCTGACGTCCTGCCAGCGCACCGCTGTAGTGTGAAAGCCCTCGGGGGCTTTCACACTATAGACAATGGTGCAGCTTCTTTAGGCCGTTTTGCAGGCGCCTGCAAAACGCCCTGGTGTGAAAGGGGTCTTAGCGTTAAAAAAAGCGCCTGAAAGAAGCCGCAACTGCAATCCCAATGTAAAAGCCCGAGTGCTTTCACAATGAGGCGCTGCGCTGGCAGAGCGTCAAAAAAAGTCCTGCAAGCAGCTTCTTTGCAGCGCTTTTGGAGCGGTGAATACAACGCTCCTAAAGCGCCCCTTCCCATTGAAATCAATGGGAAGCGCCTGTAAAACGCCTGAAAAAACGCTATTGGCAGTAGCGTTTTGTGGGCGCTTTTAACCCTTTATTTAACCCTTTTTTTGGCCACTAGCACTTTACAGGCGCTTTTTTTAACGCTAAAGCGCTTGAAAAACGCTTGAAAAACGCCTGAAAAAAGCCCCAGTGTGAAAGGGGTCTTAGGTCGGATTGCAGGAGCTATTTCTAAAGCTATAGCGCCCGCAAAACGCCCTGGTGTGAAAGGGGTCTTAGAACCCCCAAACAGTATATATATTTTTTAAAGCAGAGGCCCTAGAGAATAAATTGGTGCACATCTGTGCACTTTTTTTTTTTCTTTTTCCTTTAATTTCAGCATTTGTTTGCGGTCTTATGCTGCGTACAGACGATCGGAATTTCGGCCAGCAAAAGACCGATGAGAGCTTTTCATCGGAAAATGTGTGTACGCTCCATCGGAATTTAGCTGGCCGAATTCCCACCAGCAAAAATTTGATAGCATGTTCTCAATTTTCCTGATGGAAAAAAACTTTCTATCGGAAATTCCGATCGTGTGTACGCAATTCCAGCGTGCAAAAACTCACGCATGTTCAGATTCAACTATGAGACGGAAGCTATTGGCTACTGGGTATTGAAGTTCCTTTTTCTAGTCCCATCGTACGTGTTGTACGTCACCGCGTTCTTGGCGGTCGGAATTTGGTGTGACCGTGTGTAGACAAGACAGTTTGAGCAAAATCCTGTTGGAATTCTGACGGGAAAATCATCAGAGCTTTTTCTGAATTCCGATCGTGTGTACGCGGCATGAGGAGAGCACTTTTCCTCAAGTACACCTTCCTTCTCCTTTCCCCACCTCACTCTCAGGCCGCGTACACACGCGGGGACTGTTCGCCCAACTTTGTCCGCCAAACAGTTTCAGCGGACAGTCCGCTCAAAATTAGCATGGACGGACTTGCCCACACACGACGAACGAACAGTCCGCTGAAACCGTGCGCGATGACGTGAACGGCACGTACGACGGGACGAAAAATACGACGTCCTATACACTGCAATGCAAACTTCGGCGTGTAAATCCTTTCTGAGCATGCGCGGAACTTAGTTTGACGAACAAGCCTACACACGAGGGGACTGTTCGCTGAAACAAAGGAATTTCCGAAAAACTTTGTTCAGCAGACTGTTCGCTGAAACTGTCCGCTGAAAGCCCACACACGAGCGGACTGTCCGCCGAAACCCTGTTCAGCGGACAAAGTTGGGCGAACAGTCCCCGCGTGTGTACGCGGCCTTAGTCTCTTCTCCCCCCAGTGATCAGACTGCAACATTGTAACATCAGAACATCCAAACTTCTTTGAAGTTCACAAAACCCTGCCCATACTGTACCCAATGCAGTTAAGCTCAACCCTACTGGATGAAATATACAACAGTCTACATGATGATGTCATTGGTTTGCTGCAGGCAGGAGGGAGCATTTCCTCAGTCTCTTCTCCACTCAGTGGCAAGACTGCAACGTTGTAAAATCCAAACTTTTTTGAAGTTCTCAGAACCTTGCTGAAACTAAACCCAAGGCAGTTCAGCTCAATACCATGTGATACAACAGTCTACATGACGATTTCATCAATCTGCTGCAGGCAAGATGAAGTATTTCCTCAGTCTCTTCTCCCCCAGTGATAAGACTACAACATTGTAACATTAGGACATCCAAACTTCTTTCAAGTTTACTGAACCCTGCTTGCACTGTACCCAAGGCAGTTTAGCTAAACCCTACTGGATATAATATGCAACAGTCTACGATGATGACATCAGTTTGCTGCAGACATAAGGAAGCATTTCCTCAGTCTCTTCTCCCCCAGTGATAAGACTGCAACATTGTAACATCCAAGCTTTTGGAAATGTTCAGAGAACATTGCTCAAACCAGACCCAGGGCAGTTCAGCTCAATCCTATTGGATACAGCAGTCTACACAATGATGTCATCAGTCTGCTGCAGGCAGGAGGAAGCATTTCTTCAGTCTCCCCTCCCCCAATGTCCAGACTGCGACATTGTAACATTGGAATATCCAAACTTTGAAGTTCACTGAACCCTGCTTGTACTTTCCCCAAAACAGTTCAGCTCAGCCCTACTGGACACAATATACAACTGTGCATGTGATGATGTCATTGGTCTGCTGCAGGCAGGAGGAAGAATTTCCTTAGTCTCTTCTTCCTCAGTGATAAGACTGAAACATTGGAACATTGGTACATCCAAACTCCTTTGAAGCTTACCAATCCTTACCCAGGGCAGTTTGGCACATCCCTATTGTTCAGGAATGAGAGCAGGATTTTAGTAAGTAAATGTGGCCCTAGGCTCTGCTCTGAGACAGGTTTGTGGGGCTGTAAATGATTTTACAAAGCTCACCCCTATAGTCTGAATGTAACTCTGTGGATGTGTAGAATGTACGCGTCCAGCCCACGAAGGGTTACCGGGGTTCCTTGCATTGGGATTCTATAACGAGCCTCCTACATGCATTAATTCTCCTCTGTAGTGCCAGCAGAGGTGTGTGGGATTCAGGAGGGGTACGCCGAAATCCGCAGTGACTGAAAGTCATTTCATGTAGTTACATCTCAATATGACCGGCACCAGCCAAAAAACATATTTGCTGGATGTGAGAGCCGTACATTAACACAGGCCGGCTCAGAAAATAAGACTGGGGGGAACTCTGTTGTATTCCGTCCAGACGCGCACCGCCGTATTTAACAGGGAAAATGATTTCACACCCCTAATAAGAAGCCGAGACCCTCTGTACGCCTAATACCAGCACCGCCGGCTCCGGGAAGGGGAATTAAAGGGGCACTGTCAGCTTTTTTTTTTTATTCTTCGCCCGCCCATAGATTTAGCAGAGCATTCGCCAGTGATATTTCATACTAAAGAATGTTCCATATAGTGATTCTGTCTGATAAAAAGAGTCAAAAATGTTCTAAAACTTCACAATAAACAATAAGAAGGAAATGTGATCACATACCGTGTATGATCGACCCATTACCATGTAAAAGGTCGTTCGTCCAGAGAGAGCGGAAACAACAGAATTCCAGTACTGAGGTTTGATTGTCTAGTGAACATCTACTAGGAAAGATCTTTTCACAATTCTTCTTCTTCTTCTTTTTTTTTTTGATGAACAACATGAAATTGACTAATATCTTGAAATCCTATGTTTGGGTAGATAGATATGGATGGAGAGAATCATGATAGATAGATAGATAGATAGATAGATAGATAGATAGATAGATAGATAGATAGATAGATAGATAGATAGATAGATAGATAGAATAAAAATAGAGAAAGAAAGAAAGAAAGAAAGAAAGAAAGTAAGAAAGAAAGAAAGAAAGAAAGAAAAAAAAGAGAGAAAGAAAGAAAAAAGAAAGAAAGAAAGAAAGAAATCAGATAACAAAAGAGAGAAGGAAGAAATAAGTTAGGGAAAGAGTCAAATCTAGATGGGAGAATGTAGAAGATTGAAAAAGTGACAGAAAGAGAGAACAGGAGAAAAGCAAGAAAGAAGGAAAGAAAGAGGTGATAGAAACTCTTTGGATGGGGCTGGGAGAAATGTCAATGAGACTAGTTAGAGAAAAAGAAAATAGTTAAAATTATAGATATATCCTTTGTTGGATGAAATAATAAATAGATAGATAGATAGATAGATGAAAGAAAGAAAGAAAGAAAGAAAGAAAGAAAGAAAGAAAGAAAGAAAGAAAGAAAGAAAGAAAGAAAGAAAGATCAGATAAGAGAAGGGTGAAGGAAGGAGAGAAGGAAAAAATCAGATAAGAGAGAAGTTAGGGAAAGAGAAAAAAAGAAAGAAAGAGAGAAAGAAAGAAAGAAAGAAAGAAAGAAAGAGAAAGAAAGAAAGAAAGAAAGAAAGAAAGAAAGAAAGAAAGAAAGAAAGAAAGAAAGAAAGAAAGAGAAAGAAAGAAAGAAAGAAAGAAAGAAAGAAAGAAAGAAAGAAAGAAAGAAAGAAAGAAAGAAGAAAGGAAGGAAGGAAGGAAGGAAGGAAGGAAGGAGGGAAGGAAGGAAAGAAAAAAATCTCAAATCACAAGAGATACAGTAGGAGATCAAAAAGGAGAGAGAAAGAAACAGAGAAAAGGAGACAAGCAGGCAGCGAGAAAGAAAGAAAGAAAGAAAGAAAGAAAGAAAGATCAGATAACAGAAGGGTGAAGGAAGGAGAGAAGGAAAAAATCAGATAAGAGAGACGTTAGGAAAAAAGTCAAATCACAAGAGATAATGTGGGAGATCAAAGAGACAGAGAACAGAAAACAAGCAGGGAGAGAGAAAGAAAGAAAGAAAGAAAGAAAGAAAGAAAGAAAGAAAGAAAGAAAGAAAGAAAGAAAGAAAGAAAGAAAGAAAGAAAGAAAGATGGAAAAGAAGGGTGGAAGGGTGGAAGGAAGGAAGGAAGGAAGGAAGAAAGGAAAAAAAAGAAAACAGGTAAGAGAGAAGTTAGGGAAAGAGTCAAATCACAAGAAAGATTTTAGGAAATCAAAAGAGACAGAGAACAGGAGAAAAGCAGGTGAAAATAAAGAAAGAAAGATAACAATAGGAAGAAGAAAGAAAGAAAGAAAGAAAGAAAGAAAGAAAGAAAGAAAGAAAGAAAGAAAGAAAGAAAGAAAGAGAAAGAAAGAAAGAAGAAAGGAAGGAAAGAAAAAAAAAATCAAAAATTACAAGAGATACAGTAGGAGATCAAAAAGGAGTGAGAAAGAAACAGAGAAAAGGAGACAAGCAGGCAGGGAGAAAGAAAGAAAGAAAGAAAGAAAGAAAGAAAGAAAGAAAGAAAGAAAGAAAGAAAGAAAGAAAGAGTAGATGTAAGATAGATAAAAATGATTTGGATGAGGCTGTGAGAAACATTAGACTAGTTAAAGAACAAGAAAATAGTTAGAAAAAGAGAAATTTATAGATAGATCCTTTGATGGATGAATGGATAGATAGAGATAGAAAGAAAGAAGGAAAAGAAGGGTGGAAGGAAGGAAGGAAGGAAGGAAGGGATAGATAGATAGATAGATAGATAGATAGATAGATAGATAGATAGATAGATAGATAGATAGATAGATAAAAAGAAAGAAAGAAAGAAAGGAAAAAAAAAAGAAGGAATTAAGGGAGGAAGGAAGAAAGGAAAGAAAAAAAAATCAGATACAAGAGTTATGGAAGGAATCTAAACACAAGAGATGATGTAGAAGATAAAAATAGACAGAGAACAGTAAACAAGCAGGGAGAAAGAAAGAAGGAGAGAGAGAGAGATAAATAAAATACATGAGATAGATAGCAATAGAAACTCTTTGGATGGGGCTGGGAGTAAAGTCACACTAGTTAGAGAAAAAGAAAATAGAAAAAGAGAAAATTATAGATGGATGCTTTGATGGATGAATGGACAGATAGATAGATAGATAGATAGATAGATAGATAGATAGATAGATAGATAGATAGATAGATAGATAGAAGGAAGGAAGAAAGAAAGAAAGAAAGAAAGAAAGAAAGAAAGAAAGAAAGAAAGAAAGAAAGAAAGAAAGGAAGGAAGGAAGGAAGGAAGGAAGGAATAAAAAAATCACATAAGAGAGAAGTTAGGAAGAGTGAAATTACAGGAGGTAAATGAGGTAATGTTAAAATCGAACGAGACAGAGAACAGGAGACAAGCAGGGAGAAAGGAAGAAAGAAAAAAGAAAGAAAGAAAGAAAATCCGATAGGAGAGAAGACATGATATAGATAGAGACATTTTAAACAGGCTTGTAATTTAATTTCGATGGTTGCTGTTTTTATAAAACAGATGGAGTATCAGAGTATCAGTTGCGAACATGAACACTCACTTAAACTATTTCAAGATTAATTGCTATTCTTCTAGGGTGACCTTGGATGTTCTGAATTTGTAAATACAATTTATTATTATTATTATTATTATTATTATTATTATTATTATTATTATTAAAAATAAACACATGTACATTTGTAACATTAGTGCTTATTTTTTTCGATTTATTAATTTATTTCTATACTTTGTGTCCTACCTGAGGACTCACAGAGGATTTTCTTTTGCTATATATCTACTTCAGCATAAAATTCTACTTTATAAACTTTCCACTTTTTTTTTATCTTGATATGTGCATCACTATGTGATATGATTTGCTGATCTCAAAATATACCATATTACATTGCTTTTTCTTTATATTGTCTAAAATGTAATTTAAAAAAAAAGGGACAAAATTGTATTTAAAAACTTCT
>NW_027507789.1:10698059-10703059 GCF_037356315.1 Lithobates pipiens | reverse complement strand
TATTGAAGTCAATAGAAAATAGATTGTAAGCTCTTCTGAGCAGGGCCCTCTTAATCATTTTGTATTTTATTGTATTTTAACTGTATTGTCTCCTTTTTATATTGTAAAGAGCTACGTAAACTGTTGGCGCTATATAAATCCTGTATAATAATAATAATAATAATAATAATAATAATAATAAAAGGCTACATTTAGGCAGTTTAGAATTTTTATGTTTTTTAACCCCTTTACAACCAAATCACACATATATGCAGCATTGGGGAATTAGGCTTATTATTTTGGGTGCTGCATACATATGCATAGCTGTGTTTGTGCTAGAAGAATACTCAATCTGCCTCCAGCACTGAGACCAAGCTGTCACTAAAAGCTGTGGGGCTCATAGTAACGATCATGGGCCAGTAGAACCGCCTCCAGAACAGGTGATCACTGTGATTAGCCAATCGCAATGAACACTACAGGCAGGGGCGGACTGACAACTCATGGGGCCCCCGGGCAATAGGAGATTATGGGACCCCCAGGCAATAGGAGAAGATTATGGGACCCCCGGGCAATAGGACAATAGGAGATTATGGGACCCCCAGGCAATAGGAGAAGATTATGGGACCCCCGGGCAATAGGACAATAGGAGATTATGGGACCCCCAGGCAATAGGAGAAGATTATGGGACCCCCGGGCAATAGGACAATAGGAGATTATGGGACCCCCAGGCAATAAGAGAAGATTATGGGACCCCCGGGCAATAGGAGATTATGGGACCCCCAGGAAATAGATTATGGGGCCACACAGTATACAAACACACACACACATACAGTATACACACACAGAATACACATACACACACTGAAAAGGTACCGGAGAGGCAGGGCAACTATAATCTTGGGATTTTTTTTAAAAAACACAGATTTTTACATACTGTCCCTGGTTTTATTAAGGCTGGCAACCCTGATGGGGCCCCTTAGTGGCATGGGGCCCTCGGGCAGTGCCCGAGTGCCCGAATGGTCAGTCCGCCCCTGACTACAGGTGAAAACCTGCCTGTTTCTCCTCTGTGAGAAAAAGAAAAGATACACAGTACTGTTTTTCCTCTGAGAGAAGGAAAAGATGCAACGGGGGTTATTTACGAAAGACAAACCCACTTTGCACTACAAGTGTAAATTACAAGTGCAAAGTGCATTTGAAATTGCACTGAAAGTGCACTTGGAAGTGCAGTCGCTGTAAATCTGAGGGGTAGATCTGAAATGAGGGGAAGCTCTGCTGATTTTATTATCCAATCATGTGCAAGCTAAAATGCTGTTTTTTATTTTCCTTGCATGTCCACCTCGGATCTACAGCGACTGCACTTCCAAATGCACTTTTCACTTATAGTTGGCACTTGTAGTGCAACGTGGATTTGCCTTTAGTAAATAACACCCATTGTGTTGTTTCTCCTCTGTGAGAAGGAAAAAATACATTGTAGTGTTTCTCTTCTGTGAAAATAATAAGATACGTTATTTTATTTCCCCTCTGTGAGAAGGAAAAGATACATTGTATTGTTTCTCCTCTGTGAAAAGGAAAAGATACATTGTATTGTTTCTCCTCTGCAAGAAAGAAAAGATATGTTGTAGTGTTTCTCCTCAGTGAGAAGGAAAAGATACATTGTATTGTTTCTCCTCTGTGAAAAGGAAAAGATACGTTGTACTGTTCTCCTCTGCAAGAAATAAAAAGATATGTTGTACTGTTTCTCCTCAGTGAGAAGGAAAAGATACATTGTATTGTTTCTCCTCTGCAAGAAAGAAAAGATACATTGTATTGTTTCTCCTTGGTGAGAAGGAAAAGATACATAGTATTGTTTCTCCTTTGCAAGAAAGAAAAGATACATTGTATTGTTTCTCCTCTGTGAAAAGGAAAAGATACATTGTATTGTTTCTCCTCTGCAAGATAGAAAAGATATGTTGTAGTGTTTCTCCTCAGTGAGAAGGAAAAGATACACTGTATTGTTTCTCCTCTGTGAAAAGGAAAAGATACGTTGTACTGTTCTCCTCTGCAAGAAATAAAAAGATATGTTGTACTGTTTCTCCTCAGTGAGAAGGAAAAGATACATTGTATTGTTTCTCCTCTGCAAGAAAGAAAGGATACATTGTATTGTTTCTCCTCTGCAAGAAAGAAAAGATACATTGTATTGTTTCTCCTTGGTGAGAAGGAAAAGATACATAGTATTGTTTCTCCTTTGCAAGAAAGAAAAGATACATTGTATTGTTTCTCCTCTGTGAAAAGGAAAAGATAAATTGTATTGTTTCTCCTCTGCAAGAAAGAAAAGATACATTGTATTGTTTCTCCTCTGCAAGATAGAAAAGATATGTTGTAGTGTTTCTCCTCAGTGAGAAGGAAAAGATACATTGTATTGTTTCTCCTCTGCAAGAAAGAAAAGATACATTGTATTGTTTCTCCTCTGCAAGATAGAAAAGATATGTTGTAGTGTTTCTGCCTGGATCTACAGCGACTGCACTGTAGTGTTTCTCCTCAGTGAGAAGGAAAAGATACGTTGTACTGTTCTCCTCTGCAAGAAATAAAAAGATATGTTGTACTGTTTCTCCTCTGCAAGAAAGAAAAGATACATTGTACTGTTTCTCCTCTGCAAGAAAGAAAAGATACGTTGTACTGTTCTCCTCTGCAAGAAAGAAACTATAAATTATACTGTTTCACCTCTGTGAGAAGGAAAATATACATTGTATCTTTTTTTTTCCCAACTAGAGGAGAAGCCTGTGTAAATAAATAATGCATAGGACGCATTAAGGTGAAAAACACAAGAGTTTAAAACCCCTTTAAGACTACGGTCACACTTCCATTGGTTTTTAAAGTGGTTGTAAACCCTTACAAACCACTTTGACCTACAGGTAAGCCTAGATTAAGGCTTACCTGTAAGGTCCAAGTATATATCTCCTAAACCTATATGGTTTAGGAGATATTTGCCCGAAAACGGGCACCGCTGTCTACGGCGCATGCGCTGTAGACAGCGGCGTGCAGGCGCACTGAACGCGGCAGTTCCAAAATGGAGCTGCCGCATTTGTCGACTCCCGTGCGCATGCGCGGGAGTGACGTCATCGCGGCTTCGCCGAATGACAGCGGCGGAGCTGCGAGACGCCACCAGCAAGATGGATGCGGCGGACTACAGGGGACAGCGGTGACTTCGCTGGCTCCTGTGTCAGGTAAGTGACACATAATGGACTACTATGCGATGCGATGCGATGCGATGCATAGTAGTCCATTATGCTTTACCTTTGCAGGGAAAAAAAGAGGAAGTAAACTCATCAGGGTTTACTTCCTCTTTAAGGGCTCAATGAGCTTTATATCACTCCTGAGGGTTACAGAAGCACCTTTTTTTACTCATCCTGGACTTGTTCTTGTGCCAGAATAGTCCCTCGTTAGCCTTAGCAGTTCTTAAGCAAAAAAAAAAAAAACAAAAAAAAAAAACACATATAACAAATAAGTAAAATAAGGATCCAAAATGAAAGTACACAAATAACAATTAAATTAATGAGCCTGAAAAGTCAGAACTGATGTTGGCTGAGAAGACCTGGCTTGCTGTCAACGTTCCAGGTAATGCCAAAAGTGTTCAGTAGTGTTGGGTTGAGGTCAGGGCTCTGTGCAGGACACATGAGTTCCAACACCCATTACACCTATATGAGCGCGTTGGACATTACATTCCAAAACCATGGCCATTACTATGGAGCTGCCCCCCCCCCCCCCCCGCAAGCCCATTACCATTATTATGGAGTTGCCCACCCTTTGTGGCTATACCATCTTCCACCATCTTCTAGGAAAACTTTCCACAAGATTGTGGATGGTGTCTGTGGGAATTTGTGCCCATTTGCGAGATCAGGTACCGATGTTGGCTGAGAAGACCTGACTCACAATCTAATTCATCCCAAAGGTGATAAGCAGGGCTGAGGTCAGGGCTCTGTGCAGGACACAGACATTCCTTCACACCAAACGTGGTCCCACCATGTCTTTATGGGAACAGTCCTGTGGGAACAGAAAAGGGTCTTCACCAAACTGTTAATTAAGTATTTTTAAAATAAAGTGTGAGATATAATTGAGTTTCTATTTGTGATGCGCCAGAATCCGTAATATAAAACACCATGTGTGATCCTCCACCAATCAAACTGCTAAACATAAAATGCCTGAAGCTGTAAAACACTTTTTTTTTTTAAAAAACTTAAAAAAAAAAGGCCCGAAAAAATGCCAGTAAATCGATTTATTGTAAATGGAGCCTAAAAGTAATATGGTAGAGGGGAAATACATTTTTTTGGGGGGGGGGGGGGGGGTTGCTAGTAGGGATGATTGGAGGGTATTTGTGCTAGGAAGGGAAATATGTAGGGGGGTTGTGCTAGAATAGGGGGACTGGGGGAGTAAATTTTATGCTAGAAGGGCGAATTGGAGTGGGGAGTGGGAGAGGATTTGTGCTTGGTGGGGAAAGATTTTTTTTGGAGGGGAGGGGGGAAGGATTTGTGTTAGTAGGGATGACTGGAGGGTATTTGTGCTAGGAAGGGAAATATGTAGGGGGGTTTATGCTAGAATAGAGGATTGGGGGAGGAAATGTTATGCTAGAAGGGGGATTTGGAGTGGGGGGAGAGGATTTGTGCTTGGTGGGGAAAGATTTTTTTT
This sequence comes from Lithobates pipiens, assembly GCF_037356315.1. Taxonomy (NCBI): domain Eukaryota; kingdom Metazoa; phylum Chordata; class Amphibia; order Anura; family Ranidae; genus Lithobates; species Lithobates pipiens. Next base: position 10,698,418 of record NW_027507789.1, on the reverse strand, counting down.
TTTGGGGGGATGGGGGGATGGATTTGTGTTAGTAGGGATGACTGGAGGGTATTTGTGCTAGGAAGGGAAATATGTAGGGGAGGTTATGCTAGAATAGGGGATTGGGGGAGGAAATTTTATGCTAGAAGGGGGATTCGGAGTGGGGGGGGAGAGGATTTGTGCTTGGTGGGGAAAGATTTTTTTTTGGGGGGGGAGGGGGGATGGATTTGTGCTAGTAGTGATGACTGGAGAGTATTTGTGCTAGGAAGGGAAATATGTAGGGGGGGGGGGGTTGTGCTAGAATAGGGATTTGGGGGAGGCAATTTTATACTAGAAGGGGGGATTTGGATAGGGGGGAGAGGATTTGTGCTTGGTGGTGG
>NW_027507789.1:10680559-10693059 GCF_037356315.1 Lithobates pipiens | reverse complement strand
GACGTTGAGGTTTTTTTCGTAGCCACGTCTTCATTTCCAATGAGTCATGAAGATTTATACATTTACACTCACCGGCCACTTTATTATGTACAGCTATCCAGTTTCTTAGTAACACAAATAGCTAATCAGCCAATCACATGGCAGCAACTCAATGCATTTAGGCATCTAGACGTGGTGAAGACGACTTTCTGAAGTTCAAACCGAGCATCAGAATGGGGGAAGAAAAGGGATTTAAGTCACTTTGAACGTGGAATGGTTGTTGGTGGCAGACGGGGCCGGTCTGAGTATTTCTGGGATTTTCACACACAACCATCTCTCGGGTTTACAGAGAAGGGTGGAAAAAAGAGAAAATATCCAGTGAGCGGCAGTTGTGTGGAGGAAAATGCCTTGCTAATGTCAGAGGAGAATAGTCAGACTGATTCCAGATGATAGAAAGGCAACAGTAACTTAAATAACCTCTTGTTACACCCAAGGTATGCAGAATACCATCTTTGAACACACAACACATCCAACCTTGAAGCAGTTGGGCTACAGCAGCAAAATTGGACAATACAAGATTGGAAAAATATTGGTCTGATAAGTCTGTATTTCAGCTGCGACATTCAGATGATGGGGTCAGAAGTTGCCATAAACAACATGAAAGCATGGATCCATCCTGCCTTGTATCACCGGTTCAGGCTGGTGGTGGGGGTGTAATGGTATGTGGGGAGGGGGGTATGTACTTGGCACACTTTGGGCCCCTTAGTACCAACTGAGCATGGTTTATACACCACGGCCTACCTGAGTATTGTTGCTGACCATGTCCATCCCTTTATGACTACAGTGTCCCCATCTTCTGATGGCTCCTCCCAGCAGGATAATGCCCCATGTCACAAAGCTCCGATCATCTCACCACTGGACAATGAGGTCCCTGTCCTCCAATGGCCTCCACACTCACCACATCTCATCCAATAGAGCACCTTTGGGATGTGGTGGAATGGGAGATTCGGCGTCATGGATGTGCAGCCAACAAATCTGCAGCAACTGTGTGATGTTATCAGGTCACTATGGAGCAAAATCTCTGAGGAACGTCTCCAACACCTTGTTGTACCTATTCCACCAAGAATGAAGGCAAAAGGGGGTCCAACCCGCTACTAACATGGGGGACCTAAGAAAGGAGGAACCAACCTGCTACTAGCAAGGTAGATCTAATAAAGGGGTCCAACCTGGTACTAGCAGTAGCAAGGTAGATCTAATAAAGGGGGAACCAACCCGGTACTAGCAAGGTGGACCTAATAAAGGGGGTCCAACCTGGTACTAGCAGTAGCAAGGTAGATCTAATAAAGGGGGGAACCAACCCGGTACTAGCAAGGTGGACCTAATAAAAGGGGGCCCAACCTGATACTAGCAAGGTGGACGTAATAAAGGGGGTCCAACCTGGTACTAGCAAGGTGGACCTAATAAAGGGGGTCCAACCCAGTGCTAGCAAGGTGGACCTAATGAAGGGGGTCCAACTTGGTACTAGCAAGGTCGATCTAATAAAGGGGGTCCAATCCGGTACTAGCAAGGTGGACCTAATAAAGGGGGAACCAACTCGCTACTAGCAAGGTAGATCTAATAAAGGGGGTCCAACCCGGTACTAGCAAGGTGGACCTAATAAAGGGGGTCCAACCCAGTGCTAGCAAGGTAGATCTAATAAAGGGGGTCTAACCCGGTACTAGCAAAGTGGACCTAATAAAGGGGGAACCAACTCGCTACTAGCAAGGTAGATCTAATAAAGAGGGACCAACCCGGTACTAGCAAGGTGGACCTAATGAAGGGGGTCCAACTTGGTACTAGCAAGGTCGATCTAATAAAGGGGGTCCAATCCGGTACTAGCAAGGTGGACCTAATAAAGGGGGAACCAACTCGCTACTAGCAAGGTAGATCTAATAAAGGGGGTCCAACCCGGTACTAGCAAGGTGGACCTAATAAAGGGGGTCCAACCCAGTGCTAGCAAGGTAGATCTAATAAAGGGGGTCTAACCCGTTACTAGCAAAGTGGACCTAATAAAGGGGGAACCAACTCGCTACTAGCAAGGTAGATCTAATAAAGGCGGTCCAACCCAGTACTAGCAAGGTAGATCTAATAAAGGGGGTCCAACCCGGTACTAGCAAAGTGGACCTAATAAAGGGGGAACCAACTCACTACTAGCAAGGTAGATCTAATAAAGGGGGTCCAACCCGGTACTAGCAAGGTGGACCTAATAAAGAGGGACCAACCCGGTACTAGCAAGGTCGATCTAATAAAGAGGGACCAACCCGGTACTAGCAAGGTAGATCTAATAAAGGGGGTCCAACCCGGTACTAGCAAGGTATATCTAATAAAGGGGGTCCAACCCTGTACTAGCAAGGTATATCTAATAAAGAGGGTCCAACCCAGTACTAGCAAGGTGGACCTAATAAAGTGGAAGGCGGTGAGTGTATATTCTAATAAAAGCGGTGCAGTATTATTTGATGCTCTGTGTTAATCTGTTACCCGCATTACCCAGTTCACCCTTTTCTTGTCTGGTCACGTTGTGTTTTTACCTTTTGTGATGGTAATCAAATGTACAACTGTTTGCTGGAGAATGCGATGCACTTTCAGCTAATTTACTGAAAAGGGCTTTGGAAGACGAATGGAGGGGAGGAGGGGGCGGGGCGAGAGACGTTTTTGGCCCTCGCTCAAATTAAAGCCTTGTTTGTTTTCATTTCATCAGGGAGAAGGCCGGGGTGTGACCGCATAATGGAATTTGGGGAGAAGTCGGAGTGAGAAGAGGCTTTGGCTCGGGTGGGAGAAGAATGGGGGACATTTAATGCCGGCTGCACAGTAGCTGCGGGGAAAAAAAATAAAATAAAGAGGATTATGGGTGCGAAACGCCGACACTGCCACCAGCAACACAAAGTCCTCGTTTTTAGTATATTATTTCAAATTAAACCCCATTTTCCTAATCTGATGTGGATTCATTAGGCACTCGCTCTGTATATACACAGGACATAATAGACAAAGGGGGCTCTTCATTCTAACCGACGCACACGGATCCGTAATGTTGTGTAAATTATATATAAGTGGTCGGGGGACTTACTGCGCCGCTGATTAATCTGTGAGACTACAAGACAGAAAACATCAACTCCAAGCAAAGCAAGATTCCGTCTTATAGTCCGTCTGCACCATAAGTAGTGTTCTAGTTATAGGTGGAGTGTAGTCCACCCATGTCCTCAGCGGTGACATTTCCCGGCTATAATTCTCCAATTTGTTCATGTTGGGTGTGCCCATCCCGCTTCTCCTATAAAAAAACAAAAAACAAAAAAACAACAGGTATGGCGGGAACCCCTCATAATGGGCACAGCAGGTGTACAGACCCCGGAACTCAGCTCAGGGCTGGTAGGAACCCCTCATAATGGGCACAGCAGGTGTACAGACCCCGGAACTCAGCTCAGGGCTGGTAGGAACCCCTCATAATGGGCACAGCAGGTGTACAGACCCCGGAACTCAGCTCAGGGCTGGTAGGAACCCCTCATAATGGGCACAGCAGGAGCACAGACCTGGGAACTTAGTACAGGGATGGTGGGATCCCCTTATAATGGGCACAGTAGATGTACATACCAAAGAACTCAGCACAGGGATGGTGGGAACCCCTTATAATGGGCACAGCAGGTGTATAGACCCAAGAACTAAGCACAGGGATGATGGAAACCCTTCATAAAGGGCACAGCAGGTGTACAGACCCGAGAACTCAGCACATAGATTGTGGGAACACCTCATAATGGGCACAGCAGGAGCACAGACCTGGGAACTTAGTACAGAGATGGTGGGATCCCCTTATAATGGGCACAGTAGATGTACATACCCAAGAACTCAGCACAGGGATGGTGGGAACCCCTCATAATGGGCGCAGCCGATGTACATACCAAAGAACTCAGCACAGGGATGGTGGGAAGCCCTCATAAAGGGCACAGCAGATGTACATACCCAAGAACTAAGCACAGGGATGATGGAAACCCCTCATAAAGGGCACAGCAGGTGTACAGACCCGGGAACTCAGCACATAGATTGTGGGAACCTTTCATAATGGGCTCAGCAGGAGCACAGACCTGGGAACTTAGTACAGGGATGGTGGGATCCCCTTATAATGGGCACAGCAGGTGTACATACCCAAGAACTCAGCACAGAGATGGTGGGAACCCATCATAATGGGAACAGAAGATGTACAGACCTGGGAACTCAGCACAGGGATGGTGGGAACCCCTCATAATGGGCACAACAGTTGTACATACCCAGGAACCCAGCTCAGGGATGGTGGGAACCAATCATAATGAGCACAGCAGGTCTACAGAGCCAGAAACTCAGAACATACTAGACACTTTAAGAGTAGGTGACCTGGTTGGCTGGGGAATAGGGGAACAGTAAGCATGTGCCCCTCCTTTCACCCTACCATACCAGTCCACGTACCCTCAACATGGGGACAGTAACTGATACCTCGCTATGATGATGGTACCTGGTACCTTGGGCAAAGCCCCTTGTTCCCATGTTGATGGCCTCTTCTCCACAACCCTGGCCAGTGGTTGTGGGGGTCTGCAGGGGCAGAATCTAGAAATCTCATTAAAAATAATCCAGGACCCGGATACCACCTGCACCTACACGACTGAGTAAGGGGCATGGATTTTTGGAGGGACGCCATGCTGTTTTGTTTTTTCTTTTCCTGAAGTTAATATACGGAAATGAGCACATCCCACACCCCATCCTTCCATTTGGTTGGTTGACGAGAGGCACCCCGGGGACTCTGCACACACAAACATTTTTTTTTTCCTTTGCCGCAACAAAATCAAAACTGTTTAGGGAAAAATCAGGCCGGCCGAAAGTGAAAAACATATTTGCATGACACGGCTGTTTACATTACAGGGGGCCGGTGAGATCAGGTATGATGCAGATGAAGATTGGCTGGCTGTGTAAAAGTCACCCAAGTGACATGATTTACGCCAGAGCGCCGAGCTCATTAGCCGCAAGATCAGAGGAGACAAGAAGTGACGCAACGCCGAAACATCTGAGGGCTCCTTTGTTGTTTCTTCAGTACTGAAACCTAAAGTATAACTCTACGTGCGCCGCTCACATGGATCTCAATCGTTCTTCATATCATTCATAACTTTCTGTTACAATGTTTCTTCTGTTTTTTTTTTATTTTCTCTGTGATGTCACAGCACGCCCGCCATGTCTGTTATTAAATTCCAATCGAAAAATACCAAAGAATACTACGAGAGGAAAATAGATCATCTCATTTGTGTTACTATTTGGAAGATACTTGCTGTACCTTCTGCAAAGATTTAGGATAAGTTCTGCTTTAATGACAGGTATGAAAAGTTATTCCAGTGATGGTCAGCTTTCCAGATAAAGGGGCTCAACTGAGGGCTGTGCATTATGTTTAGTGCATGTGATGGTATAGAAAACCGTCAGAGACTGCAGACCTACAGGAGATGGTCAGAGACTGCAGACATACTACAGGAGGTGGTCAGAGACTACAGGCATACTACTGGAGATGGTCAGAGACTGCAGACATGCTACAGGAGATGGTCAGAGACTGTAGTCATACTACAGGAGGTGGTCAGAGACTGTAGTCATACTACAGGAGATGGTCAGAGACTGCAGACATACTACAGGAGATGGTCAGAGACTGTAGTCATACTACAGGAGATGGTCAGAGACTGCAGACATGCTACAGGAGATGGTCAGAGACTGCAGACATACTACAGGAGATGGTCAGAGACTGCAGACATACTACAGGAGATGGTCAGAGACTGTAGTCATACTACAGGAGATGGTCAGAGACTGTAGTCATACTACAGGAGATGGTCAGAGACCGCAGACATACTACAGGAGATGGTCAGAGACTGCAGACATGCTACAGGAGATGGTCAGAGACTGCAGACATGCTACAGGAGATGGTCAGAGACTGCAGACATGCTACAGGAGATGGTCAGAGACTGCAGACATGCTACAGGAGATGGTCAGAGACTGCAGACATGCTACAGGAGATGGTCAGAGACTGCAGACATAGTACAGGAGATGGTCAGAGACTGCAGACATACTACAGGAGATGTGTCAGAGACTGCAGACATACTACAGGAGATGTGTCAGAGACTGCAGACATAGTATGGGAGACGGTCAGAGACTGCAGACATACAACAGGTGATGATCAGAGACTGCAGACATAGTTCATCAGATGTCAGAGACTACAGATATACTACATTACATGGTCAGAGACTGCAGACATACTACAGGAGATGGCAGTGGCGGTTGGAGCTCAAAATTTTGAGGGGGGGGGGGGGGGGGGGCACAAACAAACTGAAAAAAAAAAAAAACATCAATTGCTGCCAGTGAGTGTGCCCATCAATTGCCGCCACTGTGCCCATCAATTGCCGCCACTGTGCCCATCAATTGCCACCACTATGCCCAATCAATTGCTGCCAGTGTCCCCAATCAAATGCTGCCAGTGTCCCCAATCAAATGCTGCCAGTGTGCCCCATCAATTTCTTCCAGTGTGCCCAATCAATTGCCACAGGTTTGCCCCATCAATTGCCGCAGATGTGCCCCATCAATTGCCGTCAGTGTGCCCCATCAATTGACTCTACTGTTCCCTATCAAATGTAATCTGATATATATATATATATATATATATATATATATATATATATATATATATATATATATATATATATACACTGTATAATCTATCTATCTACCGTATATACTCGAGTATAAGCCGAGATTTTCAGCCTCTTTTTTGAGGCTGAAAGTGCCCCCCTCGGCTTATACTCGAGTCATCGCTGTCTGCCCGCTCGATCAGCGTGTCGAGCAGACAGACAGCGGCCATTCTATTCAAAAGCCGCGCCTCCGGCTCCGCCTTCGCCTGTGATAGGCGGAACACTGAATTTCCCAGCAGCCTGTGTTCCGCCTATCACGGACATCGTATCATCCTCGTACTACGGACGAGGATGATACGACGTCTGTGATAGGCGGAACACAGGCTGCTGGGAAATTCAGTGTTCCGCCTATCACAGGCGAAGGCGGCGGCGCAGCTTTTGAACTTTACAATGGCCGCCGACGAAGAGGGCACGGGACGGAGGCAAGGGAAGGCACGGCACGGGACGGGACGGGACGGCGGCGGCAAGGCACGGCACGACACGGGACGGATGCAAGGAGGCAAGTCACGGCACGGGACGGAGGCAAGGAGGCAAGGCACGGGACGGAGGCTCGGGACAAAGGTAGGCTGGACACACACACACACACACACACACACACACACACACACACACACACACGGATGGAGACACACACAGGGATGGATGGATGGATGGATGGAGACACACACACACACAGGGATGGATGGATGGATGGATGGATGGAGACACACACACACAGGGATGGATGGATGGATGGATGGAGACACACACACACAGGGATGGATGGATGGATGGACACACACACACACAGGGATGGATGGACGGACACACAGGGATGGACGGACACACAGGGATGGACGGACACACAGGGATGGACGGACACACACACAGGGATGGACAGGCATGTCTCACCCTCGGCTTATACACGAGTCAATAAGTTTGCCAGTTTTTTTGGGGGTAAATTGGGGGCCTCGGCTTATATTCGGGTCGGCCTATACTCGAGTATATACGGTATCTATCTATCTATCTATGTGTATATATATATATATATATATATATATATATATTTAGAGAAACTACCCTAAAAACAACCCCCCCCCCCCACCCAAAAAAAGACAAAAAAAAACCAAACGAAATAATTAGATAAATAAATGAATAAACTACAACCCCCCCCCCAAAAAAAAAAATACAAACAAGCTAAGAATAACACCCCCCCCCCCCCACACACACACACACACACACACACACCCTCTCAAGTAAAAAAACAAAAAAAATAAACCTACCCTAAATGCCCCTACCAAAAAAAAAAAAAAAAAAGATTGTGTTTTTCATTCAAGCTAATTTTAAGCCAAGCAGTTCAATGGGTGAATTGTAAAGTCAGTAATTTGAAGGTTAAATCAATATTCTGGGAATCCCTCCGCTCATCCCTATTCCCGGCTATCCCCGGACTGATGCCGGGCTCGTTTATAGGAGTCGCAGTCTGCTAGAACTTTCCATATGGCTCCTCATAAAGGGGTAACTTTAGGCTCTTGTGTGTTCACCAAGAGAGAAAAAAAAAAAATGTCAGTACAACTTTAAGACATCCTCATCGCCATTAAAAATGTCTTCTCACACCTCGGCGTCCTCCTTCCTAAACCAACATGTGTTATAGAAGCTGTTTGTACGAAACCCGCGAGAGTCCTGAAGGAATTCTCATTTGCATGGCCAAGACGAGCAGCTCGACTTGTCCCCACGACAAGAAAAATGAGGCCGCAGCCAGGAGAGGTGTTGGAAAAACCAAAAACAGGCCAGATTCATGCCCCGGCTCCCCCGCTTCGGGGCGAACTATAGTCTTCTGTATGGATGGTTTACAGATATATGTGAGCGGGAACAGCTGAAAGCACATCGAAAGACAATTTTTATTTTTTTTTTTAGGTTTGGATGTAGCATACAATCAAATATGAACCCTGTTTTTTACTTCCTGTCCGAGAGATGCAACAGGAAGTGAGGGGAGATCTCCTCCCTGTTGTCACCATGTGCAGATTGTCACCAGATGGCCAGATTTTAACTGTAAGGGGTCTATTTATAAAAATTTGCTGGACAAATGTCATAAGCATTTGCCCAGCCAACGCTAATACCGACTTATTTTGCTACAATTTCCTATAATCATCAGGGAAGATTGAGCATTATGTCCACTTTTCTTTACAACTAGAAAAAAAGCCAATGGTTCAGGCCGAAAATGGGTTTGTTGGGCTTTTTGGGCATTTGAACAAGCACCCAAACTTTTCGGTTCCTTTTTTGTCAGGAACCGGAAATCATATATGGAAGTGATATTTCTACCGTTTCAAGGTATGACAGCTCTTGCTGGTTGCTAGGGAAGCAGCGGGTACTTGTGCCCCCCTGCGTCCCTAGGAACCGCTGATGTCACCAGGAATCACCAGCAAGCCACAGTCACTGGCCATATTTAGGCAATGAAATTGACCAGATTTGGTCATGGTCATATTTGGTCAATAGTGTCACCACTATGCCCATCAGCTATGGTTGTGGGAAAGTTGCTTTTCTAAGGGGGTCCATCCCCCCCCCCCCCCCCCCCCCTGGCAAGGCATCTCCTCCCACGTTGAGGGCATGTGGATTAGTATGGTTCAGGGGGTGCAGACTGAATACCCCTCCCATTTCCTGGCCAGCCAGACTGCGTACTTGGATTAGATCAGCCTTTCTCAACCTTTTCAACACAGAGGAAGCCTTGAAATAGTTCTCCGGTCTCGGGGAACCCCTACTAAAAATTAGAAATCTACAACTCATGATACATTAGTGTGAGGGTCATTGGGAAGAATGGTCCTTACACTTGTGGTCATTGGGAAGAATGGTCCTCACACTTGTGGTCATTGGGAAGAATGTTTCTTACACTTGTGGTCAGTGGGGAGAATGGTCCTTACACTTGTGGTCAGTGGGAAGAATGGTCCTTACACTTGTGGTCATTGGGAAGAATGGTCCTTACACTTGTGGTCATTGGGAAGAATGGTCCTTACACTTGTGGTCATTGGGAAGAATGGTCCTTACACTTGTGGTCATTGGGAAGAATGGTCCTTACACTTGTGGTCATTGGGAAGAATGGTCCTTACACTTGTGATCATTGGGAAGAATGGTCCTTACACGTGTGGTCATTGTGAAGAATGGTCCTTACACTTGTAGTCATTGGGAAGAATGGTCCTTACACTTGTGGTCATTGTGAAGAACGGTCCTTACACTTGTAGTCAGTGGGAAGAATGGTCCTTACACTTGTGGTCATTGGGAAGAATGGTCCTTACACTTGTGGTCATTGGGAAGAATGGTCCTCACACTTGTAGTCATTGGGAAGAATGGTCCTCACACTTGTGGTCATTGTGAAGAATGGTCCTTACACTTGTAGTCAGTGGGAAGAATGGTCCTTACACTTGTGGTCATTGTGAAGAACGGTCCTTACACTTGTAGTCAGTGGGAAGAATGGTCCTTACACTTGTAGTCATTGGGAAGAATGGTCCTTACACTTGTGGTCAGTGGGAAGAATGGTCCTCACATTTGTGGTCAGTGGGAAGAATGGTCCTTACACTTGTGGTCATTGGGAAGAATTTCCTCCTTACAGATAGCTAAAAAGATCAATGGTGTCAGTGGGAACTTATCCGAGAGGCAGAAATTGCCCAATGCTGAAGGAACCCCTACAACCTAAGGAGGAACCCGAGGGTTCCACTGAACCCTGGTTGAGAATCACTGGATTAGAGGGTTCAGCATGGATTTTTAGTTGGACTTCACACATTTTTTTTTGTTGTTGTGTGTAAGGCACCCCCTTAAAATATATACCAGACTCAAAGGGTATGACCATTCAAGTCCAGTCCAGTCAAGTTCCTCCACCCCAAATTCACTCATCCATGTCTTTATGGACCTTGCTTTGTGCACTGGTCCAAATCATTTGGTGGAGGGGGGATTATGGTGTGGGGGTTGTTTTTCAGGGGTTGGGCTTGGCCCCTTAGTTCCAGTGAAGGGAACTCTTAAGGCATTAACATACAAAGACATTTTGGACAATTTCATGTTCCCAACTTTGTGGGAACAGTTTGGGGACGGCCCCTTCCTGTTCCAACATGACTGCCCACCAGTGCACAAAGCAAGGTCCACAAAGACGTGGATGAGCGAGTTTGGGGTGGAGGAACTTGGCTGGCTTGCACAGAGTCCTGACCTCAACCCGATAGAACACCTTTGGGATGAATTAGAGTGGAGACTGTGAGCCAGGCCTTCTCGTCCAATTTCAGAGCCTGACCTCACAAATGCTCTTCTGGAAGAATGGTCAAACATCCCCCATAGACACCCTCCTAAACCTTGTGGACGGCCTTCCCAGAAGAGTTGAAGCTGTTATAGCTGCAAAGGGCGGAGCCAACTCAATATTGAACCCTACGGACTAATGCCCCATACATACAAGCGGATTTTCCGTCGGAAAAAAACTTGGATCTTTTTTCCGACGGAATTCCGCTCAAGCTTGGCTTGCATACACACGGCTACACAAAAGTTCTCTGAACTTTCGACCGTCAAGAACGCGGTGTGACGTACAACACTACAACGAGTTGAGAAAATGAAGTTCAATGCTTCAGAGCATGCGTCAGATTGTTTCCGAGCGTGCGTAGGAATTTGTACAGACCATCAGAATTTCCGATTGAAAAATAGAGAACCTGCTCTCAATCTTTTGCTGGCTGGAATTCTGCCAGCAAAAGTCCAATGGAGCGTACACAGGGCCGGATTTTCTGACAAAAGCTCTCATCGGACTTTTGCTGGTGGAATTTCTGATCGTGTGTACGGGGCTTAAGACTGGGATGCCATTAAAGTTCCTGTGGGTGTAAAGGCAGGTGTCCCAATACTTTTGGTAATATAGTGTATATTGTTGTGAAACAGAAAGAAAGAGGAGGTCATGTCATTGTACACTCTGAACAGTGACTAGTAGAAGGACATGCTCTCCTCTGTCTCTCTCTCTTTTAGCAGAGATGGGCACCGGCTAGGGGCGCCACCTGTTTGGGTTTTGAAGCATGTGTCCGGGTTTCAGACGGACTGAAACCTTGACACATTATTCAGACCGGGCTGTGGCTCCCTAAGTAACCAAGATAGTCGCGCACACATCTGTTGTCGTCTGGGGGCGGCCTCTGCATCACTGGGGGGGGGGCAAGGCAATGATGTCATCAAGAGCAAATTGACCACACCCACTGTTCGCTATGCGCACCGCATCAGGGCTGGTGCAAGGATTTTTGACACCCTAGGAAAAACAGAATTTTTCTGCCCTCCATTGGCTCCACCCCTCACTCCACCCCCTTTGCCGTGCTCATGTGACAGGAGGTGGCGCTATACCGGAAGCATCGGCTCTGCTTCCTCTAGCGCTGGCTCCAGTGCTGCGCTGCGCCTCCAATTACACTATCGGTCAGACGAAGCAGCTGCCTGAGACTGAGTTAGTTACAAGCTGCAGCCTGCAGACGCGAAGGGAAACCAGTCTTCGGGCGCCCCTAGGCAGCAGTGCTCCCTAGGCGGCTGCCTAGTTTGCCTAGTGGTAGCACCAGCCCTGCACCGCATTACTGCTCTCCTTGGGGCACCCAAAAGTGTCCTAGGCCACTAAAGTGTTCGGGTTTGGCTTGAAGAAAAGGTGGCATCCCTAGCACCAGCTCCATTGTACAGTTGTACACAGGCTGCAAACCAGCATGCAGGCACTCCTTGACTTTCTTATTAGAAACCAGCAAGCTTTGCAAACCACACGTCATGAATGCCCCATGCAATTATAGTTTATAATAAATCCATGTTTAAGCTTCAACACTAAAAAAATAACAAATTGTATTGAAC
>NW_027507789.1:10655559-10675559 GCF_037356315.1 Lithobates pipiens | reverse complement strand
AAGGGTCCCCACACACCAGTACTAAGGGTCCCCACACACCGGTACTAAGGGTCCCCACACACCGGTACTAAGGGTCCCCACACACCGGTACTAAGGGTCCCCACACACTGGTACTAAGGGTCCCCACACACTGCTACTAAGGGTCCCCACACACCGCTACTAAGGGTCCCCACACACCAGTACTAAGGGTCCCCACACACCGGTACTAAGGGTCCCCACACACCGGTACTAAGGGTCCCCACACACCAGTACTAAGGGTCCCCACACACCGGTACTAAGGGTCCCCACACACCGGTACTAAGGGTCCCCACACACCAGTACTAAGGGTCCCCACACACCGGTACTAAGGGTCCCCACACACCGGTACTAAGGGTCCCCACACACCGGTACTAAGGGTCCCCACACACCAGTACTAAGGGTCCCCACACACCGGTACTAAGGGTCCCCACAGCAAAGATGTTCAGTGCTGCATAGGAAATATCTGATCAATGTGACAAATTCAGATTTGTGGGAACCAATGCAATCATCTCTGCCGGTATGGTAATACACTAACCTCTGTCGATATGGTAAGGAAGCCCATATATTGGTCACCACCACACTGGTTGAAGCCAAAAAAAAATGGCCTGATTCTCACAGCCTAGAGGCGATTCAGTTCGCATTGTGCGCTATACAAGTATTTCATTCATTCATTCATTCAGCCACATTCAGCGTCAATCCATCATCTCAAGTTCCCTGCCCATGCGTGGATCGAAATTCAGGCCAGTCCATGATGAAAACCGGAAAAATGTCAATCCGTGTATTTCATGGCTTTATACCCTCATCTCCATTGGTACGGTCTAGACATTTCTTTGGCAAAGAAAAAAAAAAAAAAAAAGCATAAGAAAAGAGCCCCAACTTCTGTATAAGTCTGGCTCACCAGAGCTCCCGAGGTTTACACACCAGGGCCGTGCAAAATTTAATAGCTCCATCTGGTAACGAGTACAAATAGGGGAGGTGTTAAGTCCTTCAAATACCTAAGGTTAGAGTTGAAGGTTGTTTGTTCAAATGGTTTGAATTTATAATAATGATTAACCCCTGGTAACGCAGGACGAGCTCCGCCATTATAAAGACGGCGAGGGAGCTGAAATCACAGGAGGAGGACAGGTGGATTGCACTTGCGAAAATAAACAGCGAGGCTTTATTGACACAAAAAAAAGGCATATGGAGAAAGGAGCAGACGGGGGCGGCCATCAGACAGGGGAGACAAGAGGAAGAATAAACACCCAATACCCTCCAGACAAGGAAACCTGACATCCCGAATCAAGAGGAATTCCAAGGCAACAAGTAAAACCGACCCGTAAAACCCATAATGCCGTCCAGGAGATGCTGGATCTGGGCTATTCATTCTATTTACAACCTCTGCCTAGACTACGGACATGAATGTATTTAAATATTAACGTGGTAAAAGAAATGTAAAAAAGAAGTAGGGACAAAGCTTTTTGTTGGTCATCCTTCTCTCGTGGGTCATGGGAGTGCACTTACTTGTGCTCTCCTGTGATCCAAAGTCAACTTATAGCGGGCTTTTGCCCACTATCCAGGGCCAATGCCAGCATAAGGTGCCAGGATATGGCAGGCGCAGTAATAAAGCAATACGGTTGGCCCTCCTGCACCCATTAGTTCAAAAAGGGGGCCTGGGCAGGGCCGTCTTTAATACAGATTGGGCCCTGGGCAAAATTTTTCTTGCCCCCCCCCCCCCATGCAATTTCCCTCTCCACCTACTTTGAGTCATACAATAAATAGCAGCTAGACCTAAAATCAGTTTTCTGTATCAGATCAGGCAGCAATTGCGATTGGTTGCCAGCAGTTACAGCATATCATTACTGCTTACTGACTAGTTGCTAGAGGTTACACACACTTTACGGCTCACTGATTAGTTGCTAGAGGTTACAGCACATCACCTCCTCACTGCAGGGGAGCATGATGTACATAGTAATGCCACCTGTGTTTACATATCAATGCCGCCAGCTGCAGCTATTTACTTAGTATTGTCGCCGCTATTTACATATGAATGGCGGTTATTTATATGTAAACACAGGGTCTGCAGGTGAGTCACTTCCACACAACAATAGGGCAGAGCTGGGCAGCATTAGTACCAGCACTTCACACAGATATTAGAACACAGCACAGGAATACAACTTCAAGGGAATTTAAACCTGGATAGTTGGCAAGTATGAGGCAGCTGTTTTGGGCCCCACAACAATGACAGGGCCCCTTTTGCCCTGCCTTAAAGATGGCCCTGGGCCTGGGCACCTGCCAAGCTATACTGCCTTATTGCTGATACTGATTCTGTTTTGGCTCTCCCTGCAGCACTACCCGCTTCTCCTCCTCTTCCTCCGGCTGTTCTACAGCGGGATCGGTTGTAGTATTCACACCCCCCAGCTCTCTGACTGACCCCCTGTTGTCTGGCCCTTCTCCCCCACAGTGCTGACAGCTTCCCTCTGCTCCTCTCCTGCTGACAGCTGCTGCGGGCACACAAGGAGGTCAGTTTCAGGATGAAGAGTAAGGAGGGGACTGGTAAATAATGTATGTCATATTGGGGTGTGCATGCCTTTGCCTATGTGGACAAGGATCTTCGAACTTTGCACCAGCTGATGTGAAGAGCCGCTCCAGGCTCTGGAAGTAGCCTGACAATATTGTCTGGATCCACCTGGCTGCCTGATTGGCAGCGGTTCTGCCTCTCTGCACGCAGCTGAGAGACGGAGCCAGCTGTGCCCACCCAAAGAGAAAACAAAATCCTGCACCACAATATCTCAAAAAATAAAACACATGATTTTATTAGATCCATCCAATAACAGGAATCAATACCTGTAATTATCTATGCATTTCAGCCTCTTACCTTAGTCATCAGCTGTGCCCATCCCCTCTCCTGCCCGGCACTTCAGTGAGCGCTGGAGGGGCAGAGTAGAGATTGATGACTGACAGTCATTGCTCTCCGCTCCAAGAAGACCAAGAGTTGAGCGATCAGGGGTCATATGATCACTCAGTTTTCAGCCTTAGCCCTTGTTCACACGGTAGGAAATTCCGACGGAAAATGTCCGATCGGATCGTGTTGTCGGATAATCCGACCGTGTGTGGGCTCCATCGGACTTTTTCCATCGGAATGTCCGACCAACAAAGTTTGAGAGCTGGATATAACATTTTCCGACAACACGATCCGATCGGACTTTGTCCGATCATTTGTAGAGAATTCCGATCGGACAAAGTGCCACGCATGCTCAGATCAAATTACGAGACCAAAGCTATTGGCTACTAGCCTGAACGTAGTCCCGTCATAACAAACAAACGTCATGAAGTGAACGATCGGATTTTCCAACAATTTTGTCCTACCGTGTTTATGCAACACCAGTTTCGGACAAAATCCGTCTGAAAAAATCCGACGGATTTTGTTGTCGGAATGTCCAACCGTGTGTACGGGGGCTTAGAGCTGGCGTAGGACAGCTGTAATATCACACCGATTATGTGTGAGTATGCGTGTATGCGGCACATTGGAGTAATTCATCCTCGAAAATCACAACAGAGACTCCTAAGTCAGGTTTTGGGTCCACTGACACCAATGATGGGGCACTATTCCTCCCACTGACACCAATGATGGGCACTATTCCTCCCACTAACACCAATGATGGGACACTATTCCTCCCACTGACATCAAGAATGGGGCACTATTCCTCCCACTAACACCAATGATGGGACACTATTCCTCCCACTGACATCAAGAATGGGGCACTATTACTCTCACTGATACCAATGATGGGCACTATTCCTCCCACTGACATCAAGAATGGGGCACTATTACTCTCACTGACACCAATGATGGGGCACTATTCCTCCCACTGACCCTAAGAATGGGGCACTATTCCTACATTGACACCAATGATAGGGCACAATGTCTCCCACTGACACCAATGATGAGGCGCTATTCCTCCCACTGACACCAATGATGGGGCACAATTTGTCCCACTGTCATCAAGGATGGGACACTATTCCTCCCACTTACACTAATGATGGGGCACCATTCCTCCTACTGATACCAATGATTGGCACTATTCCTCCCATTGACACAAATGATGGGGCACTATTCCTCCCACTGACACTAAGAATGGGACACTATTCCTACACTGACACCAATGATGAGGCACTATTCCTCCCACTGACACCAATGATGGGGCACTATTCCTCCCACTGACACTAGGAATGGGGCACTATTCCTACACTGACACCAATGATGGGGCACAATGTCTCCCACTGCCACCAATGATGAGGCACTATTCCTCCCACTGACACCAATGATGGGGCACTATTCCTCCCACTGACACTAAGAATGGGGTACTATTCCTACACTGACACCAATGATGGGGCACAATGTCTCCGACTGACACCATTGATGGGGCATGATTTCTCCCACTGACACCAATGATGGGGCACGATTTATCCCACTGACACCAATGATGAGGCATGATTCCTTTCCCTACTGACTACAGGCATTATTTTACTGCAATTGACCCACAACCTCTAGGCATTTTGTATGCCCATTGGTCATAATCATGTTCCCCCCAAACCCTGAAGGATGGTAAACTGCCCCTTTTTTTTAGAAAGGTTGGACATAAATAAAGGAAAAAAGTTTTCCATGATCCCTCGGCTCATTCCTGGCTACTGCGATAATTTACATTTAACCTGAGAAAAGATTACTTTGTGATACTTTTTGTTCTATTTCAGCTGCACTGCCTTGTTTTAATGTGCACTTGACTTGTTCCAATGGGATCTCTGAAGTTGTAACTTATTTCCCAACATAAAGCTCCCATCGTCATTGTTCCCTGCCCTGCGATCAGATCACCTGAGCAAACGCCCGGCTCGCCAATAATGAGGAAGCATAAATTCATCCTAACTAGTTTTAGTTGGAGCTTTTCCTCCGGCCGTTGCGGCTCTGGTACGTTCTGTTACCTAACACCTAATTAGGGAGAGTAGGCACACACACCGCAGATATAAAACAGCTCAGTCAGAACAGACGGCCCTTTATTCCATGCCGTTCCCTGGCAGGGCCAGCCCACGGCGCCATTGTGCCATGTGTGATGTAAAATAATGTGGCAAGCCATGGGCATTTTTTTGGAACAGTATGACCACAAAGCGATATGAATACCATGAATGGTGCAACTTTTTGTAAATCGGGATGGAAACAGACCTCATTTTAATATAGTTACCCAATTTTCCTTTTTGAGGGGGAGGGACAGCCAAATTTGCAAATAAAATCACTCTCTCTTCTCTATCATTGTCCCCCTATAAGTGGGCAGGTGTAGTTTGCCACTTTGCCACTAGGTGGCTCTGTGAAAGAATAGTGTCTAGTTACAGTACTTAAGGTGCTAGGTCCCTTTTAGGTAGAGCCCTCCTGCAGTGATGTAATTGGTGAGCCAATGCCCAGTTATAAACCGGGTTGGGAGGTGGCCTAGGCACTTGGGGCATGGGAGCCAAACACCCCACACCTATGTAGGTGTAATTAGCATGTTAAGGTTCTGGACAGGCAGGGCCGCCATGGGGGGGGGATACATATGTATGGGGCCTGGGCATCCCAAGGGGCCCCAACCATGGCTGTAGACCCCCCCCTCAGGCTGCCTTGACTGCTGTGCGGAGCTACTTTCCAAGTCCGGCCTGGCCATTCCAGTAGGGAAGGAAGGGAGTGGGCTGAGGCAGCAGTCATGTACTTGTCTAGCACAGGTGATTACTACATCGGCACCCAAAAGTGAAGAAATAGTTCTCTTGGCTGGGGACATTTAAAAAAAATTGCTACAGCCTGCAGATCGCAGCTCCCACAGTCTCCTCTCAGCCTCCTCCCACCTCCTTTCCTTCGGGGAGATTCCTCTGACTGGGATGGCTGTGTTTGCAGGGAGGGGGTCTTCCATCCAAAAGGTGTGCAGGTGCCCATTAGCAGGACCTGGCTATGTGTGTTGAATGTGTCATCTTTTAACAATTGCTACATGGGGATGTCTCTGCTGGATTGGGCAGTCTCTCTGCTGGATTGGGCAGTCTCTTTGCTGGATTGGGCAGTCTCTTTGCTGGATTGGGTCATCTCTTTGCTGGATTGGTCCGTCTCTTTGCAGGATTGGGCAGTTGCCTTGCTTGCTTGGGTGGTCATATATTCAGCAAAGAGACGACCCAATCCAGCAGAGAGACATCCTCATACATTCAGTAAAGAGTTGGATCAAACCAGCAAAGAGACATCTCCATATATTCAGCAAAGAGACAGCCCAATCCAGCAAAGAGATATCCCAATATATTCAGAAAAGAGGCATTATCATATATTTAGCAAAGAAACATCCCCATATATTAAGCAAAGAGATGGCTCAATCCAGCAAAGAAGCATTTCTATCCAACTGTCACGTACCTGGTTGGAGAGCCCAAGCGTGCAGGGAGCGGCGCCTCGTAAGCCCCGGCTCGAGAGCCCCTGGAGATGGGAACAGGGATTCAGGAGTCCGGAGGGCACAAGTGCCAGACTGGTTAGCTGGTAGAAGAGACCGGAGCAGATGGTGGACCGGAGCGGAAGGTGCAACCAGCGCAGGATGCTGGACAGGAACTGCTGGACAGCTGGCACAGGCGAACAGGCTGGAGCTGCAGAAGTAGTAGTCAGTGCAGGTCCGTAGGCAGACTGGCAGACGTGGTCAGGGACGAGCTGGGTCGGCAACAATCGGGCAGCAGAGGTACAAGGCAGAAGGCAGAAGCATGGTCAATCAGGCAAAGGGTCGGAGGCAGGCGGCAAACAGGCAAAGTCCAGGAACAGGCCGGGTACAGAATCAGGAACACACACACAGGAACAGATAGCAGGGGTCACAGGAACGCTGTAGACGGGACAGCACAGAGGAGCAGGAGCAGGTCCCTTAAGTAGGCAACTGGGCGCCAAGAACGGTCGCACGGTACGTCTACGTACCCCCGCGGGTGACCGTGCTCCCGTTCGTGACCCCGCGTACCCGCGTACGCCCGTTCGGCTCGTCGCACACCCGCGTGCGCCCGCTCGTGTCAACGCGCACCCGCGTGCGCCTGTTGGGGACTACGTGCACTCGCGTGCGTTCGTTAGCGCCAACCCGCATCCGAAGGCACAGACGACCCCCTCGTACAGGGGACCTGCGGGTAAGTCTTACTTGGGTGACCGGGGTGGTGGAACGACCGTGACATTGCCCCCCCCCCCAAGGGGCAACCTCCGGATGCCCAACTGTGCCATCTTATCCGGGTGAGCTCTTTTGAAGGCATGGATTAGTCTTTCAGCATGCAGGTTGGACTCCGGTTCCCATGAATTCTCCTCAGGGCCATATCCCCTCCATTTAACCAGAAACTGGGTCTGGTTACGTCTCCTCCTGCAATCCAAGATAGCTTCAACCTCAAACTCCAATTCCCCATCAATCATCACGGGTTCTGGGGGGTTGGTACTCCGGTCGGCAAAGGGGTCCGGAACCGCAGGCTTGAGCAATGAAACATGAAAAACCGGGTGGATCCGGAATGACCCCGGGAGTTTCAGCTCAAAGGCTACTTCATTTAGTTTCCTCAGAATGGGGAATGGACCCACAAACTTCGGACCCAGCTTCCTGGAAGGGCAGGCCAACTTCAAGTTTAAAGTAGACAGCCAGACCTGGTCCCCGACCTGGAGGTTAAGTTCGCCCCTTCTCTTCCTATCGAAGACTTCCTTATAGTGTTCCTGGGTCTTAGCCAGCGTTTCTTGAAGGATCCTGTTGTTATTCCTGAAGAAGTTAAGGTCCTCCTGGACCGCCGGTACTGAACACTCAGGAAGATTACCGGGCAGAAAAAGTGGGTGGAAACCGAAGTTTGTAAAGAAGGGGGACTGCTTGGTGGCCGAATGGACGGAATTATTATATGCAAATTCTGCTAAAGGTAGAAGCGATACCCAATCGTCCTGGGAGAAGGAAGAGAAGCAACGCAGATACTGCTCCAGCGTTTGGTTGGTTCTCTCGGTCTGGCCGTTAGTTTGAGGGTGATAGGCCGAAGATAGGTGAAGCTCAATTTTCAGGGCCCCACAGAGAGCCTTCCAAAACCTGGACGTGAATTGAACTCCCCTGTCAGAGGTGATGTCAGCAGGAATGCCGTGGAGCCTTACTACTTCTTTGAATGAATGAATGAATGAAATACTTATATAGCGCACAATGCGAACTGAATCGCCTCTAGGCGCTGTGGCGAGCTTTGATCATCTGCTAAAAGAGGAAGGTCTTGAGTTTTTTCCTAAAAGCCAGGTGATTTTCTTCCAGGCGGATGTTTATTGGTAGAGCATTCCATAGCCGAGGCCCTTGGACAGCGAATCTCCGATCCCCCTTGGATTTATACCGGGCTTTGGGCACGAGGAGGAGGTTTTTGTTGGCTGATGGAAGACTGCGGTTTGGTGTGTAATGATTTATTTTCTCCATTAGGTATTGCGGAGCTTCTCTATGCACGCATTTGTGGGTGAGGCAAAGGGTCTTGAACGTGATCCGATTTTTTACGGTTAGCCAATGTAAGCTCCTCAGTGAAGGAGAAATGGATTCCCAGGGTTTTTTTCCTGTTATCAGCCTTGCCGCCGTGTTTTGGATCAGTTGTAATCGCGCAAGTTGATATTGTGGTAATCCTATGTAAAGCGAGTTTGCGTAGTCCAGTCGTGAATTAATGATTGTTCCAACTACCACTGCTTTGTCATTCTTTGGGATAAAAGGGATGAGTCTGCGAAGCATGCGCAGCAGATGGTGAGATCGACTGACTACTGTTCCTATTTGCGCATCCATTGACATTTGTGCGTCTAAAATAACCCAGAGACTCTTGGCTTTGGTCTTTGGGGAGATAGTCTGCCCAAAGACGGTTGGTGGAGACCAGGAGGTTTTGGTTGCGGGCTTATGATTTGGGTGTAAGATAAGAAGCTCTGTCTTTGATTGGTTCAGCTGGAGGGAGTTGGTGGTCATCCAGTCCTCTATTGATTTGAGGCAGTTTTCAAGTTGTTGTTGGTGATCTTTTTTTCCATTGATCCGGAAATAAAGTTGCGTGTCGTCAGCGTAAGAGTGGAAGCAGAGATCTGAGCATCTGATGATTTGAAGGAGTGGGCGAATGTAAATGTTGAAGAGAACGGGTGACAACGGAGAGCCTTGAGGGACTCCGCAGGTGACTGCCCGAGTTTCGGAGAGGAATTTTCCTAGTTTCACTGTCTGTGACCGATTTCCTAGGAAGGACGCGAACCAATGGAGATCTATGTCTTGGACTCCGGCTACTTCTGTGAGGCGGACGAGTAGAGTATTGTGATCTACTGTATCAAACGCTGCACTTAGGTCTAGCAGTACGAGGAGACACGGCTCTCCGTCATCTGCCGCTTCGAGGGCGTCATCCCAAATCTTGAGGAGAGCTGTTTCTGTTCCATGACCCGGGCGGAAGCCTGATTGCAGCGGGTCCAGGAGTTTGTGAGTATCCAGGTGAAGTTGTAGCTGATGTACTACAGCTTTCTCCATGATCTTAGAAATGGTGTTGAGGCTTGTAATTGGCCTACGGTTGTTTGGATCCTGAGGGTCCAGGTTTGGTTTCTTGAGTAGAGGTTTGACGATGCCTTGTTTGAGGATGCTGGGAACAATCCCTTCTTTAATAAAAGTCCTGGCCATCTCTGTGGCCGATGGAGTCCCCTTCATGGGTAAGAAGTGAGCCATTTTAGTAAATCTGTCCACCACCACCAGAATCGAGGAAAAGTCTTCAGAGGGGGGCAGTTCCACGATAAAATCCATGGATATCATCTTCCACGGCCTATCCGGGATGGGTAATGGCCTCAGCAAGCCCCAAACCTTCGACTTACTCCCCTTATTCCTGATGCAGGTGGTACACGCTTCTACATATTCCCTGCAGTGTTTCTTCATCTGGGGCCACCAAAACGTGCGTTGAAGTAAGTCTGAGGTTTTGAATGCCCCAAAGTGACCGGCCAATGGGTGGTCGTGGCAGGAGCTGAGGACCGCAGTACGTAACTCCTGGGGGACAAAGATTCTGTCCTGGTGCCAGAGAAGACCGTCCTTGGAGGTTAAAGAGGTGTCAGAAGATAGAGCCGGATCACTGGAGGCCTGTTTAATTCGGGACAAGAGATCTTCTTGGAGCAGGAGAAAGTTTCCTGGGGGAAGAATGGTGTCTGGTGTAGGAGATACCACTGGCTCATTGTACATCCGGGAAAGAGCATCGGGCTTCACGTTCTTCGACCCGGGCCTGTACGTGATATGGAACACGAACCTGGAAAAGAAAAGTGCCCACCGGGCCTGTCTTGGCTTCAGTCGCTTGGCAGATTTAAGATACTCCAGGTTCTTGTGGTCCGTATAAACCAGGATCGGGTGGGAAGCACCTTCAAGGAGGTAGCGCCATTCCTCCAACGCCGCCTTGATCGCCAGTAATTCCCGGTCTCCGACATCGTAGTTCCGCTCAGCTTCTGAGAGTTTACGGGAGAAAAAGGCCACCGGGTACAAAAGTGACTTAGGCCCCTGTCTCTGGGATAATACCGCCCCAACGGCTACTTCCGAAGCATCTACCTCCAGGATATAGGGCAGCGTGGCGTCGGGGTGTCTCAGGATCGAAGCTGAAACAAATAGGTTCTTCAGGGTTTCGAAGGCTTCTTGCGCCTTGGGAGTCCACAGGAATCTTTGACCCTGTTTGGTCAGCTCCGTGATGGGGGAGATAATGGATGAAAATCCTCTGATAAACCTTCTATAGAAATTGGCAAATCCCACGAACCGTTGGACCCCTTTCCGGTCCGAGGGAGCGGGCCAGTCTAGGATGGCTGAGACTTTCTGGGGATCCATTTCTATTCCATTTACCGAAATGATCAAGCCCAAGAATTGAATGCTCTGTTGCTCGAAGACGCACTTCTCCGGTTTGGCGTACAGGCCATGGAGACGGAGACGAGCCAGGACAATCTTCACATGTTCCCGGTGTTCGACTAAAGAGGAAGAAAAGATTAGTATATCGTCAAGGTATATGACAACAAACAGGTCTAAGTACTCTCTGAAGACATCATTAACGAAATGCTGGAATGTAGCAGGGGCATTACAGAGTCCGAAGGGCATGACGAGATACTCATAATGCCCGAAGCGGGTACGAAAGGCGGTCTTCCACTCATCGCCTTTGCGGATACGGACCAGGTTGTAGGCGCCCCGCAGATCCAGCTTGGAGAACACCCTAGCCGACCCCAGTCTCTGGAACAATTCAGGCACCAACGGTAGAGGGTAGCGGTTTTTCACAGTAACCTTATTGAGTGCCCGGTAGTCTACACATGGTCGTAGGGAGTGGTCCTTCTTCTGAACGAAGAAAATCCCTGCTCCTGCCGGGGAAGTGGAAGGTCGGATAAAGCCCTTCCTTAAATTATCATCCAGGTAGGTCTTTAGAGCTCCCAGCTCGGTCTCAGATAGGGGAAAGATTCTCCCGAAGGGAATCTCCGCTCCCGGAAGCAAGTCTATCGGGCAATCATATAGTCTGTGGGGAGGTAGAGTCTCTGCGCCCTTCTTACTAAAAACGTCCAAAAATTGGTGATAGACTTCGGGCAATGCCAGTCGGATCTCGGTGTCTGTCTCCAAGCAGAGCAGGGAAGGAAGGTCCGTCTTGATGGCTGGAAGGCAATACTGATGACAATAGGTAGATGGAAACTCGATCTTTCCAGTGAACCAATTTATCAGGGGATTGTGGGCCTTCAACCAGGGTATGCCAAGAATTATGGGAAAGAGAGGAGACTCGATAATGTCCAGACACAGGTGCTCCTGGTGGTCCCCCGTGATGGTGACAAGAAGGGGAGATGTTTCCTGGGTTACAGGTCCGGATCTCAGAGAGGAACCGTCGGCCAAATAGATTGGAAGTTCCTTGGCCCTGGGCCGAAGGGGAATGTTGTTTCTCAGGGCGAAGGATAGGTCCATAAAACCGCTACAGGCCCCAGAGTCAATGATCGCGTTGACGCTGATAGTCTTGCCGGAGAACTGTAAAAGAAGAGGCACAGCCAGGTGAGAGATGGTACTGGTACTAGGCGGAGTAGGAGAAGAGGCGGGAGGTATAAGCAGGCACTTACGCGACTTGGCGGGGCAAGTGCGAACATAATGTCCAGATCCCCCGCAGTAGAGGCACAGGTTACCAGATCTTCGGCGTTGGCGCTCTTCGGGGGTCAGAGGTGAACGTAGTAGTCCCAGCTGCATGGGTTCCGATAAATCCGGAGAAGAAGGACCAGGAAGAACCGGTGGATTGGCACTTGGAACCCGTGGCATCATCCAGACTGGGCGAGAGGTGGAAGAAGAGCGCTCCAGACGACGCTCTCTTAACCGCCTATCAATCTGGACAGAGAGGTCGATGAGCGCTTCCAGGGTCTC
This sequence comes from Lithobates pipiens, assembly GCF_037356315.1. Classification (NCBI taxonomy): domain Eukaryota; kingdom Metazoa; phylum Chordata; class Amphibia; order Anura; family Ranidae; genus Lithobates; species Lithobates pipiens. The sequence continues at coordinate 10,663,194 of NW_027507789.1, read as the reverse complement.
AGGAGTTCCTACACGGGCCAGTTCGTCCTTCAAAGCCTCCGAGAGTCCCATGCGGAACTGGTAACGGAGGGCTGAGTTGTTCCACTCCGTGTCGGCGCTCCAACGCCTGAACTCAGACACATAGTCCTCTACTGGCCTGCGACCTTGCTGGAGTGCATGCAAAGCCGCTTCTGCGGTGGCTGCGAGCTGGGGGTCCTCATATAGACAAGACATGGCTTGGAAGAAGACATCTAAGGAGTCCAGAGAGGGGTCTTTTCGTTCAAGGAGGCGATATGCCCAGGCCTGGGGTTCGTCGGTAAGCAAGGAGATAACGAACCCTACTTTCGTAGCCTCGAGAGAAAAGGTCCGGGGTTGAAGGGCGAAGAAGAGCTCGCAGGAATTCCGGAAGGCCCTAAACTTGTTCCGGTTGCCGGAAAAACGGTCTGGTGTAGGGACCCTTGGCTCTGGCGGCAACATGACCACTGAAGGAGGGCCTGGGGATCCTGAGGCAACTGGAGCTGCGGCCGATAGGGCTTGAACCCGTTCCTCCAAACGACCGTAACCCTCTTGCAGGTTCTTCACGGCCTGGGTGAGGCCGGCTAGATGGTGGCACAGTTCATCCATCGGAGACGCTCCCTGCGAGGGCTCGGACATGGCTGTCCCGTACTGTCACGTACCTGGTTGGAGAGCCCAAGCGTGCAGGGAGCGGCGCCTCGTAAGCCCCGGCTCGAGAGCCCCTGGAGATGGGAACAGGGATTCAGGAGTCCGGAGGGCACAAGTGCCAGACTGGTTAGCTGGTAGAAGAGACCGGAGCAGATGGTGGACCGGAGCGGAAGGTGCAACCAGCGCAGGATGCTGGACAGGAACTGCTGGACAGCTGGCACAGGCGAACAGGCTGGAGCTGCAGAAGTAGTAGTCAGTGCAGGTCCGTAGGCAGACTGGCAGACGTGGTCAGGGACGAGCTGGGTCGGCAACAATCGGGCAGCAGAGGTACAAGGCAGAAGGCAGAAGCGTGGTCAATCAGGCAAAGGGTCGGAGGCAGGCGGCAAACAGGCAAAGTCCAGGAACAGGCCGGGTACAGAATCAGGAACACACACACAGGAACAGATAGCAGGGGTCACAGGAACGCTGTAGACGGGACAGCACAGAGGAGCAGGAGCAGGTCCCTTAAGTAGGCAACTGGGCGCCAAGAACGGTCGCACGGTACGTCTACGTACCCCCGCGGGTGACCGTGCTCCCGTTCGTGACCCCGCGTACCCGCGTACGCCCGTTCGGCTCGTCGCGCACCCGCGTGCGCCCGCTCGTGTCAACGCGCACCCGCGTGCGCCTGTTGGGGACTACGTGCACTCGCGTGCGTTCGTTAGCGCCAACCCGCATCCGAAGGCACCGACGATCCCCTCGTACAGGGGACCTGCGGGTAAGTCTTACTTGGGTGACCGGGGTGGTGGAACGACCGTGACACCAACAAAGAGACGCATCCCCTTATATTCAGCAAAGAGACATCACAATCCAGCAAAGACCGCCAGACCTGGGAAAAAAACATTCTGCCCATAACGAAAGCAAACCGCTGAATACCTGGTCTGCTTTTTGACAGTTCTTATATAGCTAAGGGGCGGGGATATCTGGTGACATCACCTGGTGGCACCGCCCCTTGTGACATCCCCATCCGCTGCATGGTGGGTCAGTAGGGACGTCACAAGGGGCGGTGCCACCAGGTGACATGACCAGGTGGCCTCATCCCTTTCCTATATAAGAACTGTCAAACGGCAGAACCTGCAGCCAGCATATTTTTTTTGTGGGGGTCTGGTGGTGCGCCGGGCGTCATGATTGATCTACATCAGGGGACATTGTTTTTTTAATTTTTTTAATAAAGGAATTGTCAAAAACTCTTGTACTGTCTTTATTCACTTTTACACTTTTTTGGTGAATGGGTAGGGGTGCTATGTACCCCATACTCATTCACATGAGGGGGGGTGGGATCTGGGGGCCACCTTGTTAAAGGGAATTTCCAGCCTCAAATAAGCCCCCTGCCTGCAGTCCCCCATAAGCACAGCCCAGGGTTGTCGGAAAGAGGCCCTTGTCCCCATCAACATGGGGACAATGTGCTTTGGGGTGGGGAGGGGCAGAGCACTGTGATAGTGGAACATGATGTAAGGGGACAATGTGGTAGGGACAACTGATGCAGGCTGGTAGGGGCTGCAGTACATTACTTTTCCCAGGTGCCCATGATGCTATTAGGATGGCACATGGACATTTAGGCTGAGGAGGAAAGTGTTAGATGATGCTGGACATTCTCCAGCAAGGAAGTAAGGCAGGCTCTCTCTATTTGACTTGCTGCAGCTTCTAATGCAGATTGTGAGAAACTCACAGTGTGCAGTGAAATCAGAGGAAGCCAAGTCTTAGTTGATTCCATGTTTTATGGCACACACGAAAAAAACATAGATGAAAGAAAGATGATGGATCACAATGGAATAAGAGACTTGAGAATGTATGAAATGAAAGTATCGCACAAACTGATGTGAGGTCAGCACTGAGCTAATCAGACGATCGATCTGGAAAATAATGAGGGCGATTCTGTCACTCGGTTTATTTTCAGAGTTCTGTTATGGAATTCATAACCGTCAATGAAGGTAAAACACATCTGGGCAGATACAGAGGGAGGGGGTTTGTGTTACATTGTAATGTAGAATGTTCTCCATATTATGAAATAACAATCAGAGTAGAAGTCGTCTCCGAGTCTCAGAGCCCGTCTATAGAGTCTCGGAGCTCGTCTATAGAATCCTGGAGCTTGTCTCTGAGTCCCAGAGCTCATCTATAGGGCCCCAGAGCTTGTCTATAGCATCTCGGAGCTTGTCTATAGAGTCACGGAGCTCATCTATAGAGTCCTGGAGCTTGTCTCTGAGTCCCAGAGCTCGTCTATAGAGTCCTGGAGCTTGTCTCTAAGTCCCAGAGCTTGTCTATAGAGTCACGGAGCTCATCTATAGAGTCCTGGAGCTTGTCTTTGAGTCCCAGAGCTCGTCTATAGAGTCCTGGAGCTTGTCTCTGAGTCCCAGAGCTCATCTTTAGGATCCTGAAGCTCATCTATAGAGTCCTGGAACTCGCCTATAGAGTCCCAGAGCCTGTCTATAGAGTCTCACAGCTCATCTATAGAGTCCTGGAGCTTGTCTCTGAATGACAAAGCTCGTCTATAGAGTCCTGGAACTCATCTATAGAGTCCCAGAGCTCATGTATAGAGTCCCGGAGCTTGTCTATCCATAGATTCCCAAAGCTCATCTATAGGGTCTGACTCCTGAAGCATAGAGTCCCAGAACTTGTCTATCTATAGAGTCCCAGAGCTCATCTAAAGAGTCCCTGAGCTCATCTATAGAGTCCCGGAGCTCATCTATAGAGTCCTGGAGCTCATCTATAGGGTTCCAGAGCTCATCTATTTATAGAGTCCCGAAGCTCATCTATAGAGTCCCAGAGCTCATCAATAGAGCCCTGGAGCTCATCTATAGAGTATCAGAGCTTGTCTATAGAGTCCCAGATATCATCTATAGAGTATCAGGGCTCGTCTATAGAGTCCCAGAGCTCATCTATAGAGTCCCAGAGTTCGTCTATAGAGTCCTGAAGTTCGTTTATAGAGTTTCAGAGCTCGTCTCTGAGTCCCAGAGCTGGTCTATGGAGTCACGGAGCTTGTCTATAGAGTCCCGGAGCTCCTCTATAGACTCCCAAAGTTGTTTATAGAGTCCCAGAGCTCATCTCCGAGTCCCAGAACTCATCCATAGAGTCCCAGAGCTCATCTATAGAGTCCCTGAGCTTGTCTATAGATTTTTTTTTTAAATCATTTGGAGGAGGGGGATGATGGTGTGGGGTTGTTTTTCAGGGGTTGGGCTTGACATCACCATACCAAGACATTTTGGACAGTTTCATGCTCCCAACTTTGTGGGAAAAAGTTTGGGGACGGCCCCTTCCTGTTCCAACATGACTGCACACCAGTGCACAAAGCAAGGTCCATAGAGACATGGATAAGTGAGTTTGGGGTGGAGGAACTGGACAGTCCTGTCCTCAACCCAATAGAACACCTTTGGGATAAATTAGAGTGGAGACTGTGAGCCAGACCTTCTCATCCAACATCAGGGCCTGACCTCACAAATGTACTTCTGGAAGAATGGTCAAACATTCCCATAGACACACTCCTTAACCTTGCGGACAGTCTTATGTTCGTATGCTTGTAAAGGCAGGTGTCCCAATACTTTTGGCATTATATGGTATGTCCAGCTTTGGCCTCTGCATTGGGTAAAGGAAACAAATGAAGCACCACAAAAATTAAACTCAATCAATCAATCTCAGAGATGTTTTCGGGGACAATAAATTCCGGGATCCGCACTCCCCCAGTCCCGGGACTCTCCTGGAAATGGAGGTAAGTTGGGGATCATATAATAGAAGTGTATTCAGCCTTGCAGTCAGCAGGGATCATTTCTCTATCCCTCTCTCTTGTTCATGGAATCCCGCGAAGCCTTCAGCCCCTCACGCTTCGGTCTTGGCGGCTCCTGCGATGAGATAAATTGGAGGTGACACGGAATCTGCGAGCGGACAGGAGGGCGAGAGGCCCAATTAACAAAAGCAAACCGAATTCCGACAAGCTAATTGCAGCCGGCCACGGGGCTGATTGTGAAAGACGGCTAATTGGACATCACTTGTTAATGGAATTAAAATAAAAACAGCCACTTGCAAAATAATAATAATATTGTTCATGGAAAAAAGGCGCCATATGGGGAGGGGTGGGGGGGGGGATCTGGTTGGAATTAGCGCAGTGGGGCCTAATCATTGTGCCGTGAGGAGGAAATGATTGCTAAAGCCGAGAGAGAGGGATAGATAAATGACTTCACGTTCTCCCATCAGCCCCTGAGAGTCCAGCAGTGTCTTGGTTACTGCGGCTTTAAAAGTGCGCTTCAAGATCAAAATGAGTGGCTGGTCAGTGCGGAATCAGGAAACAAGAGGCTGCAGTCCTAAAGCATTGTGAAACCGAAAGTGCCAGAATGCCTATAGAGGGGCTATAATTTACTCGCCTATAGAAGGGCTATTATTTACTCTCCTATAGCAGGGCTATTGTTTATTTCCTTATAGTAGGGCTATGTTTTACACTCCTATAGCGGGACTATAATTTGTTCCCTTGCAGTGGGGCTATTACTTACTCTCCTATAGTGGGGCTATTATTTACTCTCCTATAGTGGGGCTATTATTTACTCTCCTGTAGTGGGCAATTATTTGCTCTGCTATAGTGAGGTTATTACTCTCCTATAGTGGGGCTATTATTTACTCTCATATAGTGGGGTTATTTACTTTCCTATAGTGAAGCTATTACTTTCTTTCCTATAGTGGGGCTATTATTTACTCTCTTATAGTGGGGTATTTACTCTCCTATAATGGGGGCAGTATATTTACACTCCTATAGTGTAGTTATTATTTACTCTCCAATAGTGGTGCTATTATTTACTCTCCCATAGTGGGGTTTTTTTTACTCTCCTATAAGGGGTCTATTATTTACTTTCCTATAGCGGGGCTATTTTTTACTCTCCAATAGTGGGGTTACTTATTATCCTATAGTGGGGCTATTATTTACTCTCCTATAGCGGGACTCTTATTTACTCTCCTATAGAGGGGCTATTATTTACTCTCTTATGGCGAAGCTATTATTTACTCTCCTATAGCTGGACTCTTATTTACTCTTCTATAGAGGGGCCGTTATTTACTCTCCTGTAGCGGGGTTATTATTTACTCTCCTATAGCGGGCTATTATTTACTCTCCTATTGCGGAGCTATTATTTACTGTCCTCTAGTAGAGCTGCTATTTACTTTTCTATGGAAGGGCTATTATTTACTCTCTTATAGTGGAACTATTTTTTACTCTCCTATAGCATTGCTATTATTTACTCTCCTATAGCGGGGCTATTATTTACTCTCCTATAGTGAGGGTATTACTTACTTTCCTATAGCAGGGTTATTATTTACTCTCCTATAGTGATGCTATTATTTACTCTCCTATAGTGGGGCTATTAGTTACTCTCCTATAGTGGGGCTAGTATTTACTCTCCTACAGTGGGGCTATTATTTACTCTCCTATAGTGAGGTTATTACTTCATCTCCTATAGTGGGGTTATTATTTACTCTCATATAGTGGGGTTATTATTTACTCTCCTATAGTGGGGCTATTATTTACTTTTCTATAGTGATGCTATTATTTACACTCCTACAGTGGGGCTAGTATTTACCCTCCTATAGTGGGGCTATTATTTACTCTCCTATAGTGGGGCTAGTATTTACTCTCCTATAGTGGGGCTATTAGCTACTCCCCTATAGTGGGGCTAGTATTTACTCTCCTATAGTGGGGATATTATTTACTCTCCTATAGTGAGGTTATTATTTACCCTCCTATAGTGGGGCTATTAGTTACTCTCTTATAGTGGGGCTAGTATTTACTCTCCTATAGTGGGGCTATTAGTTACTCTCTTATAGTGGGGCTAGTATTTACTCTCCTATAGTGGGGCTATTAGTTACTCTCCTATAGTGGGGCTAGTATTTACTTCTCTATAGTGGGGCTATTATTTACTCTCCTATAGTGGGGTTATTATTTACTCTCCTATAGTGGGGCTATTATTTACTCTCCTATAGTGAGGTTATTATTTACCCTCCTATAGTGGGGCTATTAGTTACTCTCTTATAGTGGGGCTAGTATTTACTCTCCTATAGTGGGGCTATTAGTTACTCTCCTATAGCGGGGCTAGTATTTACTTCTCTATAGTGGGGCTATTATTTACTCTCCTATAGTGGGGTTATTATTTACTCTCCTATAGTGGGGTTATTACTTACTCTCCTGTAGTGGGGTTATTATTTACTCTCCTATAGTGGGGTTATTACTTACTCTCCTGTAGTGGGGCTATTATTTACTCCCTTATTGTGGAGCTATTATTCACTTTTGCTTATATAAAATATAAATACATTCCCACAACTGTGGCACTGGGTTACCCAAAAAATAAAAGATAATATTCAGATACAATTAGTAGTGGGTGTCAAAAGACCTTTTTACAAAGTAGCAAATTCAAAACAACTTCCTGTGGGGAAATGCCACATATGATCCCAAATGCTCTTCCCAAATGGGACTATCATTTTATACTGATTGGTTTTACTTCATGTAATGGGGATCTTAAAGACCTTTTTAGTCGAGTTCAAACACCCTAAGCCACTCTTCTGTCATGCACTCTTCTTCCTGCCTGGCAGCGTTTGCTATGCATGCGCAGCTCAGTGTACATTTACAGCCCGACTCTGTGCCATGATAATGTGGCTCTGTGTGCATGGGCAGGGGGGGGGGGGTGACATCATTGTGATCCTGACCAATCAAGCAGCTAAACCTGGAAGGAAGACCAGGAAGTTGGAAGGGCCTGTGACAGACGGGAGCACCGCCAGGTATGTCTGCCATAATGGGCTAATATTGGTGCATCCCGGCACATTATGGCATAAAGCTCCTGGGGGCCATTTTTTTTTTTTCCAAAAGTTTAATTCTGCTTTATAATCACATTTCGGCTGAATCTTTTTTTATTTATTTTTTAAATCACTCAACCAGGCATGTACTGGCCATCGGGACTACTGGGAGTTTCCCAGTGGGCCGATGGCTCA
>NW_027507789.1:9920559-9980559 GCF_037356315.1 Lithobates pipiens | reverse complement strand
GGTATTGTCTGAGAGGGAGTGATCAATGAGTTGAGTCGCTGCTGACAAGTGTGGGGCTAATCCAAGATCAGTTGAGACCAGTCCGGGATAGCTGCTGATGTTGGTCCGGCTCCGGGCACCTGATCAAAAAATGAAACAAAGTTAAAGCGGGAGAGGGCATCCGCCGCCTGATTAAATTTTCCGGGAACAAAGGAACAATGAAGGTTGAACTGAAACAATAATGAGAGCTGGGTCAGTCGCCGCAGGAAGGACATAATCTGTAGAGACCTGGACCTGCCTTTATTAACAATCTCCGCAGTGGCCAGGTTATCTGTAGAAAAGACCACCGTCTGGCCCGACCAGCTGCGGCCCCAGGTGTGTGCAGCGGCTACAATGGGATATAGCTCAAACAGGGAGGACGTCTCAGTGAAGCCAGGAATAGCCAGTATCTGTGGAGGCCAGGGGGCTGCGAGCCAGAGGTTGCCAAAGATTGCTGCAAAGCCCGTGGAGGCCGCCGCGTCGGTCACCACCCAAGGTGAAAGGGCGGACACGGAGGGGACGAACAGGGACACTCCGTTCCAAGAAGATAGGAATTCCTCCCACATGGCTAGGTCTGCCATAGCCGCGGAATCCAGGCTGAGAACTTGCTCCGGGTCCTGAGAGTGGGATAATAAGGCTAACAGGCGTGACACAAACGAGCGCCCCTGGGGGATGATGCGCAAAGCGAAATTAAGCATACCAAGAAGGGACTGAAGTTGTCTCTTGGTACAAGTCCTGGCATGAGTGAAGTCCCTCAGGACCGTCCTGATGCGGGTCAGTTTATCCGGGGGAAGGCTGGCCTGCATAGTGTTAGTGTCTAGGCTGACCCCGAGGAAGGTGATAGCCTGCGACGGACCCTCCACCTTGTGCTCAGCGATGGGGACATTAAGATTATTGAAGACTACCCTCAACTTACTCAGATCTCGTGGAGGAGAGCCGGGTGGCTCTATCAGCAGGAAGTCATCCAGATAATGAATGACTTCCTGACACTGGGCTACGTGTAACAAGATCCAAGCAAGGGCCTGCGCGAAGGTGTCGAAGAGCCAAGGACTACTCTTGGACCCGAACGTGAGTTTAGTGGCAAAGTAGTACCGCTGCCTCCACTTGATTCCATGCCAGCACCAGAGGGACGGATGGATGGGAAGAAGTTTAAAAGCGTTTGAGATGGCGGCCTTGGAAAGCCAGGTACCTGTGCCTGATTTAAGAATGGCCTGGATGGCCATGTCTACCGATGCATATTTAAGGGAGAACTCCTCAGAGGGAATAAGAGAATTGAGGCTGGGAACCGTAGAGGAATGAGGCGCTGACAAATCATAAACCAATCGGAGTTTATTAGAGAACTTGCCCTTGACAAGCCCAATAGGGCTGACTCGCCAGGTGTTGAAAGGGGGCTGTACAAAAGGGCCGATGACAAAGTCCTGATCTAGCTCCGATTGCAGCAGTTGGTCGATGGCTTGTTCATCCGTGGCTGCTGACCGTAGGTTCTGGCATTCGTGCGTGAAGTGAGGGAGAGAGATAAGTCCAGTGTGAAAACCTTCCGTGAAGCCCAGGACGAGGAAGGCGGACAGTGAGGGGGTAGGGTGACTGGAAAGGTAGACACTAAGCCATGAAACATTGAGCCGGCTTAGTCAAGACCTTTTGAGCTGCTTGATCTCACACATGAGCCGGGGGTGAGCTCTATGACACTGGGTGCACACATGGAGCAGTCTACACTGACTGAAATTACACGACCCACTGTTGTAGTTGTTGCAGATCGGAGCACCGCCCATGGTCTTAACTGGGCGCCCTAGCTTATCGGTCTGTGGCGGGCGAGCTGGTGCTTGCAGGCCCTGAGCGGTACCCGAGGTAGATGGACCGTCGAAGGGTGGGGCTGCCACTGAGGAAGCGCACCAGGCCGCAGTATGTGTTGCTGACTGGCAGATTGCACACAGAGGGGACCGTAGCCCCGCGAAGTGGCGGCAGAACAGTTCCGTGTCCATGGTGCTCCAGTCCGTGGGGGTCAGGAACTGGGAGAGCCTGGCGGCTGCTTTAGCGGAGAAGGAGCGGTGGTAGTCATAGAATGAAAACCCGCCGTACTTGTACCCCAGGTCAACTACCACATGGAGGTACCGATCCAGCTCCTCCCTCCTGCCAGGGGAGGCTGAGCAAATGATGTCCCTCATCATACCGAAGGCCAAGGTAAACTCGGTGATAGAGAGTTTCCTGTCTAGTCTGGGATCCTTGGCTTTGAGGACCACTGATACGTCCCCCCAAGTATACGCCTTATTCTCTGCCAGCTCGTGAATCGAGATCAGAAGAGAAGCCAAATTGACGTCTTTGCCCTCTAAGATGTCCTTCCTGATGTTTGCTGACACCAAATGAGACGGGTACACTATTGGTGCACCTCCGGAGATACCTGCGGGAGGACTAACAACTGGCTGGGATGCTGGTACTGGCGGAGAAACAGAGGGGTGGGTCTCGAGGAGGGCCACTCGGCCCTGCAGATCTGACATCGAGGTTGTGAGGGACGACACCAGGGTGTGGAGCTGCGAGATAGAGGAGGCGATGGAGCCCAATGAGGCCTGCTGAGCAGAAGCCTCCACCACCGCGGGGGGAGGAAACAGGAGCCGGAAAAGCTCTGCCTTTCTGGCTGTTGCTGGAAAGGGCACACCCCTGCGTCTCAGCTCGGCTGTCAGCCTGGGAATGGTCCATGCTCTGAAGGCCCTTTGGCTGCCATTTTCTGAAACGGATGGAGACAATGGAGCCGTGAGGTCCTCGCTGTCAGCCTGGGACATGGTGGCAGAACGTGGGTCTGATGAGGCTACAAGCCCTCTGATCCGGGTTTTCTCCTAATACGGACCTACAAGGGGTGACATGGATTATAACTGGTTGGAGACTCCTAAAGAAATACCTGTTTTAAAGAAGGATGCTTTGCTGAAGGGCGTTTTCCCACTAGATGATTATGCTTACCTAAGGAGGCACCGTCCGACCAAGTGCAGGCTGGACCTACTGAACTCGACTGACCTGAGGAGATGAAGGTGAAGTTTTTTGTTTGAGACTCCCACCTAACGAAGGCTAGCTAACAGTGGAGGTGAGACTTCAGACATGAGATGAAAATGACACAAATGAAAGATACAGATGAAATTTTCTCTTCTCTTCCCCCCTACCCCCTTTTATATATTTATTTTCTTTTTTTTTTTTTTTTTCGAATACTTTTTTTTTTTTTTTTTCTTTCCCCCTCTTTTTTTTTTTTTTTTTCCTTTTTTTTTTTTTTTTTTTTTTTTTACCGTGAAATGAGGCTGACGAGCAAGGGCCCCCCGATAAGAATCCAACATTGAAGAATCAACTGGACTAGAAGCGGGAAGCGATACGTGACCGTGATATGAGTAAATCTGCCATGACAGAGATCCGAATCGCCATGCCACAAACTTGCGACCGAGCACGAAACGGAAACTGGAGCATGTACTGAAATGAGGCCATTCCTGGGGCACGCCGGGACGAATTGGTCCATGAATGTGAATTATTCGTACCGGAACGTGATAGGTGAAATGAAATGAAACCCATGACAAAGACTGGAATCAGAAGACGAGCCCATGCACCTAACAGATGAATCCTGTCTTTGGAGCATGTACTGAAATGAGGCGTAGCAGCTGGGCACACCGGGACGAATCGGTGCATCCAATAGATGCAACAAGATTCGAATCGGAGCGTAATAAGTGACAGAAATGATATCCCATGACAGAGACAGGAATCAACGACTGGACTGATGGTAGCAACAAAGAATCCGTCTCTGGCGCATGTACTGAAATGAGGCGTAGCAGCTGGGCACACCAGAACGAATCGGTGCATAAACAATATGCGACAGGATTCGAATTGGAGTGTAATAAGTGACAGAAATGATGTCCCATGACAGAGACAGGATTCAACGACTGAACTGTAGGTTTACCAAAGAATCCGTCTCTGGAGCATGTACCGAAATGAGGCGTAGCAGCTGGGCGCACCAGGACGAATCGGTGCATAGAGGAATGCGACAGGATTCGAATTGGAGCGTAATAAGTGACAGAAATGGTATGCCATGACAAAGACAAGAATCAGGGACCGTGCGTGAACCTGCGAGTGATTCAGTCTCTGGAGCATGTACAGAAATGAGGCCGAACCCTGGGGCACTTCAAAGCGAATCGGTGCACCGGAGGTGCGACAGGATTCGCGCCGGAGCGCGACTAGTGACAGAAATGATTTGAAACGGTAGAAATGACTGGGACTGAAATGATTGAAACGAGATGAAATGAGACACATAACATAATTGCATGAATGAAGAGACATATTCGAACTGGAGCAGACCAAGCGAAACGTGCGGACTGTTTGCCTTGTCGTAACAAGCAGTCGGCTGTGAGTCGAACGATTCGACCGCTACAAATAGAAATGCTCGGGCAGTCGAACGGTTTCGAATGCCGTACCTGCGAATGAATCGCCTGACGTGGCGTGTCGAACGATGATAACGACTACATCGAAAGTAGAATACAGTGACGTGCGTACGAGGCCACCGAAAACATTCGATATGAAAGAACCGAGCGGCTCGTGAGTACAAGCATGATGACGGTACATCGAAAACATAATGAAAAGAGGGTGCCGAAGCCCTACCTGCGACAGCCGGCCCGAGGCGTAGCGACAAATTCGATGGTACGACGACACTCCGACGGCGAAACCTACGGACGCTGATGGACGAGAGACGGTTTGTCAAACAAAATTGGAGACGAATAACGCGGGAACTGCCGAACAGGCTCACTGCGTCTGGTCTGGATAGTCGGCCCTTGATATCTGACGTATCAGGTATCGCGCACCGGAACCGACGAGGAAGATGGGCGAACGGCTGTTATATATACCACCGGGCTCCACCCATAATTTCAGGCCACCATACTGGCCTTTCTATATATACATATATATATACATCTATCTATCTATCTATCTATCTATCTATCTATCTATCTATCTATCTATCTATCTATCTATCTATCTATCTATCTATCTATCTATCTATATCTAGCTATATCTAGCTATATATATATATATATATATATATATATATATATATATATATATATAGATAATAGATATAGATAGATAGATAATAGATATAGATAGATAGATAGATAGATAGATAGATAGATAGATAGATAGATAGATAGATGATATATATATATATAGATAGATAGATATATAGATAGATAGATATATATATGTATATATAAATATATATATATATATATATATATATATATATATATATATATATATATAGATAGATAGATAGATAGATATTTATATCTATATATACCACGTACACACAATCAGACATTGATCGGACATTCCATGGGATTTTTTTTCCGACGGATGTTGGCTCAAACTTGTCTTGCATACACGCGGTCACACAAAGTTGGTCGGAAATTGCGAAAGTCGAGAATGCGGTTGGCGTACAACACGTACGACGAGCCGAGAAAAATGAAGTTCAATAGCCAGTGCGGCTCTTCTGCTTGATTCCGAGCGTGCGTGGAACTTTGTGCGTCGGAATCGTGTACACGAGATCTGAATTTCCCACAAAGGATTTTGTTGTCGGAAAATTTGAGAACCAGATCTCAAATTTTATGCGACGGAAATTCCGATGGAAAATGTCCGATGGAGCCTACACACGGTCGGAAATTTCTGACAAAAGGCTGCCATCGAAACATTTTCCGTAGGAAAATCCGACCGTGTGTACGGGCCAATATGTGCGTGTAAAGGCAGGCGTCCCAATACTTGTATGTACTGTTTTACTAACACGTGTCAAAGTTGCAAAATTGCGCTTGGGCATTTAGATTTGTTTTAGCCTTAGGGTCGGTTCACACTAGGACGACTTAGTCGCCTGACAAGTAGCGTCCCGTTCTGTACAATGGAACCGCTCTAATTGGAGTGACACAAGTCGCTCCGACTTAGAAAAAAGGTTCCTGTACAACTTTGGGGGCGACTTGCATTGACTTCGATACAGAAGTCGTTTTGCAAGTCGCCGCAGCGGTCGCGTCTGGGTCGCCTGTAAGTCGTGCTGCCTCAGTGTGAACCGACCCTAAGGTGCATAGAGGTTAATGAAGGGGGAGGAGTATACCCCATGAAAGACGTTGGATGTTTTTTTCTGACTTATTTTTTAACAACAATCAAAAATGATTTAGGACTCTTCTTGGTCCGATGCTCCTTTTTGTTTTTTTATGGTTTGCATTTTAATGAGGCTGTTAGAACCTGCCCTATTGTCAGAAACCATGAAAGCAGACCGAGACAGAAGTTCAGTTAAATCACACTTGATTAATAATAAAAATAAATCGAACAAACGTAGTCAAAACATAGCCAAAGTTCAATAACCAGAATGGATAGTCAGCCAAGCCAGAAGTCAGGGATCAACGTAGTGAAACCACAAGCAGGATCTCAAAGTCAGAAGGGATGTCAGCAAAGCCAGTCTTTAAACAGGAACGCAGGAGATAGTCTCTGTGATGTTGACCAAGGCAAAGACAGAGATCCTGTGGACTGGACGGCTTAAGTAGGCAGGACTGACGAGCAGGATATCATCAACAGCTGAGTAACTGTGGAGAGAGATGGGAGCTGGCAATTAGCCGACAGCTGAGTGGCCAGCTCAGAGAAGGAAGAGCTGAGCCCAGCCCTGACACCTATTCATGCCCACCAGATATAATTGGGTGCTTCCAGTATCCATTATGTTCTCTACACATATCTCCTGCATACCGACCGGTCGCACCAACCAGCATTATGGATTGGTGGGTACTGAGGGATTACAATACGAAAGGGAAAACCCACTAAGAAGGATACATTGTTGCAGCAGAGAATGTTGGAAGATTGGACGTGTGCTTTGTTGCCCGTCCTGATAAATATTCCACATTTCCAAACGTCTGCTGTTTGTATAGCGCTCTCCGAGTCGAGGCGGACTGGAGTCTTTCAGAAGAAGAGACCGAACTTGCCCAGGCTCTGGAAAGGAAACCTGAGTGGCTCAGGATGAACATACATATATATTATTTTTTCAAATTTGGTTACATTCAACAACATGGCATTAGGAGGCACAATCGTGTCTAAGAGAAGAGGCGAGCCGGGGGAATTATGGAAGACGGTGGGGGTAGAGCGGGGTGGTGGGGGGGGGGTCCCGATTCCACTCCATTAGCCATCCACTCACATTCCACCCAGACAGATGCCGCGGCCGTGATTGACACATTATTGAGAAGGTATTTAGAGAAACATTTTCAGACACACGATACAGACAGACTCCTCGTTTCAGAGGTCAGTGTTCATCAGGTGAAGCGATCGTCTTTCTAAAGCTATAATGCCTCCGAGTCGTTAGAGCGCACGTCTGGCTCGGGGCAGACTTCACGGGTTTTTTTTTTTTTTTTTTGCTCAATGCTTTTAAAAATTTGTAATGATAATAATAATATTAAAAAGCTGGAAAGCGGTATAGAGCTAAATGACGGAGCATAGAGGAACAACTTCAAGGATACTTTTGAAACAAGTTAGCGACATCCAGGGCCATCAAACAACTTTCCAGTTATGTGAAAAAGAAATTGCAAAACGAAATGTTCATACCGCGCTCCAACATAAATAATATATATCATAAATTAGTCAATATTAAAGTCCATAAAACTGCCGCCGATAATCTCCACTCAAGTGAGGTGAATATTCTTTATATTGTGAACAAAGTGCCGTCTTCCACCGTACATGCGAGCAAACACCCTACTCACCCCATGAACATGACACCCATCACAGGTAGTCAGATTGAGCCTGAGTGACACAGAGATAGAAGAGAAGGCCCAACGGGAATTTCAGGCAACACAATATAATTCATATAACAAACAGAGAAAGAGAACTCCTCATTGTATAGCGTGCGACCATTTATTTCATAAAAACAGTTGAGCAAACATCAACCGTCTCGCAGGCAACAGCAGGTACGTCGATCTCGTTCCACCTGCATTCCAGGAGGCAAAAGGCGGAAGTGACGTGTCACGCACTAAGGATCCAACGCGTTTCGTCAGCAACGTCTGACGTCATCAGGGCTCAGGCTGTCACATGACCTCTAATGAGACTCATCAGACCAGGCAACGTTTTTCCAATCTTCCATTGTGGTGGGCCTGTGCCAGCTGTGCGAAAATGGGTCCCCATTCTGCCTCATAGGCTTGACCTTCTGGAAATCTGAGGACCACCACCACTCATATCCTATTTTTATAATATGAGGAAAGTCCCTATGCTTTTGTAGGGCAGACCCTTGACGGGCCAGCAGATTGGTCTCAGGTTCTCTTTTGGACAGCTTCACAACTTAGTAACCGGGCAGGGGATGTCTCTTTAGTATTTAAAGTGGGAGTAAACTCCCATCTCTGACTTTTACCTAAAGGTATGCCTATAATGAGTGACAATGTAAATACAATACTGTTCTGCCCCCAACCAGTGGGGGAGCAAATAATATAAATGTTGTTCCCTGCCACACCCTTGAGTGGGCAGACCACAACTTAGTGTACAAAAAATATATGAATCAGGTGATCACATCTGAAAAACACCACGTGAACTAAGAGTCTCTAAAAACGCACAGATTGATAAACAATAGATAAATGAAATGAAAAAAAGTCCAGCTGTAATGGATTAAGTACAAATGGGATCCTCCATAAACGAAAAGTGTTCAATCCACCACCAAATATCTGAAGTTACTTCTTACCAGAACTTCATGACCCCCCGCTACAGAGAATCACAGTGAGCATACAAGTATACGGTTGTCCACCACTTCAAAGGAATCCTTCCTGTTCGCCTTACACCACCCTTTCCATGTACGAATAGCTGGATGCGTTTTTCATGGGATACCTCTCACATATTTGGAAGGCTCAAAACGTGCACCATGGAAAAGAAAATAGGGCTCCAATAGTGTAAAAACCCTTTATTAAAAACAATGTAATTGAAGTTTCAAAGCCTTAAATCCGTACGGACAAACTCGTCCTGCCTGGACACTGAACACGAGGTGACGTTTAGCGTGCCACTCTCCCTACGCGTTTCGCAACAAAATTGCATCATCCAGGGGCACAGATGCAAAAGTGCTGTGAAAACACGTGTAACAAACACAAAAAAGAAAAACCAATAAAGTCCAGATAATTAAATGGATACAAAAGTCCTTAAAGAGGAAGTAAACCCCTTCAAACCACTTTGACCTACAGGTAAGCCTAGATTAAAGAGGAAGTAAACCCTTCCAAACAACTTGGACCTACAGGTAAGCCTAGATTAAGGCTTACCTGTAGGTCCAAGCAATATCTCCTAAACCTATATGGTTTAGGAGATATTTGCCCGAAAATGGGCACCGCTGTCTACGGCGCATGCGCCGTAGACAGCGGCGCGCAGGCGCACTAAATGCGGCAAATCCATGAATGGATTTGCAAAATTTGTCAACTCCCGTGCGCATGCGCGGGAGTGACGTCATCGCGGCTTCGCCGAGTGGCAGCGGCAGAGCTGCGAGACGCGACTCCCGTGCGCATGCGCGGGAGTGACGTCATCGCGGCTTCGCCGCTGTGATTCATCGGAGCTGCGAGACGCCACCAGCAACATGGATGCGGCGGACTACAGGGATCAGCGGCGACTTCGCTGGCTCCTGTGTCAGGTAAGTGACACATAATGAGCTACTATGCGATGCATAGTAGTCCATTATGCTTTACCTTTGCAGGGAAAAAAAGAGGAAGTAAATCCATCAGGGTTTACTTCCTCTTTAAGGCTTACCTGTAGGTCCAAGCAATATCTCCTAAACCTATATGGTTTAGGAGATATTTGCCCGAAAATGGGCACCGCTGTCTACGGCGCATGCGCCGTAGACAGCGGCGCGCAGGCGCACTAAATGCGGCAAGTCCAAGAATGGATTTGCCTAATTTGTCGACTCCCGTGCGCATGCGCAGGAGTGACGTCATCGCGGCTTCGCCGAATGGCAGCGGCGGAGCTGCGAGACGCGACTCCCGTGCGCATGCGCGGGAGTGACGTCATCGCGGCTTCGCCGCTGTCATTGGTCGGAGCTGCGAGACGCCACCAGCAAGATGGATGCAGCGGACTACAGGGATCAGCGGCGACTTCGCTGGCTCCTGTGTCAGGTAAGTGACACATAATGAGCTACTATGCGATGCATAGTAGTCCATTATGCTTTACCTTTGCAGGGAAAAAAAGAGGAAGTAAACCCATCAGGGTTTACTTCCTCTTTAAAGTCCTTGTAGGACACAAAATATGATGTTTCACACGGTGCAAAGACTAAAAAAAAGGTCTTGAAGACATCTCAAATCAGTGACATCTGGGTAGGTAAAAATAGGATGGGTACTCTTACCGAAACACAAGGTCATACAAGCACATATATAGATGGATGAATCCCCGCAGGTCTATCCGCCACTGGAATGATTACGAATCCTCTGGTTAGAGAAGGAATAGTCTGTATCCTCCACGGAATTCAATTCCTCAGGGGTCTCAATGGACTGGATGGGAAGAACCGACTTGAATCCAGAAAACGGGATGGCTAACAAGGCCAAACTCATGCAGGGGATCACATATGAGACAGAAAAGAAAAACAGCTCCCCATAGTGTAGATGAAAATATAAAGGTAGCTGTTTATTGGCATAAAATCAGCAAATACAAAAAGAAAAAAATGTAATAAAAACGTGAAAAGGCAATACATGGAACATGACTACCACGCCCTACGCGTTTCATCCCATAGGACTTCAACAGGGGCATCTCATTACTGAATGACATTGCTATAAGGACTTAATAAATGATTGTGTGTTTTGGATTACAAGCATGTTCCTGGAACAAATTGCGCTCGCAATCCAAGGTTTTATTGTACACAGATACATTTATTTTTATTTTTACATCAGTAACTCTTTCACATTATCCTCAGGTCATCACAATGTCTGTGATTGCTACATACTGTATTTATTGGCGTATAACACTCACCTTTTCACCATGAAAAATCGGGTGCAAATAGCATGTGCGTGTTATACGCCAATACAAAAATGTACGTTTTTTTTTCCTGAAACTTCCCTCTTAAAATGAATGTGCGTGTTATACGCCGATAAATATGGTAAATCATTCTCCTCCTTAGCCCTTGTACACACGGTCGGAGAATCCGTCGGAATGTGTCCTATCGGACCGTGTTGTCGGATAATCCGACTGTGTGTGGTATGCATCGGAACTGATTCCGTCGGAATATCCGTCGGACCCAATTTTCCAACATGTTGGAAATATTTTCCGACCAACTGGTCCGATCGGACATACTCCGATCATGTGTAGAGAATTCAGATCGGACCAAGTGCCACGCATGCTCAGATTAGGCTTGTGCAATTCGTTTCGTAACGAATCGAAATTCGGCCGAATTTTGCATCTTTCGGACATTCCGATGCATCCGAATGTCCGAATAAAAAAATAACAAATTACAACGAATACGAAAGAAATATAACGAATGAATTCGAATGAATTCGACATGATTCAACATTATTTCAACCGCATTCGAAAATATTTTGTGACCCGACTTTAAGGCCATGTATCTCGGGGTCACTTGGGGCTAGACACTTCAAATTTGGATATGTTGTAGTGCTAGTATTATTGTGTTTGCATACCAAATTTGGGGTTTCTAGCTATAAGTGACCCGGAGATATGTGGCCCCAAAATCGGGTTGCAAAATGTTATTAGTTATTAGAGCAGAGAATGACATTTTACGACCTCGATTTTGGGGCCACATATCTCGGGGTCACTTATAGCTAGAAACTTGGTATGCAAACACAATAGTACTAGCACTACAACATATCCAAATTTGGAGTTTCTAGCACCAAGTGACCCCGAGATACATGGCCCTAAACTCGGGTCACAAAATATTTTCGAATGCGGTTGAAATAATAGTCGAATCATGTTAAAATAATTTTCGAATGCATTCGAAATGATTTCAACATGATTCGCAATTATTTCAACCGCATTCGAAAATGTTTTGTGACCCGACTTTAGGGCCATGTATCTCGGGGTCACTTGGTGCTAGACACTTGTATGTCGAATCATGTTGAAATCATTTCGAATGCGGTTGAAATAATGTCGAATCATGTTGAAATAATTTCGAATGCGGTTGAAATAATGTCGAATCATGTTGAAATCATTTCGAATCCGGTAGAAATATTTTCGAATTTGGTTGAAATATTATTTTCGAATGTGTCCGATTTTTCGAATTTGGTAGAAAACTAAACGAAATCCGAAAACGAATTTAAGGAAGTTAACGAATATAACTAAACGAAATTAATGAATTAACGAATTAAAACGAAACGAAACTAAACAATTTTTTTTCCTTTTGCACATGTCTAGCTCAGATCAAATTCCTAGACCAAAGCTATTGGCTACTAGCCTTGAACGTAGTCCCGTCGTAACGAAATAACGTCATCACGTTCTGAATGATCGGATTTTCCGACAACTTGGTCCGACTGTGTGTATGCAACATTTTTGGACACAATCCGTCGGACAAAATCCGACAGATTTGGTTGGCAGAATGTCCGACCCGTGTGTACAGGGGCTTAGAAGAGCAAAAAAAAAAAAAAAAGATGTCTATGAGGACTTGTCTGTGCCAAAATACCGATGTTTGTACTCCATAACCCTGCGCACCCGTGTCGTCGCCGTTTCAATTAGGCATGGTCCTCAAACTCCGCACCAAATTAATTGCTGAGGTATTGGCCAAGTGGATGCAAAAAATTTGATTCCTTTTTTTTTTTTTTTCTCCCTCAATCAGTACAAAACCCTTTCATTCTTCTATCATTCCTTTTTCTTTTTTTTTTTATTAGGAAAGCACTAGCAGCCAGACGGTAGCTGTGTCTTTTGGCAAGCGACGTAATTTAATAAAGCATCACCTTTCAAAGTCAAAAAAAAAAAAAGTACATCTTGGGCAATGGTAACATCACCTCAGCACGAAATATATTCCACTCCTTGGTTTGTGTTTTTTGGACAAACCCAGCTTAGGGTGGTTGTTATCCCAAGACCGTGCCACCAGCGTCGGGAATTAATAATGTAAACCCAAGGGTCCCCCCCCCCCCCCCCGGCTTGATTGACAACTTCGATTCTCCTAATACCCCATCGGTGGCTCCTTTATCGCGGTCACAAGTTAAGATTTATTTTGACAAGTTTTGTTGGGAAAAGAGGCTGCGATCTTTATTGAAGGGGTATCATACGGTGGAATATCTGGGATAGATTAGGAAGATTTGAAGGGAAAAAAAAAAAATTCTACTAGACTCTCGGTTAAAAAATTCCAGGGTGGTTGTAGGGAAAGGGGAAGAAGGGGGGGGGGGGTGGGATAGGTCTTGGTTTTAATTAAGCGGTTATGTTCCTTAATGGGAAGTAGCTGTGCCTTTGTTCTCGCAGACAGTAACAAAGTATGGAATGTAAACACGCGAATTAAGGTAGGGACGATCGCCCACTTCATTTACTCAACGTGACGGCTTCGGTTACACCAGTTCATGAGTGAAATATTAGCTGGAATTCCTGATTAAACTTGGGGGAATCAGGTGTGTACCAACACAGCGGCCTACGGGGGCCCGAGTTTGATCATGGATTTCCTACTACAACGTAGCCCCCTCGCTGTGATGGTTTAAGAAGAAGCAGGAATTCGTTGCCAGGAGATGGACCATGTCGGTGGGTGGGGGGGGACCTGGAGAGCTTCCAGATGGAGCTACCAGTGGAAGCCTCGTAGAGGAGGTGACTAACCATAGACAGCAATATAAGTAGATTGTTGATGCTTCTTAATTTGAAAGGGAAATCTTTTAAATGGCCCTAGGAATAAATATAAATTAGGCGGCATCCGAATACGCCACGGAGGCAGAACGTCATTCGAAGTAGCAATTACACATCTGGTAATCACAGAACCGGGTCGCTTTAATTGATTACTTAATCATGCTCATAAGAAGAGGATCTTCTTGACACTGGGTCCTCCATGATGGTCCATTTGATGGCCAAAATTGGGCCCCTCATCCCATAATCTCCCGGTAAGAACTTTCGTGTATACAGGATTGTCGGCATAATTATGGGCAAGTGGGGGGATTTATTTGCAATAAAAGAAAAGCCTGGGAGTTAAAAAGTCATCGCGTTTTAGCCAGGCGCTGGATATGGTATAATGGAAGGCAAACTAATTTTAAGAGGTGGCTTACTGAAAGCCATGAAAAAAAAAAGAAAAACTGCTAGGCCGTGTATATTCGTCTTGTAATTGAATGCATATTACTCATGGCAACAATGTCTAGTAGTTGCCCTTGTATTGAGTTGGAGGGCCATTTACTTGAATGGTTCAAGAGGAAGATTTACGTTATAAATGGATCCCAACTGTAGCCATTTTTTTTTTTTGTATTAAAGAATATCAGCTGCATTCCGCTTTTAGCTCCTCCTTCCGTATATATTAAAGAGGAAGTAAACCCTGATGAGTTTACTTCCTCTTTCATTCCCTGCAAAGGCAAAGCATAATGGACTACTATGCATCGCATCGCATCGCATAGTAGCCCATTATGTGTCACTTACCTGACACAGGAGCCAGCGAAGTCGCCGCTGTCCCCTGTAGTCCGCCGCATCCATCTTGCTGGTGGGATCTCGCAGCTCCGCCGCTGTCATTCGGCGAAGCCGCGATGACGTTACTCCCGCGCATGCGCGTGGGAATCGACACGCGCGGCAGCTCCATTCTTGGAAATGCCGCGCTCAGTGTGCCTGCGCGCCGCTGTCTACGGCGCATGCGCCGTAGACAGCGGCGCCCGTTTTCGGGAAAATATCTCCTAAACCATATAGGTTTAGGAGATATTGCTTGGACCTACAGGTAAGCTTTAATCTAGGCTTACCTGTAGGTCAAAGTGGTTTGTAAGGGTTTACAACCACTTTAATAGTCAATAAGTTGACTGCATACAATGTCTCCATTGGAGAACCAACCTTTCTTGACGCATTTCACCACTCCTGGCTTGGTCACATTTGTGAACAAATTAGGAGTGGTGAAATGGATCAAGAAAGTTTGATTCTTGGGTAAAAGGAGCTAATGCCGCGTACACACGAACTGACTTTTTGGCAGCAAAGGTCCGAGGGAACGAGTCCGTCGGACAATTCGATCGTGTGTGGGCTCCATCGGACCTTTGCTTGCCAAAAATCCGGCGGACTTTAGAAATAGTTAGGTTGAATAAAGACACCAGTCCATCCAGTTCAACCTGCGTGTCTACAATTGTCCCTATCCCTGTACAATACACACTCACATTGGTCCCTACCCTCAAGGAGCCCACAATCCAAGGTCCCCATTCATATACTAGGGCCAATTTTGGACAGAAGCCAATTAACCTACTTGCATGTCTTTGGTTTGTGGAAGGAAACCGGAGTACCCAGTGGAAACCCACGCAGGCACAGGGAGAACATGCAAACTCCAGGCAGGTAGAGTCGTGGTTGGGATTTGAACCAGTGACCCTTCTTACTGCTAGGTGAGAGTGCTAACCACTACACCACTGTGCCGCCCACATGTTTTACATTTTCCCACCAGAACTCCGCCGGACCGAGAAATCCGTTTGTGTGTATGCTGGTCCGACGGACAAAAACCGACGCTAGGGCAGCTAATGGCTACTGGCTATGAACTTCCTTATTCTAGTTCGGTCATACGGCATCACGTTCGAATCTGTCTGACTTTGGTGTTATTGTGTGTGGCCGTTCATTCGGAAAGTCCATCGGAACTCTGCTGAAAGTCCGTCGGAAAGACCGTCAGACCTAGTCCCTCGAAAAGTCTGGTCGTGTGTATGCGGCATAAGAGTGGAATACAGATGATATTCTTTAATTTTACTGTTGAAAAGTGGAGATGTATGTAGTGGTACCCCCATGGGGGCTGCTAAATTTGTTCATTACCTTTTGTCAGATGGCTCCGATTCCGATCCCCCATGCAATTACATGACACCAAACAGTCAAGACTCTGGATTTTATAATGCTTTATTCTGGGTATGAATCAGTGGGCTGTTCAATAGGGTATATGAGATGCCCCATCCGACCCCAGTTTTAGATCAAAGGGTATTAATCTTTAGCCGTGGCTTGGTTAATTAAGTCCCCTTTAGCGATCCTTTTCTGGTTCCAATTCTCTCTTAAGTAGCACTCCCAATATAGACAGATAAGCACCAATAATGCTGTGGGTGTTGACTTCAAAGTCTATTTCCATGACTTGTGTTGTCAAACTTCCCTCAATCCTGGATAGTGCTTGACACTGTGGTCCTTGGATACACAGTATAAAGTTACTGAGTACCTCTACTGGGTTGCACCCCCGTTGCTCTCTCCCAATCAACAGTCCATGTTCTACTCACAGAAAGTCGACTCCCCACTTTTCTTCTTCTGCTTAGTTCCTACTTCCTCCTCCTCCACGCTGTCCGACACATCCCGGCATGGGGCGCCCGGTCCTCCTCCAGCGCTACATGCTGGCTTCTCCTCCAGGGGCCAGACTTCAGCCTCCCTGGACTCGCCTCCGGCTATCCGGCTCCGGGATCTCTGAACTCCCGGGCCTTAAGCCTCCTCCCAGAGGCTCCGGGATCTCTGAACCCCCGGGCCTCCGGACCTCGAACTCCCCAACCCTCCCGGAGCCTGTGACCCCCCCCCTCTTTTATGAGAGACCTCCCATTGACCATAGAAATTAACCATTGGTCAGTGGCGTAACTAGAACCTTCAGGGTACTGCACTGTAGGGGGAGACAAAGAGCACACACTGTGCTTTCACTAAAAGCTAATGTGAGGAGCTCCCGCACAGTGCCGATTTCAGTTCGGCTGATGATCAGGGAGCTCCTCTCAGCCTCCCCCCCTATGGAAGAGTACAGGGGACCCTCAAGGGCCCCGTGCAGCAAGGGGCCCAGTCGTCATGGCGATCTTGGCGACCCCTATAATTCCGCCACTGCCATTGGTCAATTCTCTCACATGGGTTTCCTGCCACTCAGGTCTCAGCCCATCCTCTCTTTCCAGCAGAATCCACAGTGCCAAGCAGAGGAGGTATCCCTGAGCCCAAGTGTAGGCCGGCCACACCCCTTTCTGCTCTGACACTCCCATTCCTGGTCTCAATTTCTGGGGTTAGGGTAAGGGGGGACGTAGAAGTTGGAGGTGGTGGTAACAAGTAAGTAAGACACATCTATTATACAATGGTCATGCATATGATGGGCACTAGTAGGCTGCGGAAGGTGCTCCCCCACATTCCCAGAGTTCCTGGTGTCCCCCTTGATGTCTGCTCCATTTTTACAACATTTAACTGGTATTTGCTCTTATATAGATCCCAGATATAAAAGCCCCATGTGCTTTCGAATCTGTCTTACTTATATGTAGCACCCTGCAGTGCTAGGATCTCCCTGCCTCTGCTTTGTCCATTCTGCAGACCTGGGCTTCCTCCACCTTTTCTACAGGTTTTGGAATATTCCCCCACCAGTCATCATGGTTGGGGGAAGCTCTGACATTGGGGGAAGCTCTGACATTGGGGGATTAAAGCGGGAGTCTGCGGTTTTTTATTTTTAAAAGCCAGCAGCTACAAATACTGCAGCTGCTGACTTTTAAAATAAGGACACTTACCCGCCCAGCGCGGCCGCGATGTCGGCACCCGAAGCCGATCTCTTGGGTGCTGCCGCCGCCATCTTGGGTATGGGAATCAGGAAGTGGAGCCTTTTTCGGCTTCATTTCCAGGTTCCCTACTGCGCATGCGCGAGTCGCGCTGCGCAATAAGGATGGACCCCGCTGTCTTTGGGATCCGTGTGTTTCCCAGCAGGCAGCGGGGGACTTTCGGAAAGGGGCCCCTTTCCGCAGAGAGCTATCCCGGAAGTGGGTGCAGATACCTGTACTGTACAGGTACCTGCACCCCCCTCCCCCCTGAAAGGTGCCAATTGTGGCGCCGGAGGGGGGGATTCCAATGAGCGGAAGGTCCACTTTAGGGTGGAGCTCCGCTTTAAAGCCTTAGATATACCAGAATAGTTGTCTCTACACAGAGGCACAACACAGAACAAGGCATGGCTTCAGGAAGGCTACAAGCCAATACTGGTGGTGACTACTCCCTTGCCCTCTGCCCATCTTTTTGGGGTAAATTTCAGGTCCTCTTTACTGGGCAAGATGACTAAACCTGAACATTTAGACCTCCATACACACGTCATCTTTTTTTTTTTTTTCCTTTATGTTTTATTTCTGATCTCTACATGACTACTCTTGGGATACCGAAGCGCCACCTAAGTACTTAGAAAGACTGTGAACAACATGCGTGAGGCTTTTACCAGGTCCGGAAGACAAGCTTTTTCTTCTTTTTTTTTTTTTCCATGTGCCTGTTTCTTGCATTAATGGGGCACTCAGACTCCTGCCCTGTCAGTCTGACACCTTCAATGTGCCCAAGAAAAAAAAAAAAAAGCCACAGTAAAAATAAACAACAAATATTTAGGCATCCATCAATCCCTGTACAGAATCATTTTTTTAATGGAGAAATGAAGGTCCAAAGCAAACAACGGTGCCAGACAGACCTCCCTAATTATTAGAAAAAGAAGAAAAAAAGGATGAATAAAAAAAATAAAAATAAAAACGAGGCTTCACTTTTTTCGTGGCTTGTTCTGGGTGCAGGCGGAAGGAAATAGGACTTTAATCGCTCTTTTAAGGAAGGAGACGTCCAAAAGGATCTCTCGACGGGAACAGAAAACACAGTTTTAAACGTTTAGTTATAACAAGTAAAAGAAAAAAACTGCAGACGGGACCCAAACTCCGGTAACAGTGACAAAACCTAACCGTAATGGATTTGCTCCGCTAATGATAAATACGGCCGCGGGAAACAGAGCGCCGGGCAGATTTATGGCCTCGGGGAGACGCGATATCAACGTGATTCGGTTACAATCCACTTTTATGTTCTGGAGCGCAGGTCGTCTACTCAATTGTTCACCCCAAATGCAGGGCCAGATTAAAGGGATTGTAAGGCTTTGTTTTTTTTTTTGTTTTTTTCTAAATAGGTTCCTTTAAGCTAGTGCATTGTTGGTTGACTAGCTTAAAGGAACCTATTTAGAAAATAAAAAAAAACGAACCTTTACAACCCCCTTTAACGTTGGGCCTAATGGAGCTGCGGCTCCAGGACCCCTACTTTAATATAGGCCCAGCCGCCCCAAAAAAAAAGACCATGCCCAGGGTTGCCAACCATCCATAAATTTATGAACAGTTTGTAAAAAAAACAGCATTTCTCCCCTCTTCAAATGTCCATGGAAACTCTGATGCAAGGGGAACCCTGATTTAACCCTTACATTGTATGGACCTGACAGTGGGGGGGAGGGGTTGGGGGGCTTTACACACAATCCGGTGAGTGTAGTCACCAGGATTGTGTGTAAAACTGGCAGGCAGTGGCCCGATTGTTTTCACGCCCGCAATGTACATTATAGTGTCAAAAATATTGGGACGCCTGCCTTTACACGCACATGAACTTTAACCACTTTCAGACCGGACCAATTTGCTGGTCAAAGACCAGACCAATTTTTGCGATTCGGCACTGCGTCGCTTTAACTGACAATTGCGCGGTCGTGCGACGTGGCTCCCAAACAAAATTAACGTCCTTTTTTTCCCACAAATAGAGCTTTCTTTTGGTGGTATTTGATCACCCCTGCGGTTTTTTTTTTTTGCGCTATAAACAAAAATAGAGCGATAATTTTGAAAAAAACGCATTATTTTTTACTTTTTGTAATAATAAATATCCCCCAAAAATATATTAAAAAAAACATTTTTTTCCCTCAGTTTAGGCCGATACGTATTCTTCTACATATTTTTGGTAAAAAAAATCGCAATAAGCGATTATTGATTGGTTTGCGCAAAAGTTATAGCGTTTACAAAATAGGGATAGTTTTATAGCATTTTTATTAATAATTTTTTATTATTATTTTTTTTTACTAGTAATGGCGGCGATCTGCGATTTTTATTGTAACTGCGACATTGTGGGGGACCCATCGGACATTTTTGACACATTTTTGGGACCATTGTCATTTATACAGTAATCACTGCTATATAAATGCAGTGATTCCTGTGTAAATGACACTGGCAGTGAAAGGGTTAACCAGTGGGTGGCAGTGTAGGGGTTAAGTGTTCCTAGGGGTGTGTTACTAACTGTGGGGGGGGGTTGGGCTTTCATTTAGTGTACACTGATCTCTGCACCAATCACATGGAGCAGAGATCAGCGTCACTAGTTGCTAGGCAGAATGGAAAAATGTTGTTTATACAGCATTTCCTCCATTCGGCCGCTCCGTGAGACGATCGCGGGGATGCCCGCGGCGATCGAGTCCGCGGGTCCCGCGACCGGACTCACGGGGATCCCGACCAGCGCGGGAGCGCGCCGCCGGCGGCGCGCTCCCGATGGCACGGCGGCAACGAATATTGGACGTACATGTACGCCAATATGCCTGCCCGTGCCATTCTGTCGACGTACATCGTCGTGCGCTGGTCGGGAAGTGGTTAATGGCATCCCAGTCTTAGTCCGTAGGGTTCAATACTGAGTATAACAACTTCAGGGGTCCCTAGCTTGGCACTCCAGAGACCTCTCAAGCTTCTTCAGGAAGATACCACCATGGAGATTGAAGAAGCTCAAGGGATTCAGTGGC
Source organism: Lithobates pipiens (assembly GCF_037356315.1). Lineage (NCBI taxonomy): Eukaryota > Metazoa > Chordata > Amphibia > Anura > Ranidae > Lithobates > Lithobates pipiens. The sequence continues at coordinate 9,959,939 of NW_027507789.1, read as the reverse complement.
AGTGAATCAGCGGGTTTAGTGAGAGAGACCGGGAGCCCAGTGGGCTGAAGAACTACAAGGAGTGATTGTAGTGAAAGAAAGGAACTGTTATGCTTTGTGTTAGGAACTGTTAAAGACTGTTGCCATAGGAGACAGCATTCCTACACATGCAGATGCAGCGTCTTGCTGGATGCCTTTCCCTGTATGGCTGTCCTCCTGTTGACGTTTTGGAGTCTGCCAATTAATCTTGCAACTACCTAAAGGTGTCCTGGCCCTAACCCTCTCTCCCTCAAAAAGATTGTTACATGAAATAAACTTTCTTTTGCATTCAAGAAGTGTCTGGCTCCCAATAACTTGAACTACTCTACACCCACCATGCCTCACAGACCACCACATACAGAAGGATGTTAGCTGTCCCTGGCCCTGGAGGTTCTCATTAGATCAAAGGTGGCCTGGGGACCTCTGCAGGAGGGAGAGGAGAAGTGGGCATTCAGCAGCTGCATGGAGCGATTGGTTCCCCTACCATGCCACCACCCCCGCCGCCCCTCCCATCCAGCTTCCTGAAGCATGGGGCCAGGTCACAAATCGAGACCCCCTGTATGTATGCCCCTGGACCCTGGACCCTGGTTTGTTACAGGTTTACCCTAAATTTATTTTCTTGATATCTTCATAAAAAGTACTTGACAATCGCTTCCCAAAGCTTTCACAAGGGCCATTGTTCACCCCCTTGTGATAGCAATAAAAGTAAATACAAAAAAATAAAAAAAATGTAAATGTTAAAAGTGTAAAATAAATATAATAATAATAATAAGAAGAAGAAGAAGAAGAAGAAGAAAAACAAGAAGAAATAAAAATCTATATATTTGTTAAAGTGTAAATAAATAAAAATAAAACATGCAACATAAATACTAACCAAAAAAAAGAATTAATAAAAAATGTAATAAAATAATAATGACCCTGATTTGTTACAGGTTTACTCTAAATTAATTTTCTTGATATCTTCATAAAAAGTACTTGTCAATCGCTTCCCAAAGCTTTCACAAGGGCCATTGTTCACCCCCTTGTGATAGCAATAAAAGTAAATACAAAAAAAAAAAAAAAATTAAATGTTAAAAGTGTAAAATAAATATAATAATAATAATAATAATAATAATAATAATAATAATAATAAGAAGAAGAAGAAGAAGAAGAAAAACAAGAAGAAATAAAAATCTATATATTTGTTAAAGTGTAAATAAATAAAAATAAAACATGCAACATAAATACTAACCAAAAAAAAGAATTAATAAAAAATGTAATAAAATAATAATGACCCTGATTTGTTACAGGTTTACTCTAAATTTATTTTCTTGATATCTTCATAAAAAGTACTTGTCAATCGCTTCCCAAAGCTTTCACAAGGGCCATTGTTCACCCCCTTGTGATAGCAATAAAAGTAAATACAAAAAAAAAAAAAAAATTAAATGTTAAAAGTGTAAAATAAATATAATAATAAGAAGAAGAAGAAGAAGAAGAAAAAGAAGAAGAAATAAAAATCTATATATTTGTTAAAGTGTAAATAAATAAAAATAAAACGTGCAACATAAATACTAACAAAAAAAAGAATTAATAAAAAAAATAAAATAAAAAAATAATGACCCTGATTTGTTACAGGTTTACTCTAAATTTATTTTCTTGATATCTTCATAAAAAGTACTTGTCAATCACTTCCCAAAGCTTTCACAAGGGCCATTGTTCACCCCCTTGTGATAGCAATAAAAGTAAATACAAAAAAAAAATGTTAAAAGTGTAAAATAAATATAATAATAATAATAATAATAATAATAATAAGAAGAAGAAGAAGAAGAAGAAGAAGAAGAAGAAGAAGAAGAAGAAAAATAATAATAAGAAGAAATAAAAATCTATATATTTTTTAAAGTGTAAATAAATAAATAAATAAAAATAAAATGAGCAAAATAAATACTAACAAAAAAAATGAATTAATAATAAATAAAATAATAATAATAATAATAATGACCCTGGTTTGTTACAGGTTTACTCTATATTTATTTTCTTGATATCTTCATAAAAAGTACTTGTCAATCGCATCCCAAAGCTTTCACAAGCGCCATTGTTCACCCCCTTGTGATAGCAATAAAAGTAAATACAAATTTTTTTTTAATAAAAATGTTAAAAGTGTAAAATAAATATAATAATAATAATAAGAAGAAGAAGAAGAAGAAGAAATAAAAATCGATATATTTTTTAAAGTGTAAATAAATAAATAAATAAATAAAAATAAAATGAGCAAAATAAATACTAACAAAAAAAAAAAAAAAGAATTAATAATAAATAAAATAATAATAATAATAATGACCCTGGTTTGTTACAGGTTTACTCTATATTTATTTTCTTGATATCTTCATAAAAAGTACTTGTCAATTGCTTCCCAAAGCTTTCACAAGGGCCATTGTTCACCTCCTTGTGATAGCAATAAAAGTAAATACAACATTTTTTTTATAAAAATGTTAAAAGTGTAAAATAAATATAATAATAATAATAATAATAATAATAAGAAGAAGAAGAAGAAGAAGAAGAAGAAGAAGAAGAAATAAAAATCTATATATTTTTTAAAGTGTAAATAAATAAATAAATAAATAAAAATAAAATGAGCAAAATAAATACTAACAAAAAAAAAATGAATTAATAATAAATAAAATAATAATAATAATAATGACCCTGGTTTGTTACAGGTTTACTCTATATTTATTTTCTTGATATCTTCATAAAAAGTACTTGTCAATCGCTTCCCAAAGCTTTCACAAGGGCCATTGTTCACCCCCTTGTGATAGCAATAAAAGTAAATACAAAAAAAATTTAATTAAAATTTTAAAAGTATAAAATAAATAGAATAATAATAATAATAATAAGAAGAAGAAGAAGAAGAAGAAGAAGAAGAAGAAGAAGAAGAAGAAAAAGAAGAAGAAAAGAAGAAGAAAAAGAAGAAGAAGAAATAAAAATCTATATATTTTTTAAAGTGTAAATAAATAAATGAATAAAAATAAAACGTGCAAAATAAATACTAACGGAAAAAAAAATTAATTAATAAAAAAAAAATAATAATAATGACCCTGGTTTGTTACAGGTTTACTCTATATTTATTTTCTTGATGTATTCATAAAAAGTACATGTCACTGCCCATTGCTTTCACATGGGCCCTTGTTTACCCCCTTGTGGAAGCAAGTAGTTATAAATAATAAATAATAAAAATAAATAAAAGTGTAAAAAAAAAAAAAAAAAAAAATACGTGTAAAATAAATAAGAATGTAATAAATAATAACAAAAATAATAAATAGAAAAAATAAAAAATAATGGCAGTTTGTTACAGGTTTAAATTCATATTCATGGCATGCATGGTGGCAGTTTGCCGTCACAACTTGTTAAGCGCACACCTGCTCTTTACACTCACTTTACAAAAGAATAAAAAAATAAAAAATGACTTTTTACCATTTACAGCCAAGCTGTAAGACCATGATGGTGCCAACTGGCTACTCCACATGGTAACCTCACACAGAAGGTAGGGGGCCTCCTGGGAATTATTCGTAAGCCATTGTTCCCTGGAACGTTCTAGAATCTGTGGATACGGAGCTCTGAAACGCATTGATATTTGGCAGCGGCGCTCCAGCCGAAGCGAAGTCTGCGCCTAGCACATTATAGCTTGTAACGAGAGCGGAATCAGCCAACTCCATCTAATCCCAACAAGTGTCTTTGGCCCAACGAGGCCTTAAACGACTTCTCCATGTGTGCGCCGCCAGAGCCCTTCCACTGTGCCGGAATATGTTTTCAATAACTCTTTAGGAGGTGTGATTCCTTTTAGCCGGCGCCAAAGCCTACAAAATTGGACAGCTGGGATCCAGCGAGGGTGTGTGTGTGTCTGTCTCACCGCCGCTGTCTTGGCTACTGTCACCTGACGCACGTGAGAACGACACGCTCGCGTTTTAAAACAGAGCGCTTTCATCTCTCTTCCCCCTCGAGTATATAAAATACATTTTCACATGCAGCAAAAAAAAAAAATATAAAATAAAATGAGCCGTCGACCTCTTTTGTTTTATTGGAGGGCAGCATGGGGGCTAAGTGGTTGCCTCGCGGCGCTGAGGTCTTCGGTTCATTTCTGGCTGGGGTTTCCATCTGGGATCTGGGATCTGGGATCGTAGTGTTTTTTCTGCATCTGTGTTGGGATCATAGGGGCTCCCCGTTTTTTCTTTTTTTTTTTTGGTTTCTTCCCAAAAAATATAGGAGAGGTTTATCACTGGCTTCCTCCCTGATTGGCTGTACTGGATATCTGTATGCCCTGACACAGGGCTGGTGCAAGGATTTTTGACACCATAGGCAAATCCTAATTTTGCTGCCCCCCCCCAGGCTCCATCCCTGACCTCATCCCCTTTCCCCTGCCCATGTATACCCCACCTTTTTAATGAAGCACTCAAATGCAGCCCACCAGCACCCATCAAATGAAGCCTCACCAGCACCCATCAATGCAGCCTCACCAATGCTCATCAATGCAGCCTCACCAGTGCCCATCAAATGTAGCCTCACCAGTGCCCATCAAATGTAGCCTCACCAGTGCCCATCAAATGTAGCCTCACCAGTGCTTATCAAATGTAGCCTCACCATTGCTCATGAAATGCAGCCTCACCAGCGCCCATCAAATGTAGCCTCAACAGTGCTCATGAAATGCAACCTCACACATTTCTCATCAAATGCAGCCTCATATATTTCTCATAAAATGCAGCCTCACCAGTGCATATCAAAAGCAGCCTCGCCAGCGCCCATCAATACAGCCTCACCAGCGCCCATCAAATGTAGCTTCACCAGTGCCCATCAAATGCAGCCTCACCAGCGCTCATCAATGCAGCCTCACCAGCATCCATCAAATACAGCCTCACCAGTGCTCATCAAATGCAGCCTCACCAGCGCCCATCAATGCAGCTTCACCAGCGCCCATCAAATGTAGCCTCAACAGTGCTCATGAAATGCAGCCTCACACATTTCTCATCAAATGCAGCCTCACCAGCGCATATCAAAAGCAGCCTCGCCAGCGCCCATCAATGCAGCCTCACCAGCGCCCATCAAATGTAGCCTCACCAGTGCCCATCAAATGCAGCCTCACCAGCGCTCATTAATGCAGCCTCACCAGCATTCATCAAATACAGCCTCACCAGTGCTCATCAAATGCAGCCTCACCAGCGCCCATCAATGCAGCTTCACCAGCGTCCATCAAATGCAGCTTAACCAGTGCCCATCAAATGCAGCCTCAGCAGCGCTCATCAAATGCAGCCTACCAGCACCCATCAAATGTAGCCTCAACAGTGCTCATCAAATGCAGCCTCACCAGTGCCCATCAAATGCAGCCTCACCAGCACCCATCAATGCAGCCTCACCAATGCTCATCAATGCAGCCTCACCAATGCCCATCAAATGTAGCCTCACCAGTGCCCATCAAATGTAGCCTCACCAGTACTTATCAAATGTAGCCTCACCAGTGTTCATCAAATGCAGCCTCACCATTGCTCATCAAATGCAGCCTCACCAGCGCCCATCAAATGTAGCCTCAACAGTGCTCATGAAATGCAGCCTCACACATTTCTCATCAAATGCAGCCTTACATATTTCTCATAAAATGCAGCCTCACCAGCGCATATCAAAAGCAGCCTCGCCAGCGCCCATCAATGCAGCCTCACCAGCGCCCATCAAATGTAGCCTCACCAGTGCCCATCAAATGCAGCCTCACCAGCGCTCATCAATGCAGCCTCACCAGCATCCATCAAATACAGCCTCACCAGTGCTCATCAAATACAGCCTCACCAGTGCTCATCAAATGCAGCCTCACCAGCGCCCATCAATGCAGCTTCACCAGCGTCCATCAAATGCAGCTTAACCAGTGCCCATCAAATGCAGCCTCAGCAGCGCTCATCAAATGCAGCCTACCAGCACCCATTAAATGTAGCCTCAACAGTGCTCATCAAATGCAGTCTCACCAGCACACATAAAATGCAGCCTCACCAGCACCCATAAAATGCAGCCTCACCAGCACCCACCATAGCAGCCTCACCAGCATCCATCAAATGCAGCTTAACCAGTGCCCATCAAATGTAGCCTCACCAGCACTCATAAAATGCAGCCTACCAGCGCCCATCAAATGTAGCCTCACCAACATCCATTAAATGGAGCCTCACAAGCATCCATCAAATGCAGCCTACCCATGCCCATCAATTTGCTTGCTTCCACACTGTGTGCAAACGGAGTGGCCACTGCTGATGCTGAGACTTAGTTGCTTGCCGCAGAGAGAAGAGAGTGGGAACACCGGCGTCCGGGTGCCCTAGGCAGCAGGGGGCCCTAGGAGGCTGCCTAGTTTGCCTAGTGGTAGCACCAGCCCTGCCCTGACATCACCAAGGGGACTATCACATACCTGGTAGCAGAGCCTGATATGATGAGGAAGGACTCTCTGACTAGTGTAGATAGGAGGCCCAGGAGTACAGAGTGGCACCAGTGCCTGTAAGTCTTGCTATCGGCAGAAGGCTCCAGTAGCAGACAAGCTGGTAGGCAGCAGACTGAGGCAGGCTGGTACTGGCGACATTGGGCAGCTAAGACGGTTGCTGATAACAGACTGTAGGGTGGTGGGCAGGTACATGTGACAGCAGGCAGAGTAGCCAAGTGTAGCAGGCGGGGGTCATACACAGACAGGATGGATTGGGGTACAGGGCACAGGCAAGAGCGTGGTCAGGAAACAAGCTTGGAAACGATGAGTGAAGCAGGAGCCAATGAAGCAGATAGAAGCGGAGGTCAGGGGACAAGCCGAGGTCAGTGCAGGCAGAGAGTAGTCGAGACAAGCCGGGTCAGCAACTGGAATCAGGATACAGAATCACAGGATACCCTGGAGGCTGAAGACAAAGGGGTCAATTCACTAAGACCCCTTTCACACCAGGGCGTTTTGCAGGCGCTATAGCATTAGAAATAGCGCCTGCAATCCGCCCAAAAAAAGCTGCACCATTGTGTGTAGTGTGAAAGCCCCGAGGGCTTTCAAACTACAGCGGTGCGCTGGCAGGACGTCAGGGAAAAGTCCTGCCAGCAGCTTCTTTGTAGCGGTGAAGGAGCGGCGTGTTTACCGCTCCTCCACCGCTGCTCCCCATTGAAATCAATGGGGCAGCGCTGTAATACCGCCGGCAAAACGCAGCTATTGTGGCATATTGCCGGCCGTTTTAACCCTTTCTCGGGCGCTAGTGGGGGGTAAAAGCGCCCTGCTAGCGGCCGAAATGCGCCGCAAATCCGGTGGTAAAACGCCGCCAAAAATAGCGCAGTTTTACCGCCTACACTATGGGCGGTGTGGTGGGAAAGGGCTTTAAGAGTCAAATAACAGCACATAAAATGTGGTAAAATAGCTCTTGCATTAAATCAGTTTTGAAGAGTTAAATGGGAATCCTGGATTCACTATATAGATCAATAGTATAAAGAATCGGAGCGGAATAGATTCTTACCCTGTGAAAGGAAGGCGACCTTAAAATTTTAATTTAAATTTAAAAAACTTTTATTAACCACTTTCAGACCGGACCAATTTGCTGGTCAAAGACCAGACCACTTTTTGCGATTCGGCACTGCGTCGCTTTAACTGACAATTGCGCAGTCGTGCGACGTGGCTCCCAAACAAAATTGACGTCCTTTTTTTCCCACAAATAGAGCTTTCTTTTGGTGGTATTTGATCACCCCTGCGGTTTTTATTTTTTGCGCTATAAACAAAAATAGAGCGACAATTTTGAAAAAAACGCATTATTTTTTACTTTTTGTTATAATAAATATCCCCCAAAAATATATAAAAAAACATTTTTTTCCCCTCAGTTTAGGCCGATACGTATTCTTCTACATATTTTTGGTAAAAAAAATCGCAATAAGCGATTATTGATTGGTTTGCGCAAAAGTTATAGCGTTTCCAAAATAGGGATAGTTTTATAGCATTTTTATTAATAATTTTTTATTATTTTTTTTTTACTAGTAATGGCGGCGATCAGCGATTTTTATTGTGACTGCGACATTGTGGCGGACACATCGGACATTTTTGACACATTTTTGGGACCATTGTCATTTATACAGTAATCACTGCTATATAAATGCAGTGATTCCTGTGTAAATGACACTGGCAGTGAAGGGGTTAACCAGTGGGTGGCAGTGTAGGGGTTAAGTGTTCTTAGGGGTGTGTTACTAACTGTGGGGGGGTTGGGCTTTCATTTAGTGAACACTGATCTCTGCTCCAATCACATGGAGCAGAGATCAGCGTCACTAGTTGCTAGGCAGAATGGAGAAATGTTGTTCACAACGGCACTTCTCCATTCGGCCGCTCCGTGAGACGATCGCGGGGATGCCCGCGGCGATCGAGTCCGCGGGTCCCGCGACCGGACTCACGGGGGTCACGACCAGCGCGGGAGCGCGCTGCCGGCGGCGCGCTCCCGATGGCAGGGCGGCAAATTTAAAGGGACCTGCCCGCGCCATTCTGTCGACGTACATCGTCGTGCGCTGGTCGGCAAGTGGTTAAAATTCTAATTCTTATGCCGCTTACACACAATGGAAAATGTTCGATGGGAGCTTTTTGTCGGAAATTCCGACCGCGTGTAGGCCCCATCAGACAGTTTCCATCGGAATTTCTGTCGCACAAAATTTGAGATCTGGTTCTCAAATTTTTCCAACAACAAGATCCGTTGTCGTAAATTCCGATCGCGTGTACACAATTCCCACGCACAAAGTTCCACGCACGCTCACAATCAAGCAGAAGAGCTGTGCTGGCTGTTGAACTTAATTTTTCTCGGCTCGTGTTACGTGGTGTACATCACCCCGTTCTTGACGTTCGCAATGACCGCGTGTATGCAAGACAAGTTTGCAATTTGTATTTGGACCGAAACAAATTGCACATGTCTAGACAGAATATCAACCAAAAATCCAGAAAGAACACATGATACAAATGTTATAAATTGAGTTGCAGTTCAGTGAATAAAATAAGTATTTGATCCCCGACCAACCAACAATAATTTTGGCTCCCACAGACTGGCTACAGTAGGTGCTCATGTGGTACACAGATCAGTCCTGTCAATGTAAGAAGGTTCTCCAACCGACAACTCGTTATGTGTATAAAAGACGCCTGTCCACAGAATCTCTTCCATTCAGACCCTCATCATCATGGGGAAGACCAAAGAGCTGTCAGAGGACATCGGGGACAAGATTGTAGACCTGCACAAGGCTGGAATGGGCTACAAGACCATCAGCAAGAAGCTTGGAGAGAAGGAGACAACTGCTGGAGCGATTATTTGCAAATGGAAGAAATACAAAATAACCATCAATCGCCCTCGGTCTGGAGCTCCATGTAAGATTTCTCCTCATGGGGTGAGGATGGTCATGAGAAAAGTGAGGGATCAGCCCAGAACTACACGGGAGGAGCTTGTGAATGATCTCAAGGCAGTTGGGACCACAGTCACCAAATCAACCATTGGTAACACAATACACCACCATGGATTGAAATCCTGCAGTGCCCGTAAGGTCCCCCTCCTGAAGAAGACACATGTACAGGCCCGTCTAAAGTTCGCCAATGAACATCTAAATGATTCAGAGAAGGATTGGTGGAAAGTTCTGTGATCAGATGAGACCAAAATTGAGCTCTTTGGCCTTAACTCGACTCGCCATGTTTGGAGGAAGTTAAATGCTGACTATGACCTTAAGAACCCCATCCCTACAGTCAAACAAGGAGGTGGAAACATGATGCTTTTTGGGTTGTTTCTATGCTAAAGGTAATGGATGACTTTGCCACATAGAGGGGAAGATGGACGGGACCATGTATTGTAAAATCTTGGGTGAGAACCTTCATCCCTCAGCCAGGGCATTGTAAATGGGTGGTGGATGGGTCTTCCAGCATGAAAATGACCCAAAACATACCGCCAAGGCAACAAAGGAGTGGCTGAAGAAGAAGCACATTACGGTCATGGAGTGGCCTATCCAGTCTCCAGACCTTAATCCTATAGAACATTTATGGAGGGAGCTGAATCTTCGAGTTCCAAAACGACAGCCAAGAAACCTTAAGGATTTAGAGAAGATCTGTAAAGAAGAGCGGACCAAAATCCTTCCTGAGATGTGAGCAAACCTGGTCACCATCTACAAGAAACATCTGACCTCTGTGCTTACCAACAAGGGCTTCCCCACCAACTAAGACATGTTTTGCTCGGGGGATCAAATACTTATTTTACTCACTGAACTGCAACTGTATAACATTTGTATCGTGTTTTTTTTTTTTTTTATAAATTCTTTATTTTTTCCTCTTTTCTTTCCATAGATTTCACATTACATGTTGTTATATATCTACAACTTCTTTAACAGCTATATCTTATAATATTTCAATCCATACCTCCATTCCACGTCATCTTCCCCCCTCCCTCACCATTCCCTCCCAAAAACAGAAAAAAAAAAAAAAAATGTTTTTTTTTTTTTTTTTTTTTGATATTCTGTCTCTATCATATAAAATACACCTATGATAAAAAAAATTATAGACCCTTCATTTCTTTGTAAGGGGGCAAACTTTGCAAACATACCCAATCTGCAGGGCATCAAATAATTATTTTCCCCCACCTGTATGGTGCAGCGGCTGTGCAGTTTGAAAGTTTGTTTGACTTTTGATGCGTTAGGGACATAAATATATATATATATATATATATATATATATATATATATATATATATATATATATATATATTTCACTGCACAGCCGCTGCAGCATATATATATATATATATATATATATATATATATACATTTTTTTTAAATAAATTTTATATATATATATATATATATATATATATATATATATAAAAGTAAAAAAATAAATAAAAAAATGTATAAATAAATAAATAAATAAATAAATATATATATATATATATATACAGTGGTGTGAAAAAGTGTTTGCCCCCTTCCTCATTTCCTGTTCCTTTGCATGTTTGTCACACTTAAGTGTTTCGGAACATCAAACCAATTTAAACAATAGTCAAGGACAACACAAATAAACACAAAATGCAATTTGTAAATGAAGGTGTTTATTATTAAAGGTGAAAAAAAATCCAAACCATCATGGCCCTGTGTGAAAAAGTGATTGCCCCCTAAACCTAATAACTGGTTGGGCCACCCTTAGCAGCAACAACTGCAACCAAGCGTTTGCGATAACGTGCAATGAGGCTTTTACAGCGTCCTGGAGGAATTTTGGCCCACTCATCTTTGCAGAATTGTCCTAATTCAGTTACATTAGAGGGTTTTCGAGCATGAACGGCCTTTTTAAGGTCATACCACAACATCTCAATAGGATTCAGGTCAGGACTTTGGCTAGGCCACTCCAAAGTCTTCATTTTGTTTTTCTTCAGCCATTCGGTGGTGGACTTGCTGGTGTGTTTAGGATCATTGTCCTGCTGCAGAACCCAAGTTCGTTTCAGCTTGAGTACACGAACAGATGGTCGGACATTCTCCTTCAGGATCTCTTGGTAGACAGCAGAATTCATAGTTCCTTTTATCACGGCAAGTCTTCCAGGTCCTGAAGCAGCAAAACAGCCCCAGACCATCACACTACCACCACCATATTTTACTGTTGGTATAATGTTCTTTTTATGAAATGCAGTGTTCCTTCTACGCCAGATATACTTGGACACACACCTTCCAAAGAGTTCCACTTTTGTCTCATCGCTCCACAGAATGTTGTCCCAAAAGTCTTGGGGATCATCAAGATGTGTTGTGGAGAAATTGAGACGAGCTTTGATGTTCTTTTTGCTCAGCAGTGGTTTTCTCCTTGGAACTCTGCCATGCAGGCCATTTTTGCCCAGTCTTTTCCTGATGGTGGAGGCATGAACGCTGACCTTAACTGAGGTAAGTGAGGCCTGCAGTTCCTTGGACGTTGTTGTGGGGTCTTTTGTGACCTCTTGGATGAGTCGTCGCTGCGCTCTTGGGGTAATTTTGGGCGGCCGGCCACTCCTGGGAAGGTTCACCACTGTTCCATGTCTTCGCCATTTGTGGATAATGGCTCTCACTGTGGTTCGCTGGATTCCCAAAGCTTTGGAAATGGCTTTATAACCCTTTCCAGACTGATAGATCTCAATTACTTTCTTTCTCAATTGTTCCTGAATTTCTTTGGGTCTCGGCATGATGTGTAGCTTTTAAGGATCTTCTGGTGGACCTTACTGTGTCAAGCAGCTCCTATTTAAGTGATGCCTTGATTGTGAACAGGTGTGGCAATAATCAGGCCTGGGTGTGGCTAGAGAAATTGAACTCAGGTGTGGACAACCACAGTTATAGTATGTTTTAACAAGGGGGGCAATCACTTTTTCACACAGGGCCATGATGGTTTGGATTTTTTTTCACCTTTAATAATAAACACCTTCATTTACAAATTGCATTTTGTGTTTACTTGTGTTGTCCTTGACTATTGTTTAAATTGGTTTGATGTTCCGAAACACTTAAGTGTGACAAACATGCAAAGGAACAGGAAATGAGGAAGGGGGCAAACACTTTTTCACACCACTGTATATATATATATATATATATATATATATATATATATATATATTTGCACTGCACAGCCGCTGCAGCATATATATATATATATATATATACATATATATAAAAAAATAAAAAAAAATAAAAAAAATATATATATATATATGTTTATTTATTTTTACATTTTTTTTTATTTTTATTTTTTTTGTGAATTGCCTGCTTCTGAGATAAATACTGTCGTTTTTATTTTTTTATTTTTTTTATAGCACAACAATTGCCAAGGTATTTAACGGTGCTCTGGTGACCGGATGTCATTCAGTTCGGGGTGTACAGCTATTTCAGATGGGAACATGCCGCTGCACTTCCATAATCCGGGATCTCTCATCTTTTTTTTTTTTTCCTTCATAAACGGCTTTTCCAAAAACATCTTTTATTAAGTGGCGCCCGCGGCATGCGAATGAACTCGCTCACACTGAGCTTCTTGATAACGGCATATTAAACATTCCACAGGAGGCTGTCCGGGGCCGTGAAATCAAATCTCTGTGAAAATATCTCCTTTATTACGCCTGGCAGCCTCCTCCTCCCCCCCCCCCCCGCCCCGCGCCGCGCTCCCGTTCACCGCTCAGAATTAGAAGCTGGAGCCCCCGACGAGAGCTAAATATTCCCTTATTTTTCTAATTTTAGCTTCTTCTTTTTTTTATTTTTTTATTTATTTATGCAGTGCCCCGTCCCTACGTGTTGCGGCATTCGGCTTTGTATCTTAGCTGCCCCTTCTTTCCTTGTTTTATTTTTGTATAATCGGAATAAAGCGGATCTGTTTGTTTTTTTCTGCTGCCATCTTAACAGGGCACAGAGGACCCTCTCAGCTCTACTAAAACATTAAAGAAGGAATACCTTACCCACACAGCCGGCGCTAAAAAAAGACACAAAGTATTATTTTTATATCTTCTGGACGTAGCATTAGATACATTTTTTTCATGCTAAGTGCATGCTGTCCCCCCTGCCAGGTATGTATTCCCTCGCATAGAGATCACTGGACTTCATACCTCCCAACTTTTTGAGATGGGAATGAGGGACACCTATCAGCAAAAGCATGCAGGGCATAGGACACACCCCTTGCCACGCCCCCTTAAAGGAGAATTGTACAAAAAAACAAGATTGGTTAAACCCACAAATGCTTTTTCTTTACCACTACTATCCCTTTATATTGGCTTTTGAAATGTACAAATGCAGCAAATTAGAAATCAGATGTTTAGCGCCGGGAAACACTTTTTGATAGATAAAAAGTGCATTTTATATACAACTATACAGATCAGACCAAAATGAGGGACAAATGAGAAGTTATGAGGGACAGAGGGACATTGCTCCAAATCAGGGACAGTCCCTCAAAATCCGGGACAGTTGGGAGCTCTGGGAGACTCCCCCCTTGGCAATGCTTTCATCTGCTTTCCCCTCCTGAAGGACGGCGCCATCTTTGCTCAAGCGTCACCTAGGGTCACCATCGAACTTCCTGGACTGAGATGCCGGCTCAGAGATGAGACGGTCATGTAAATCCTGGTGCCTGTGCAATTCTCGGCTGTGTTCACAAATCTCTGATACAGATCAGCCCGCTGTTGCAGCCTTTCACCATGCGACTTGCTACAAAGATACACTGTACAGTCTGATCACTGGGGGCAGGGGAAAAGGAGTAAATGCCTCCTCCTGCCTGCAGCAGAGGTTTCTTCTTCGTAACATATGGCAAAGTCATTGAACCAGGGCTTAAAACCTTCATTTTCAATTATGTTTGGCATCGTGACTCACTTTATAGAGTTCTCCTAAAGCCCAATGGCAGGGCAACAAACCCTGCCCCCCCCGGATGGCCAGTCATCTCGCTACGCACTTACCCCATCTAGGTTGCGAGTGGGCAGCGCTCCTACGGGCAGCAGGCTGCGGCTTCCACCTTGTGTCTCCTCCCTCCTCCTCCTCGGCCGGCGTCCAATAGGATCACCTTTCCTTTCAGCCAAGTGGGTGATGGGTCTCAGGACCAGCTTCCTGATTGACCAGGAGGGGGATCAGTGTGACAATAGTGAATATTCATTCGCTATTGTCACACAACTGGGTGGGCTCGGGGCGCAGTGCTCTGCTCCCCGAGCCCACCCATTTTTTAAGCCAATTAGAGCCTCTGGCTCTAATCATGTGCTTCAAACAACCCTCCCACACCCATTGGAATCCAGGTGTCTGGTGCCCTGTATGTAGATCAGGGGGCCAGACGTATGGATAGGCAGAGCGGTGCCCGTGTGCCCCCAATGGATGGGCCACCACTGGCGACAGCTCTATTTAGGAGGCAACAACATACAATTGTCGGCCTGCCAACAGGAAGTGATGCTCCTGGCAGGATATTCAAGTAAGATACTTTGTAACAGATTCACCAAAAAATGTTACTTAACCGCTTCAGCTCCGGAAGATTTAGCCCCCCCCCCCCCCCCCCCCCATGACCAGGTCATTTTTTGTGATACGGCACTGTGTTATTTTAACTGACGATTGCGCGGTCGTGCAACGCTGTATCCAAATAACATATTGATGCCATTTTTTTCCCCCCCACAGATAGAGCTTCCTTTGGTGGTATTTGATCGCCTCTTCCGTTTTTTTATTTTTTGCACTATAAACAAAAAAAAAGACAATTTTGAAAAATGTTTTACTTTCTACTATATTTACAACATTTTAAAACGTTTTTTTTTTTTTCCAAAATGTTCTGCACAAAACCGAAAAACCGCAGCAGGGATCAAATGCGATATAAAGAGTAAACCGCGCTATTCAGAAAAAAAAATTGAAAATGTAAATAAATTCCCTACAAGCAGCAACCCTAATCGTAATACTCCGATAATAGACTGAATAAGTGAAAAAAGTGAGCTGCGCTAGAAAAACAAAAACTCTACTCAAAAAATCTCTAATCACACACATATTAAAAAATTCATCAATAATCGCAAAGGAAAATAGTGACAAAAAAAAGGATGCAAAAATTAGCTTGAGAAATTTAAAAATTTAAATAAATTATATCAGTGAATAATATCTTAAGCATATAAGTGACAAAAAAATCACCAGTGCCAATAATATAATTAGCATAAATTATATATCCCTTATATAAAAATCACATAAATTATCAATGATATAAATAATTAATTAATAAAGCACACACCACCAACTTATTGTAGTAAATATGCAAAAAAAAAAAAAATTTTTAGAAATAAAATCTGAAAAAGTCCCAGAAAAAATGATCCAAAGGATAGTGATGATTCTTCCAAAGTGAAAATATGGAGTTGACACCCTGACACCCACAATGTTCTGTGTTAAAAGAGATCCAAGCAATCACCTCCATCAGTGAAAAGGGGGCCACTTACCAGAATTATAGATCTCAGTGAGATCAACAAGGCAAAAGCACAGGAGTTCTGGATGAACCGTCACATGAGCCACACAACCTTTATCCTTGATGCAAAACCTCCAGACACGGAACGAAGATATCGTGTATCATATAAAAAATCAGAAAGGCACTCGCGTAGCGTAAAACCTCTTATTTTAATAAATAAAAAAATATACAATATTGCACTCACATGTACACAGAAGAATATGATCGTATAAACAGAGAACGAGCCGGGCCGGCTCTCGTGTGCCGCCCGCACTTCCTGGTTGGGCGTAGAACGCGGTGGCGTCAGCACGCCGTACCTCCCGTTTCGTCACAAGACGGACGTGTTCACGGGATGCCACCAACAAAAGAAAGCTCTATTTGTTGTAACAAAATTATAAAAAAGAAATGTGTTTGGGTACAGCGCAGCAAGACCACGCAAACTGTCAATCAAAGTGCGACAGCGATGAAAGCTAAAAAATTGGCCTGGGCAGGAAGGGGCGAAAGTGCCCCCCCCCCGGTATTGAAGTGGTTAAAGTGAATCAGTCAGTATTAAAAAAAAAAATGAAAGGATGGAAAATCAACGGGAACAAAGAGGGGAAAAAAAACATTCAGCAAACCTCGTGATAATTGGAGAGCTTTAGCTCAGCTCTGACGCAGCAGGGGGGGCTGTTTGACCTGTGCAGAGAGACCACTGCTTCCACACAGAGAGCAAGGGTTCTTATCTGTGGCTTTGCCATTCCGACTGTGACTTTGCACACTTTTGTTCTGATGCACCTGAAATGTATTTAGTCAATTTAAAGTGAAAATTCAGCTGGGCTTTAGGGGCAAATTCTCCCTGGGGGGGGGGGGGGGATGGGTAACATACAGTATATCTCACAGCCCAGAAAAAAAAAATCTGTGCCCAGCCTCTGCCTCTTCTATCTAAACTCAACCTGCTCTTCTTGTCTTGCCCTTTCATGGTCCTCTTTGCACCAAATGGCCTGGCTCCAAACCAGGAGCACCAGACTACGCGCCACATAAAAAAAACCTCCAACCCCTCCGGAGCGCTCGCCCGGAGAACGGGTTAATGCGGTTAATTTGGAGCTTTACAGTTTCGCTGCTGCTGTATATGAAGCACAGCCGTGACACTGTAAATATTTTACAGTCATAACACGCAGTTCATGTACATTTTTCTATTAATTCCATCTGTGGATACGCTCAGAGGAGCTGAAAGCAAAATGCTGAACAAATTACGGAGACGGGAGTCCGAGGTGAGCGGGGGGGGGGGGGGGTGCACCGCCATTCGGTTTAACGCGTAAGCCCTCCGAGTGAACAAAATTCAAAAATAACCGACCCAGATGAAAAGTCATGCCAGGCATGCGGGTCATTTCGCTACTTCCTAAGGCTTTGAATAACAAATAGAAAGAAAATAATTATATTAGATATAAAATATTTTAATTTAGCTGGAACTTTTTTTAAGTTTTGGGTGGAGTAAATTGATTTTGTTCTATTATTGTCTCTTTATTGTTTTCTTGGACCATGTTCACATTTGCAGCCACCCACAAAAACAGGGGGGGGGGGGGGGAATTTCCATGTTAGCATGCTGTTCATATAGACATAGGTGCAACAGCCATTCTCATACAATATATTCTATAATATATACATAATGTTCTTCCTAGTGGAACTACAAGGAAGTTATGATGTAAGTTTCTTTGTGTTCCTGTCGTCTTCTAAAAAAAATGTTTATCTGTCCAACAACGTCTTGACTGGCAAGAATCATTTATGCAGCAGCTTTCCAACACTCCATAATGCTGGTAATACCAGAAACCTGTTAGCCCTTGTACACACGGTCGGAGATTCCGTCGGAATGTGTCCGATCGGAGCGTTTTGTCGGATATTCCGACTGTGTGTGGTATGCATCGGACTGTTTCCGTTGGAATATCCGTCGGACCAACTTTTCCAACTTGACGGAAATATTTTCCGACAAAATGCTTCGATCGGACATACTCCGATCATGTGTAGAGAATTACGATCGGACAAAGTGCCACGCATGCTCAGATTAAATTCCTACATCGAAGCTATTGGCTACTAGCCTGAACGTAGTCCCGTCGTAACGAAATAATGTCATCACGTTCTGAACGATCGGATTTTCCGACAACTTCGTCCGACTGTGTGTATACAACAGTTTCGGACAAAATCCGTCGGACAAAATCCGATGGATTTGGTTGTCGGAATTTCCGACTGTGTGTACAAGGGCTTAGACTCACCATCTACCAGTGAAAGGAATTGGAAAATTCAGCTGGGGGTTGGTGAACCAATGGTGGGAACAGAGACCCTGACCATGGAACCAAGGAAGGAGTAAATCCACCTCAACAGAAAATAGGTTGACTTCTGACCAGGGAATCAAGGATGGATAATTCCAGTCTCACTTCACCTGAAACTGGGTTGGCTTCTGACCAGGGACCCAAGAAAGGATTAAGTCCGATCTCACTTCACCCGAAATCGGGTTGACTTCTGAATAGGGAACCAAGGAAGGAATAAATCCAGTCTCACTTCACCTGAACCGTGGTTGGCTTCTGACCAGGGAATAAAGGAAGGATTAAGTTCGGTCTCACTTCACCCGAACAGGGGTCGGCTTCTGACCAGGAAAACAAGGAAAGATTAAGTCCTGTTTCACTTCATCCAAAACTGGGTTGGCTTTTGACCAGGGAACCAAGGAAGGCTTACATCAGGTCTCACTTTGCCCAAAACGGAGTTGTCTTTGGAACAGGAAACCAAGGAAGGATTAAATCCGGTCTCACTTCACCCGAAACTGGGTTGATTTCTGACCATGGAATCAAGGAATAACTAAGTCCGGTCTCACTTCACCCAAACTGGGTGTTGGCTTCACCCAAACTGGGTGTTGGCTTCTGACTAGGGAAAAAAGGAAGGATTAAGTCCAGTTTCACTTCACCCGAAATTGGGTTGGCTTCTGACCAGGGAACCAAGGAAGGAATAAATCTGGTCTCACTTCCTCTGAACCGGGGTAGGCTTCTGACCAGGGACCAAGGAAAAATTAAGGCTGGTCTCACTTCACCCGAAACAAGGTTGACTTCTGACCAGGGAACCAAGGAAGGGTTAAATCCGGTCCCACTTCACCCAAAACTGGGTTGGCTTCTGACTAGGAAACAAGGAAGAGTTAAATTCGGTCTCACTTCACCCAAAACTGGGTTGGCTTCCAACTAGGAACCAAGGAACGATTAAGTCCGGTCTGAGTCTCACTTCACCTGAAACTAGGTTGACTTCTGACCAGGGAACCAAGGAAGGAGTAAATCCGGTCTCACTTCACCTGAACCAGGATTGGCATCTGACCAGGAAATCAAGGAAGGATTAGGACCGGTCTCACTTCACCCGAAATAGGGTTGACTTCTGACCAGGGAGCCAAGGAAGGGTTAAATCCATCTCACTTCACCCAAAATTGGGTTGGCTTCTGACTAGGAACCAAGAAGAGATTATGTTTGGTCTCACTTGACCCGAAACTGGGTTGGCTTCTACAGCATGCAACAAAAACTGATGAAAGTCACCTAAACAGGCTTCTCTTCATCTGTAATAGTGCCACCTACAGAGTGGAGGGTGACCTGCACCTGCCTACAGGTGAGTCACCAGTAATTTTTCTGTTAAAGGGATAAAACATGGTGAAAAGACATATTCCATATGTTTTTAGTATTTTGCCTTGACACTGTAAACTCTATTCTATGAAGTCAACCATTGCCCTATTATTTTCATGAAAGCCCTACTACCCCATGAGTCATCCCTCCAGACTTTAAGAACCCACCTTACCCCACAGCAGGAACCAGCGATGCATCTGGTATCGTCTGCAGTCACTCCGCAGTCCTCTCTCCTTGCTCCTTTCAGAGCTCGATCTTGGCTCCTTGCCCTCTTTCTGCCACATAAATTTCAATTTGGCTATCGGCAGAGTGCCGGGTGTCCGAGCCTAAACAGTCAATGTTGACACAAAGCGCTCCGATGCGTCTTTAGCGGCAAAGTTACCACACATGGCGATGAGTGAGATGGTTCTACGGGGACGAGTCGAAAAAAAAATTCAACTCCAAAACCGCGATCGGGAGCACAAAAGGCCCGGCGATGACAGCTTAATGAATAAGCCAACTGTTATGACAGGAAGACAACTTACAGTTTAAAGAGAAAATATTTAAAGTTATAGGCGAAGCAGGATGTACAGATTATTTGACGGAGCGTCGGAGCGGGTGGAAAAGCGCAGATTCTCTTTATGGAGTCAAAATGTGAACATTGAAGAGAATATTAATAGTGATGGCCGAACGGTTCGCCCGGCGGTCGTTTCGCGGCGAATTTCCGACATTCGCGGTCCGCACGTTCGAACGCCTTTTTCCGTCGTTCGCCGCGGCGGACTTACGTGTTTAATGTATACAAGAACTTTAACCTTTGGTGACACGTTTATCATGTGATACAGGACAGCCAATTGAGACATGACAGCACATGGACACTTGTACATTCCCCCTAACCTATAAATACACCCGATCCGGTGGCCATTTTACATTCTTTCTTCTGTTAAGATAGGGACAGGTTCCTGTGTGGAGTAGGGAGAGATAAACCACTAGCTATTTGGTACACAAAAGTTCTTTTCAGGACTGGTATAGGTGTTAGGTGTTGATAGGTTTGCTGTGCTGCTGATTCTTGCAGCAGCCTGAGTGTCTTTTGTTAGTTTAGAGAAAGGGAAAGGACGGTGTATGCTACAGGGACAGCCAGATTAGTCTTTCATCATCATCATCATCATCATCATCATTAGCTGTTACTATCAAGGTCCACAAAAGAGCTGTTCCAGTAACCACTAATCGTTCTCTTTTTTTGCCAATTTGTATAGGGACAGGAAGGAAGCAGTGTTGTCAGGCAGTGAGGGTAATTTTAAAGACTTGCTGTTATTATTAGTTCCACAAAGGTTCTTTTCAGGACTGGTATCAGTGGTACAGTAATAGGCTTGTACATGTATAATATTCTTTCTTCCAAATATAGAAAGGATATTATACTTGACTGCTGCCCTTCTGCTGCAGTCTGCTAAACATTCACAACTCACTTGTTCCACAAAAGTTCTTATAAGGACTGGTAACTTGGTATAGGGTGCTACGGTACATAGGCTTGAGTGCGGTACAGTCTGCTGTTCTGTAAGGACCGCTATCGGTCCACAATAGATAGGGTTGACGTGCACCACTGCTGACCGCTGCCCTATACTGCAGCAGTCCTTCAGCGGTATAGGGACTGACGTACAGTCTGCTAAACACTAATACACAACCTGCTTGGTCCACAAAAGTTCTTATAAGGACTGGTAACTTGGTATAGGGTGCTACGGTACATAGGCTTGAGTGCGGTACAGTCTGCTGTTCTGTAAGGACCGCTATCGGTCCACAATAGATAGGGTTGACGTGCACCACTGCTGACCGCTGCCCTATACTGCAGCAGTCCTTCAGCGGTATAGGGACTGACGTACAGTCTGCTAAACACTAATACACAACCTGCTTGGTCCACAAAAGTTCTTATAAGGACTGGTAACTTGGTATAGGGTGCTACGGTACATAGGCTTGAGTGCGGTACAGTCTGCTGTTCTGTAAGGACCGCTATCGGTCCACAATAGATAGGGTTGACGTGCACCACTGCTGACCGCTCACCTATACTGCAGCAGTCCTTCAGCGGTATAGGGACTGACGTACAGTCTGCTAATCACTAACACACAACCTGCTTGTTCCACAAAAGTTCTTATAAGGACTGGTAACTTGGTATAGGGTGCTACGGTACATAGGCTTGAGTGCGGTACAGTCTGCTGTTCTGTAAGGACCGCTATCGGTCCACAATAGATAGGGTTGACGTGCACCACTGCTGACCGCTGCCCTATACTGCAGCAGTCCTTCAGCGGTATAGGGACTGACGTACAGTCTGCTAATCACTAACACACAACCTGCTTGTTCCACAAAAGTTCTTATAAGGACTGGTAACTTGGTATAGGGTGCTACGGTACATAGGCTTGAGTGCGGTACAGTCTGCTGTTCTGTAAGGACCGCTATCGGTCCACAATAGATAGGGTTGACGTGCACCACTGCTGACCGCTGCCCTATACTGCAGCAGTCCTTCAGCGGTATAGGGACTGACGTACAGTCTGCTAAACACTAATACACAACCTGCTTGGTCCACAAAAGTTCTTATAAGGACTGGTAACTTGGTATAGGGTGCTACGGTACATAGGCTTGAGTGCGGTACAGTCTGCTGTTCTGTAAGGACCGCTATCGGTCCACAATAGATAGGGTTGACGTGCACCACTGCTGACCGCTGCCCTATACTGCAGCAGTCCTTCAGCGGTATAGGGACTGACGTACAGTCTGCTAAACACTAATACACAACCTGCTTGGTCCACAAAAGTTCTTATAAGGACTGGTAACTTGGTATAGGGTGCTACGGTACATAGGCTTGAGTGCGGTACAGTCTGCTGTTCTGTAAGGACCGCTATCGGTCCACAATAGATAGGGTTGACGTGCACCACTGCTGACCGCTCACCTATACTGCAGCAGTCCTTCAGCGGTATAGGGACTGACGTACAGTCTGCTAATCACTAACACACAACCTGCTTGTTCCACAAAAGTTCTTATAAGGACTGGTAACTTGGTATAGGGTGCTACGGTACATAGGCTTGAGTGCGGTACAGTCTGCTGTTCTGTAAGGACCGCTATCGGTCCACAATAGATAGGGTTGACGTGCACCACTGCTGACCGCTGCCCTATACTGCAGCAGTCCTTCAGCGGTATAGGGACTGACGTACAGTCTGCTAATCACTAACACACAACCTGCTTGTTCCACAAAAGTTCTTATAAGGACTGGTAACTTGGTATAGGGTGCTACGGTACATAGGCTTGAGTGCGGTACAGTCTGCTGTTCTGTAAGGACCGCTATCGGTCCACAATAGATAGGGTTGACGTGCACCACTGCTGACCGCTGCCCTATACTGCAGCAGTCCTTCAGCGGTATAGGGACTGACGTACAGTCTGCTAAACACTAATACACAACCTGCTTGGTCCACAAAAGTTCTTATAAGGACTGGTAACTTGGTATAGGGTGCTACGGTACATAGGCTTGAGTGCGGTACAGTCTGCTGTTCTGTAAGGACCGCTATCGGTCCACAATAGATAGGGTTGACGTGCACCACTGCTGACCGCTCACCTATACTGCAGCAGTCCTTCAGCGGTATAGGGACTGACGTACAGTCTGCTAATCACTAACACACAACCTGCTTGTTCCACAAAAGTTCTTATAAGGACTGGTAACTTGGTATAGGGTGCTACGGTACATAGGCTTGAGTGCGGTACAGTCTGCTGTTCTGTAAGGACCGCTATCGGTCCACAATAGATAGGGTTGACGTGCACCACTGCTGACCGCTGCCCTATACTGCAGCAGTCCTTCAGCGGTATAGGGACTGACGTACAGTCTGCTAAACACTAATACACAACCTGCTTGGTCCACAAAAGTTCTTATAAGGACTGGTAACTTGGTATAGGGTGCTACGGTACATAGGCTTGAGTGCGGTACAGTCTGCTGTTCTGTAAGGACCGCTATCGGTCCACAATAGATAGGGTTGACGTGCACCACTGCTGACCGCTCACCTATACTGCAGCAGTCCTTCAGCGGTATAGGGACTGACGTACAGTCTGCTAATCACTAACACACAACCTGCTTGTTCCACAAAAGTTCTTATAAGGACTGGTAACTTGGTATAGGGTGCTACGGTACATAGGCTTGAGTGCGGTACAGTCTGCTGTTCTGTAAGGACCGCTATCGGTCCACAATAGATAGGGTTGACGTGCACCACTGCTGACCGCTGCCCTATACTGCAGCAGTCCTTCAGCGGTATAGGGACTGACGTACAGTCTGCTAAACACTAATACACAACCTGCTTGGTCCACAAAAGTTCTTATAAGGACTGGTAACTTGGTATAGGGTGCTACGGTACATAGGCTTGAGTGCGGTACAGTCTGCTGTTCTGTAAGGACCGCTATCGGTCCACAATAGATAGGGTTGACGTGCACCACTGCTGACCGCTCACCTATACTGCAGCAGTCCTTCAGCGGTATAGGGACTGACGTACAGTCTGCTAATCACTAACACACAACCTGCTTGTTCCACAAAAGTTCTTATAAGGACTGGTAACTTGGTATAGGGTGCTACGGTACATAGGCTTGAGTGCGGTACAGTCTGCTGTTCTGTAAGGACCGCTATCGGTCCACAATAGATAGGGTTGACGTGCACCACTGCTGACCGCTCACCTATACTGCAGCAGTCCTTCAGCGGTATAGGGACTGACGTACAGTCTGCTAATCACTAACACACAACCTGCTTGTTCCACAAAAGTTCTTATAAGGACTGGTAACTTGGTATAGGGTGCTACGGTACATAGGCTTGAGTGCGGTACAGTCTGCTGTTCTGTAAGGACCGCTATCGGTCCACAATAGATAGGGTTGACGTGCACCACTGCTGACCGCTGCCCTATACTGCAGCAGTCCTTCAGCGGTATAGGGACTGACGTACAGTCTGCTAAACACTAATACACAACCTGCTTGGTCCACAAAAGTTCTTATAAGGACTGGTAACTTGGTATAGGGTGCTACGGTACATAGGCTTGAGTGCGGTACAGTCTGCTGTTCTGTAAGGACCGCTATAGGTCCACAATAGATAGGGTTGACGTGCACCACTGCTGACCGCTCACCTATACTGCAGCAGTCCTTCAGCGGTATAGGGACTAAGAGTTTTGTCACAGGGTCATTTAAAAAATGACATGCAGAGGAAGAGGCAGGCCCTTCCGCAGGGGTGGTAGGGGTAGGGCAGGAGCAACAGGCTTGAGCCAAAGTGGGAAGTTGCAGAAGGTGCGTTCAATTACTTTAAAGGATGCACCAGACTTGGTTGAGTGGCTCGCTCAGCCTTACTCTTCTGCACCCTCCTCATCCTCTCGATCTGCACCCTCTTCTTCACTCTCTGCTATGTGCACCCCCAAAGACACTACCACCAACAACACGACCACCACCACCACCACCACATACCTTCCGCTTGAGTCACTGGAATTATTTTCCGATCCATATCAAGAGGACATTTCTGATGCGCAGCCACTCTTGGTATTGGATCAGGAAGAGGAGGTAGCAACAAGCGCTACTCAGCAGTCTGACGCCAGTACCCAGATCAGCCCAAGGAGGAGGTTGGTCCCCGGTGTTGCTGCCTACTCCGAGATCTCTACTTATAGCGGTGGGGAAGGTGACGTTGATGATGACGTGTCTAGTGATGTCACGTGGGTGCCCACAAGAGAGGAAGAGGAGGGGAGTTCAGAGGGAGATATGGACCAGCAGATAGGGAGGAGAAGCAGCAATGACTTACATTGCACAGCAGGGACAAAGCAGACTGCAAATGTATCAGGAGCGAGTCATCGACCATGTACGGTCACATCTGGCGCTCCCAGGACACCGGCACATGGCTCCGCAGTGTGGGCTTTTTTTAACGTGTCCGCTGCTGACAATAGCGTTGCCATCTGCAATCTTTGCAGTCAACGCGTTAGTCGCGGTAAGCCCAATACTCACCTAGGGACGACCGCCTTAAGAAGGCACATGAGCAGCCATCACCGAGCCCAGTGGGAGCAACGGAACACACAAAGCCACACTGCAGGCTCTCACCGTCCAGCCTCGTCTTCTACTTCTCCTTCTCCTCTCTCCTCACAATTGTCCTCCACTCCACCTTCCATCACGCCAAGCTCACATTTTTCTGCAAAAAGGCAGGCTTCCGTGGGCCTAATGTTTGAGCGTAAAAAAATGATGATGCCGGATAACCCTCTTGCCCAACGGTTGGCGGCTGGCTTGTCAGAACTCATAGCCCGCCAACTACTGCCATATAAACTGGTGGACTCGGAGGCCTTTCGCAAATTTGTGGCCATTGGAACACCACAATGGAAGGTCCCAGGAAGGAAGTATTTCTCAGAGAAGGGCATCCCAGAGCTATATGGCCATGTTCAGCGGCAAGTGAATGTATCTCTGGCACACAGTGTCGGTGCCAAGATACATCTGACCACAGACACGTGGTCTAGCAAACACGGGCAGGGAAGGTATATCAGTTTTACTGCCCACTGGGTGAACCTTCTGACGGCCGTCAAGCATGTAACCCGTGGCACCCGTGTAGATTTGGTTTTACCGCCACGGATTGCATGCAGGCCTGACTCTTCTTCTCCTCCTCCTACTCCATCCTCCTCCCTCTCCTCCTCAGCTGCCTCCTCCTTTTCCGCTGCTAGCGTCTCTTCCACTGCACCGCCCAAGCTCCCCAGAACCTATTCCACATGCCAGGTGAGACGTTGCCATGCCGTGCTGCGTCTGTTGTGCCTGGAAGCAAAGAGCCACACTGGCCCGGCACTCCTTTCAGCTTTGCGTTCACAGGCAGATGAGTGGCTAACACCGCTCAATTTGACAGTTGGTAAAGTGGTGTGTGACAACGGTGCCAATCTGCTTAGCGCATTGAAACAGGGCAAAATCACGCACGTGCCGTGCATGGCACACGTCTTAAACTTGGTCGTGCAGCGATTCCTTGTCAAATACCCTGGGGTCCAGGACATCTTGCGGCAGGCAAGGAAAATCTCGGCCCATTTCAGAAGATCTTACACGGCCATGGCTCGCCTTGCTGACATTCAGCGGCGACACCATCTGCCGGTCAGACGTCTTATTTGCGATTGCCCGACGCGATGGAACTCAACCTTCTATATGCTTGATAGGCTGCTCCAGCAGAAACGTGCAGTTAACGTCTACCTGTATGAACTCTGCGAAAGAAACGGTTCTGGGGAGCTGGGTTTTTTTTCACCGCGCCAGTGGCTGCTCATGCGCGACACATGCAGACTTCTGCGGCCATTTGAGGAGATCACCAAACTGGTCAGTCGCAGCCATGGCGCCATCAGTGACATGGTACCTTATGCCTTCTTTCTGGAGCGTGCATTGCGTCGTGTCATTGATCAGGCTGTGGAGGAGCAGGAGCGGGAAGATGAGGAAGTCGCAATGCTGGATGAATTCCCAGGGGGGGCTACTCTATCTGAGACAAGTCAACAACAGGAGTCTGATGAGGAGTCAGAGGAGGATGGTGCCGGGGCGGATGAGCAGGAGCAAGAAGAGCATGCTTTAAACCTTTCTGGGATCCCTGTTGTGCGAGGATGGGGAGAGGAGAATGAAGAGGACGACATTATCCTGGATGATGAGCAGGAGCCAGGCCACCACACCGCTTCCACTTTAGTGCAAATGGGGGCCTTCATGCTCCAGTGTTTTAATAGGGACCCCCGTATAAAAAGCATGAGGGTCAAGGACCAGTACTGGGTGGCAACGTACTTAGACCCCCGGTACAAACACAAAATGGCGGAAATGTTACCGCCGTCGCAGAGGGCTGTCAGAATGCAGCACTTCCAGGCCTTGCTTCGAGAAATGCTGCATTCTGCTTTTGCGTGCGCTGGCAGAGGAGCAATTCCCACTCCCAGAGAAGGATTTGCGGGTACCAATCCAACAGCGCCTGCAAGAAGAGGCCGGTTTGAAGATGTGTTGGTGACTTCGGATATGAGGTCATTCTTTCAGCCGACCCATCGACAGGTGTCATCCGGATCCAGCATCAGGGAACGCCTAGACCGTCAGGTGTCCGACTACATTGGGTTAACGGCCGATGTGGACGCTCTGAGGAGTGATGAACCCCTAGACTACTGGGTGGGCAGGCTTGACCTCTGGCCAGAGCTTGCCCAATTTGCAATCGAACTGTTGGCTTGCCCCTCATCCAGTGTCCTGTCCGAAAGGACGTTCAGCGCAGCAGGGGGGATTGTGACCGATAAGCGTACTCGCCTAGCTCACCACAGTGTTAACTACCTCACATTTCTAAAAATGAATGAGGCATGGATCTCGGAGGAATTCAACACATGTGACCAGTAGACCATGTATATGTCTATAAACTATTTTTTTAATCAAGCACACAGACCTTCTTAATTCATTTGGCTCACTTCCTTGACCCAAAAAAGCACACCGTACTATATGCCCCTACCCTCCTCTTTGAAGAGGTTGAGCGGTGTCATATTTCTACTGGGGCTGCTTATGATATCCCTGTGCTGTGCTGACTTCCTCCTGGGGGTTCTTATTATGAAGGGATCACACTATCCCTGTGCTGTGCTGACTTCCTCCTGGGGGTTCTTATTATGAGGGGATCACACCATCCCTGTGCTGTGCTGACTTCCTCCTGGGGCTGCTTACGGTGCTGCTGTCAGTGCTGTATGTCACGGTGCTGCTGTCAGCGCTGTATGTCACGGTGCTGCTGTCAGCGCTGTATGTCACGGTGCTGCTGTCAGCGCTGTATGTCACGGTGCTGCTGTCAGCGCTGTATGTCACGGTGCTGCTGTCAGCGCTGTATGTCACGGTGCTGCTGTCAGCGCTGTATGTCACGGTGCTGCTGTCAGCGCTGTATGTCACGGTGCTGCTGTCAGCGCTGTATGTCACGGTGCTGCTGTCAGCGCTGTATGTCACGGTGCTGCTGTCAGCGCTGTATGTCACGGTGCTGCTGTCAGTGCTCTGTATTACGGTGCTGCTGTCAGATGCCTCTATCACGGTGCATGTGTCATTCCGGTATGTCACGCTGCTGGTGATCATCTCCTGCACCCTCTTCTTTGCCTACCCTGGTCCCTGACCTTCCCTCTCCTCCATTGCCTTCATTAGCTCCATAGTCCTGAATTGTTAGAACAATTTCCCAAATAAAATAAAAATGCTTGTAGTTATCGATCCCAAATTCACCTCATACATGTATTATGTCATTGTCCAGATGGTGGGACTACGTTTTACCCCCTAATAATTACCACGTGGCCGCAAATTCGACATGAAGGTTTGCAAAGTTCGCCTCCCATTGAAGTCAATGGGGCCCGCGGCGAACGTTCGGTTTCGCGAACGTTTGGGTCCGTTCGCATTTCGCGTTCGCGAAACGTCCCGTCGGAAGTTCGTCCATCACTAAATATTAATACAGACAGGAAGGGGGGGGGGGGTGGCAGCTCACAGGCTGTTATCACTCATTAATAGATCTTTATCTGCCCCCAATATCAGCGGAAACATCTATAGGGCTTGTTTTTACATGTGAAAAGTTCTGTCATTATTGGCGGGGGCAACAACTTTTTGTTCTTGTTCCTATTAAAAAAAATAGTTTGCATTCAGGAAGAATCAGAACATTGTTTTACAGAGAATCTATATTTAAAGAAGAATTCCAGGAATGGATATTATTTACATAGTTACATTGTTCCAGCTTGGGCCAACCATGTATATATCCTACCTGTGTGACCCCCTCTAGATTGGGGGCCTCCTAACTTTCTAAACAAAGGGCCAGTTTACTGTTCTTCAGACTTGGGGGGGGGGGGGGCAGATTGTAGTCAATGGTGGTAGAAAATGTCTTGGCATCAGTAGTATACAATGCCTCAGGCTTGGGGGTCAGTGGGAGTAAAAATATTACATAGTGCTTGTGGTCAGCAGGAGAATGAATAGTGCCCCGTTATTGGTATCAGTGGGAGGAATAATGCCCCCTTCATTGGTATTAGTGAGAGTAATAGTGCCTTGTCATTGGCATCAGTTGAAGGACTAGTACCCCATCACTGGTATCAGTGTGAGGAATAGTGCTTCATCATTGGCATCAGTGGGAGGAATAGTGCCCCATCATTGGCATCAATGGGAGGAATAGTGCCCCCTCATTGGTATTATTGAGAGAAATAGTACCTCATCATTGGCATCAGTGAAAGGAATAGTGCCCCATCATTGGTATTAGTGAGAGAAATAGTGCCTCATCATTGGCATCAGTAGGGGGAATAGTGCCCCATCATTGGCATCAGTTGGAGGAATAGTACTACCACTGGTGTCAGTGGGAGGAATAGTGCCCTATCATTGGCATCATTGGGAGGAATAGTACCCCCCTCATTGGCATTAGTAGGAGAAATCATGCCCCATCATTGGCATTAGTGGTAGGAATAGTACCCCATCACTGGTATCAGTGTGAGGAATAGTGCCTCGTCATTGGCATCAGTGGGAGAAATAGTGCCCCATTGTTGGCATCAGTGGTAGGAATAGTACCGCATCACTGGCATCAGTGGGAGGAATAGTGCCCCATCATTGGCATCAGTGGGAGGAATAGTACTATCACTGGTGTCAGTGGGAGGAATAGTGCCCTATCATTGGCATCATTGGGAGGAATAGTGCCCCATTGTTGGCATCAGTGGTAGGAATAGTACCCCATCATTGGCATCAGTGGGAGAAATAGTGCCCCATCATTGGCATCAGTGGTAGGAATAGTACCCCATCACTGGCATCGTTGGGACGAATAGTGCCCTATCATTGGCATCAGTGGGAGGAATAGTGTCCCATCATTGATGTCAGTGGGAGTAATAGTGCCCCATCGTTGGTGTCTGTGACAGGAATTATGCCCCTCTTTTGGTGCCAGCAGGTGGAAACCTGCCCCAGGGGCCAAATAAAGGCAAGCAACAGGCTGCATTTGACCCACAGGCCACAGTTTGGAGATCATTGCTATAGACCAGCCTTTCTCAATATTTTCAACAAAGAGGAACCCTTGAAATAATTTTCTGGTCTCACTGCCCCACCGTGAGTTTTAGATATGTCTCCAGAATTCCTGATGAAATTGGGAAACACATTATGTATTATCCCCATCCCTCTGCAAGAATCAGCTTGAGCATGTAGGGCAGTGGAGGAACTACCAGGGTCGCAGCAGTTCTACTTGCAACCGGGCCCTGGCATTCCGCCTTGATAGGCATTGAGCACTGATAGGTGGCACTGATAGATGCTGATAGGCATCATTGATGAGCACTGATAGGCATCATTGATGAGCACTGATAGGCGGCACTGACAGGCATCATTGATGAGCACTGATAGGCAGCACTGACAGGCATCATTGATGAGCACTGATAAATGGCACTAATAGGTGGAATTGATTTGCACTGATAGATGGCACTGATAGGAATTGAGTACTGACAGGCCGCATTGATAGGTGGCACTGATAGATGCTGACAGGCAGAATTAATGGGCACTGATAGGCATCGTTGATGAGCACTGATAAACGGCATTAATAGGTGGAATTGATTTACACTGATAGATGGCACTAATAGGCACTGAGCACTGACAAGCAGCAATGATAGGTGGCACTGATAGATGCTGACAGGCAGCATTGATGGGCACTGATAGGTGGCATGATGGGCACTGATAGGCAGTAATGATGGGCACTGATAGGTGCCAATGATAAGAGGAACTGAAGGGCAATTATAGGTGGAATTGATGGGCACTGATAAGCGGCACTGATGGGCATTGTGCACTGATAGGTGGCACTGATAGACGCTGATAGGCGGCATTGATGGGCACTGATAGGTGACAATGATAGGCAGAATTGATGAGCACTGATAGACAGCACTGATTATCAGTGAAAACATGGATATCCTCCCAGAATTGGAAGCCCGGGGCTCAGATGGAGGGGGGCGGTCAGGGGGCCCAATCATGGTCTTTTTGCACTGGGCCCTGAAGGTTCTAGTTATGCCCCTGATGTAGGGCTCTTTGCAGATGAACACCCTTGGGATGAACTAGAGCAGAGACTGTGAGCCAGGCCTTCTCATCCATTATCAGTGCCTGACCTCACAAATGGAAGAATGGTCAAACATTCCCATAGACACCCTCCAAAACATTGTGGACGGCCTTCCCAGAAGAGTTGAAGCTGTTATAGCTGCAAAGGGTGGGGCCAACTCAACGTTGAACCCTACGGACTAAGACTGGGGTGCCATTAAAGTTCGTGTGCGTGTAAAGGCAGGTGTCCCAATACTTTTGGTAATATAGTGTACACTTGCAGGAAAGCTTGTTCTGTTGAAAAACAACAGACTTACCGGCTTGATCGCCAAAAGAAAATAGAAGAAAGAAAGAAGAAGAAAGCTTAAAAAAAAAGAAAGCTAATGCAGCTATAACAGCTATAAAAAATTGGAAAGCTGCAATATAATGAACGTTTGCTTTTGGTGTTAACACCACTTTAAATATCTATTGTGGGGTGAACTCAAACTTTTAGGGGTGTGCGGCCTGTAGGCCCTGACAATGGCTACCAATCCGGTACCCTCGGGTCTCCAAGGCTGAGTCCCTGAGACTGAACATGCCCAGTAAAGTAAACTTTCCAAGTATCAAAGAAATGAGAATCAGCTTCTCATCCGCAGCACTTTCCTCCACCTTCCCGCCATGTGTTTCCGATCAGCGGCGATTGTCTGGGTGTTTTTTAAATGAATTTGAATTGTTTATTCACATTAGAATACAGCAATAAGTAGTGTTTTCCTCTAAAAATTAGATTACATCGGTAATACATTCCAATCGGCGAGCTACACATGGATCTATTTCCACCAGGACGGTCTGGACATAATCGAGGCCGAGTTATAACGCCAATAGCTGTGATGTCTTCCATCTCCACCAGACTCCAGGGGGGTCTGGGTTTATCTTTGTACGCATAATTAAATAAGACCTCTCTCCCCGCCCTGTGCCAGCAGCCTGTTGGTCGCGACTCTGATCAGATCCAGATGGAGGGAGCAGACGGATCCCGCATTCGCTGGGCTACATAAACAGGCGCAACCACCGCGGGAAAATAAATTGTGAAATGTATCAATTTAGGCCAGGGGGAAAAAAAAAACGTTAACTCGCAGCATCTTGGTGAAAAGGTGAGCTTCTGCATTACATCACCACCGCGGCACCGCGGCCGCCATGGTACTACGCCGCCCCTTTAAGTGATTTAAAGTGAACTTGTCATAGGGGGGAAAAAAAACTGGGGCAGGTAGCACAAGATGAACTTTAGGCCCCGTTCAGATATCGTATGTCGTGCATAGGGCAGCCCTTTCACTCCAGTACAGCCTAGTCACTCCCCAGTATCCATGTCACCACCAGTAAGAGTTGTACTTCAGTACAGCCAAGTCCCTCCCCTGTATCCATGTCACCAGTAAGATTTGTACTCCAATACAACCAAGTCACTCCCCAGTATCCATGTCACCAGTAAGATTTGTACTCCAGTACAACCAAGTTACTCCCCAGTAACCATGTCACCACCAGTAGGATTTGTACTTCAGTACAACTGAGGTACTCCCCAGTATCCATGTCACCACCAGTAAGAGGTGTACTTCAGTACAGCCAAGTCACTCCCCAGTATCCATGTCACCAGTAAGATTTGTACTCCAATACACCCAAGTCACTCCCCAGTATCCATGTCACCACCAGTAAGATTTGTACTCCATTACACCCAAGTCACTCCCCAGTATCCATGTCACCAGTAAGATTTGTACTCCATTACACCCAAGTCACTCCCCAGTATCCATGTCACCAGTAAGATTTGTACTCCAATACAACCAAGTTACTCCCCAGTATCCATGTCACCACCAGTAAGATTTGTACTCTATTACACCCAAGTCACTCTCCAGTATCCATGTCACCACCAGTAAGATTTGTACTCCATTACACCCAAGTCACTCCCCAGTATCCATGTCACCAGTAAGATTTGTACTCCAATACAACCAAGTTACTCCCCAGTATCCATGTCACCACCAGTAAGATTTGTACTCTATTACACCCAAGTCACTCTCCAGTATCCATGTCACCACCAGTAAGATTTGTACTCCATTACACCCAAGTCACTCCCCAGTATCCATGTCACCACCAGTAAGAGGTGTACTTCAGTACAGCCAAGTCACTCCCCAGTATCCATGTCACCAGTAAGATTTGTACTCCAATACACCCAAGTCACTCCCCAGTATCCATGTCACCACCAGTAAGATTTGTACTCCATTACACCCAAGTCACTCCCCAGTATCCATGTCACCAGTAAGATTTGTACTCCATTACACCCAAGTCACTCCCCAGTATCCATGTCACCAGAAAGATTTGTACTCCAGTACACCCAAGTCACTCCCCAGTATCCATGTCACCTGTAAGATTTGTACTCCAGTAAATCCAAGTCACTCCCCAGTATCCATGTCACCAGTAAGATTTGTACTCCATTACACCCAAGTCACTCCCCGGTATCCATGTCACCAGTAAGATTTGTACTCCAATACAACCAAGTTACTCCCCAGTATCCATGTCACCAGTAAGATTTGTACTCCAGTACAGCCAAGTCACTCCCCAGTATCCATGTCACCACCAGTAAGATTTGTACTCCAATACAACCAAGTTACTCCCCAGTATCCATGTCACCAGTAAGATTTGTACTCCATTACACCCAAGTCACTCCCCAGTATCCATGTCACCAGTAAGATTTGTACTCCAGTACAGCCAAGTCACTCCCCAGTATCCACGTCACCACCAGTAAGATTTGTACTCCATTACACCCAAGTCACTCCCCAGTATCCATGTCACCAGTAAGATTTGTACTCCATTACACCCAAGTCACTCCCCAGTATCCATGTCACCAGTAAGATTTGTACTCCAATACAACCAAGTTACTCCCCAGTATCCATGTCACCAGTAAGATTTGTACTCCAGTACACCCAAGTCACTCCCCAGTATCCATGTCACCAGTAAGATTTGTACTCCAGTACACACAAATCACTCCCCAGTATCCACGTCACCAGTAGGGATGAGCCGAACACCCCCCGGTTCGGTTCGCACCAGAACTTTCGAACGGACCGAAAATTTGTGCAAACTTTAGAACCCCATTGAAGTCTATGGGACTCGAACGTTCGAAATAAAAAGTGCTAATTTTAATGGCTAATATGCAAAATACTGTTCTAAAAAGGGTTTGGGGACCTGGCTCCTGCCCCAAGGGACATGGGTCAATGCCATTTTTTTTTTTTAAACGGACATTTTTTTTCGGGAGCACTGATTTTAATGACGATTAAAGTGAAAAAAAAAAAGTGAAATATTCCTTTAAATATGGTGCCTGGGGGGTGTCTGTAGTTTGTCTGTGAAGTGCCACGTGCTTCCCGTGTTTAGAACAGTCCCTGCACAAAATGACATTTAATGGAAAAAAAGTCATTTAAAACTGCTTGCGGTTTTAATGTTATATCTGGTTCCGGCAATATGGTTGAAAATCATTGAGAAAAATGGCATGGGTAGCCCTCCTTGCCCATTACCAGCCCCTTTGGGTCTTGTACGCATATTAAGGGAAACCCCGTACCCATATTAAAAAAAGGAAATGCGTGTGGCCCCCAGGCCCTATATACTCAGAACAGCAGTATACAGGCGGTGCAAACAAGACAGGGACTGTGTAGGTTTGTTGTGTTAAGTTGAATCTGTTTGTCATTTTCAACTGGTACATTTTTAAAGTGTAGCTCCAGTCAAAAAAACTATTTTTAAGCTTTTTGGAAAACATAGGGAAGGGTTATCACCCCTGTATAATTTGTTTTGTCGTCCATCTTTTTTCATCTCACTTGCTGCTGTCTCCTTGCGTTTGCAAGTAGGAGATGTTTGTAAATTGGATGTTTGAAAGTAGGGGCCTGCCCTATATGCTCTGCAGAAATGGCGGAACAAGGTGTTGGTTTTGCCACAACATTGTAAGCCCTCAAAGTGACTCTTGGTGGGCACTGGAGCGCCCTGCTGTGAACGATTATATCAAGAATTGTAATTACATGCCATTGTTGAACAGTGGTAGAAAAATTGGGCCTTTGGTGGTTGTGGTGCTGGTGCCACAACACTAGAAGTCCTCACCGTTACTCTGGGTGGGCACAGGAAGGGGCCCTCCTGTGAAATATTATATCAAGAATTGTAATTACATGTCCCTGTTAAACAGGGGCAGAAAAATTGGACTGCTGGCACTGGTGCCACAACACTGCAACCTCTCCCAGATACTCTAATTGGAGTGCAGGAATTAGCCCTGCTGCAAAGCATTGCATAAAAAATTGTAATTGCACCCCCCTGTTAAACAGGGGCTGAAAAATTGGGCCTATACACTGCAACCTCTACCATATATTCTAGTTGTAGTGCAGGAATGAGCCCTGCTGCAAAGCATTGCATCAAAAATTGTATTACATGCCCCTGTTAAACAGGGGCTGAAAAATTGGGCCTTAGGCACTGGTACTGGTGCCATGACACTGCAACCTCTCCCATATACTATATTGTGCTGTGCTGGAGGCACACAACCCCCACTGACTCCTGCAGATGGCTGTATTAGAGAACTCCAGCAATAAAGGGTAGATACAGGTGTATACTGCGCTGGAGGCACACAACACCCACTAACTCCTGCAGATGCCGGAACACTACACAAGGCCGCCACGCTGGCGGCCTTATATAGTGTGGGGCATGTACTAAACCCCCTGAGCGATAATTGGCCACAGGCAGATAATTGGCCACAGGCATCCTGCCTGTGGCCAATTATGGCTCTCCTCGCTGGCAGTGCTGTGATTGGCCAAGCATGGGGGGTCACAGTGCATGCTTGGCCAATCATGAACCAGCAATGCACTGCGATGGCGCAGTGCATTGTGGGTCGTGAGCGGCACACGAATTTGGCAGGAACGGCCCACAGAGTTCTGGCTTCGCCGAACGGGCGAACAGCCGGTGTTCGATTCGAACACCAAGCTCATCCCTAGTCACCAGTAAGATTTGTACTCCAGTACACCCAAGTCAATTCCCAGTATCAATGTCACCAGTAAGATCTATACTCCAATACATCCAAGTCACTCCCCAGTATCCATGTCACCAGTAAGATTTGTACCCTAATACACCCAAGTCACTACTACTTTTACAAGGTAATATACGGGTTTGCACAGGTATTTGTTGCACACAATGTGGATTTATATACTTTGTGGATTTTGGTGAATACGTTTAAATACACATTTTTGCTCCTGGAGTTCAGGTTTAATGATCTCAGACATGTCCCATGCACAGACGGACGGATGGACGTAGGACTGCAGTAACAGATGGGTTGTAAAACGCACGGCGGTACAGAGCGCCGCAACATGTGCGAGGTTTACGACGAATAGAACGTTGATGTTTATGGGAGAAACAATGATGCGGGCAGTTTTTATCCGGCACGCTTAGCAACTGATTGCACATCATAGTAACTCAGACATCCCCCGCCATCACACCCCATACATAGTAACAGATAAACGGCTCCGGAAGCCCAATCACACACAGACTTTCCAGGAGACGGACGGCTCGCAGTGTGCGTCGTGTTTTTCGGGTTTTGTAACTAGGTGTTGGCAGGCTGAGTAAGGGGCCGGTGTGTACATTGTGTCTGGTTTACATTACCATCCCCCTAGATAAACCCGGGATGCCGCAGACAGACGGACAGACATAAAGGGGAGCTCTCCCTCCAGGAGCAATCAGCAGGTTTGTTACATCGATGACATTCTTTGTGGGATGCCGGTGATCACCGACCGGTAAAGCCTCATTCCCCGTTTATTGTCCCTTAATGACTGAAAATTTAGAAAAAAATACGTTTTTCTTCGTTTCTGTTTTTGTATTATTTTTTTAATAAGTAATTTTTCTCCTTCACTGATGAGGAAGCACTAATATGCAGCACTGATGGGCACTGATAGGCGGCACTGATAGGTGGCACTGATGGGCTGCACTGATGAGCATGATGAGCAGGCACTGATGGGCACTGAAAGGCAGAACTGACTGGCATCACTGATGGGCACTGACTGGCATCACTGATTGGCATCACTGCTGGTCACTGATTGGCATCACTGCTAGGCACTGACTGGCATCAATGATGGCCACTGATAGGCGGGACTGATAGGTGGCACTGATGGGCTGCACTGATGAGCACTTATGAGCAGGCACTGATGGGCACTGAAAGGCAGAACTGACTGGCATCACTGATGGGCACTGACTGGCATCACTGATTGGCATCACTGCTGGTCACTGATTGGCATCACTGCTAGGCACCGACTGGCATCAATGATGGGCACTGATGGGCATCACTGCTAGGCAATGACTGGCATCACTGATGGACACTGATTGGCATCACTGCTGGGCACTGACTGGCATCACATCTGGTCACTGACTGGCATCGCTGCTGAGCACTGATTGGCATTACTGCCTTCTGGGCACTCATTGACATCATTGATGGGCACTGGCTGGCATCACTGATGGGCACTGGCATCACTGCTGGTCACTGATTGGCATCATTGATGGGCACTGACTGGCATCACTGATGGGCACAGATTGATGTCCCTGCTGGGCACTGTTGGGGTTGCACTGATAATCAGTGCCCTTATTCTTTATTTTCTATTCTTTTTTATTCTGTTCTATTCTATTTCATTCTATTCTTTTTTTTGTATTCAATTATATTTTATTGTGTTTTATTCTATTCTATTTTCATTTTCTATTCTGTTTTACTCTATTCTGCAGCGAAGTAGGAATCATCTTCTTATTTCACATTTATACCTCACGTTTTTCATTGCGATGTGTTTCCATTTCAAATTCTAATTTATTTTCGCATTCGGATAATTTGTTAGCAATTTATTACGGATTCGCTGAAATCCGTTATTATTGTGATTAGTAAATTTTGATGCTTTCGAATCTCCGAATAACGAAAATTTCCTTCCAAATTTGGATTTGTAACCGAAAAGAAGCGCACATGTCTAACATGCCCCCAAGATGTATAGGCATGTATGTTTGATGATTATGTGTCAGCAAAAATACCCCCCCAACAAAAAGAAAATGAGCACTAATCTGCAAGCTTACCCCCCTAAGCATAAGTTCCCCCCATCCCCCCTCCCAGCACAAATCTTTGCACCCCCTAGCAAAAATGGCCTCACCCTCCCCCCCAAAAAATCACCCCTCCTAGCACAAACCTTCAATTTTCCCTCCCGAGTATACATCCTCTCCCCCTGACTCCAAATCCCCCCCTTCAGCACAAATTCCCTCACCAATTCCCCCCTCCTATCCCAAACCCCCACCCCCCCCCCCCCCCAAATTTTCCCTTTTACTACAAATACCCCCAATCATCCCTAACACAATTCCCCTCCCCGCCAAAAAAATGCACCTCCTAGCGCAAGTCCTGTCACTCTATACCAGTGATGGCGAACCTTGGCACCCCAGATGTTTTGGAACTACATTTCCCATGATGCTCAACTACACTGCAGAGTGTATGAGCATCATGGGAAATGTAGTTCCAAAACATCTGGGGTGCCAAGGTTCGCCATCACTGCCCTATACCATATCACCTCTAGCACAACCCTCCCCACCCAGCGCAAATCCCTCCAACACAGATCCCCCTAAATCACCACTCCTAGCACACTCCCTCAAATTTACCATTCTAGAACAATTCGTACACCCCCCCAACAAAAAAAAAAATCCCCCGTCCTAGCACAGATCTTCAATTTTCTCTCCTGCGTACGCATTCTCTCCCCCTGACTTCAAATCCCCCCAGCATAACAAATCCCCCCCCCCATTCACCCTTCCTAGCCCAACCCGCACACCCCCCCCCATATTTCCCCTCTTACTACAAATACCCCCAATCATCC
>NW_027507789.1:9804583-9920359 GCF_037356315.1 Lithobates pipiens | reverse complement strand
GCTTCTGTTTGGCGCTTCATTCAAATTTCTTTAACCCGATTCATTACAGAGAGTATGATAACTGACTTTGTGAGATGGTGATGAGCATCACTGCCAGGCACCAAAATGCCCCAAAAATCAGATGCACTGCAAATTAAGTAATGCTCTACAATGTACTGCAGTGCATGAATGAATGGCACCACAAAGCATCCAACAAGTGTACTTTGTGGTAACATACGCATTCAAATCTGAATGGGATCCATATAAATAAATGTCAAGGGATGATGGAAGCCCATCAT
This sequence comes from Lithobates pipiens, assembly GCF_037356315.1. NCBI lineage: Eukaryota > Metazoa > Chordata > Amphibia > Anura > Ranidae > Lithobates > Lithobates pipiens. The sequence goes on along the minus strand of NW_027507789.1, from coordinate 9,920,081 downwards.
AATAGGCACAGCAGGTTTGCAGACCTGAGAACTCAGTACAGGGATGGTGGGAACCCCTCATAATGGGCACAGCAGGTGGACAGACCCGGGAACTCAGCGCAGGGATGGTGGGAACCCCTCATAATGGGCACAGCGGGTGTACAGACCCAAGAACTCAGCACAGGGATGGTGGGAATCCCTCATAATGGGCACAGCGGGTGTACAGACCCAAGAACTCAGCACAGGGATGGTGGGAACCTCTCATAATGGGCACAGCGGGTGTACAGACCCAGGAACTCAGCACAGGGATGGTGGGAACCCCTCATAATGGGCACAGCGGGTGTACAGACCCAGGAACTCAGCACAGGGATGGTGGGAACCCCTCATAATGGGCACAGCAGGTGTACAGACCCGGGAACTCAGCACAGGGATGGTGGGAACCCCTCATAATGGGCACAGCAAGTTTACAGACCCGGGAATTCTGCACAGGGATGGTGGGAACCCCTCATAATGGGCACAGCAAGTTTACAGACCGGAATTCAGCACAGGGATGGTGGGAACCCCTCATAATGGGCACAGCAGGTGTACAGACCCGGGAACTCCGCACAGAGATGTGGGAACACCTTATAATGGGCACAGCGGGTGTACAGACCTGGGAACCCAGCCCAGGGATCTCAGCAATGGAGTCCCTAAGGGATAAAAGAAAACTGTCAGAGGTTCCTCTATCCAGCATCTACTAAAGCCTAAAATATATTTTTGCAGCACAGATTTTAATTCTTTTTAATCTCATACATACAAGATCCATTATATAATACATTGTATACACTCAGCATATATTATACGTCATGTACATAAGGGATGAATTATATAAAACATTGTATACATACAGAATACATTATATAATTTGTTGTATACATATAGGATACATTATATCATACATTGTATACATACAGGACATATTCTATAATACATTGTATACATACAGGATACATTATATAATGCATTGCATACATACAGGATATATAATATAATTAAACTATAGAAATAACCTTCAACAATGTTGTCTTTGTAGTTAGCTGCCTTTTCAGATTTATGCTAGTACTGAGTTTTTTCCACTTTATTTTATTATATAATACAATGTATACATGCAGGATATATAATATAAATGAAACACAATACCACTACAATGACCTTCAACAATACTGACCTTGTTGTTAGCTGTTTTTCTTTTCTTTTTTTTTTTTTTTTTTCATATTTATTTCAGTGCTGACTTTTGTATCACCTTTATATTTTGTAACACATTTTAAGCTTACAGGATACATTATATAATACATTGTATACATACAGGATACATTATATAATACATCATATACATACAGGATACACTATATAATATATCACATACATACAACATACATTATATAATACATTGTATACATACAGGATACATTATAATATACATCATATACATACAGGATACACTATATAATACATCATATACATACAGGATACATTATATAATACTGTACATTGTATCTTTCTCTCTGTTAGAATATTATTCCAAATTCATAATTTTGCACTTATAGGTGTTATATTATATTCATGTCTAGCTTTATACCATTATTTTAAGATTTTGAATAGATCGATCTAAGAGGAGGTAAAGTAAAGAGAAAAGTGATTAGAAGGAGAGTTATTTCTAGCTGCTTCTGTTCTGAGGAATATTATGTCCGATCATTTGATACAAGGAAGTGTATATCTGATATGAATGATATTTGAATGTATTAATAATAATTTAATATGATTAATCATAATTAGGTGGGGGGGGGGGGGGGTTGTTGGAGTATTATACCAAATTCATAATTCTATATTCTTGTTATATTATATTCATGGCAAGCTTGCAAAACATATTTGGTTTTATAATTAGTCATAATATAATGTGAATGACCTTGATCAAATGTTCAGTAAAATAGATCCTCATCTAAAGCTGAGTATTGCTAGAAGTATCTGGTGTATGTAGTTAGTTTGAAAATGACATAGAAGGTATCTGGTATAGAACGTCAAGGGAGATCCAGAATAGATCAGTATTTATGTAGTTAGGGCCGGTTCACACTGCGAGCCGCGGCGAGGCGTCTCCGACTTCCTCGCCGCGACTTGCAGGGGGGGTCAGCGGCGACTTGCAGAGGACTTCTGCATAGAAGTCAATGCAAGTCGCCCCCGAAGTCGCCCCGAAGTAGTACAGGAACCTTTTTTCTGAGTCGGAGCGACTCGAGTCGCTCCTCTCAGAACGGTTCCATAGTACTGAATTGGGGCGACTTGCGGGGAGCGAGGCGAGGCGAGCCGTGTCGCCTCGCCTCGCAGTGTGAACCGGCCCTAAAAGGAATAATACATATTTGTTTATATCCTGTTAAGTTAGTTTACGGTAATCTCAGTCATATTAATAAGTATTAGTATAAAGTTACTTAATGTAGTTAAAGAGGAAGTAAACCCTGATGGGTTTACTTCCTCTTTGATTCCCTGCAAAGGTAAAGCATAATGGACTACTATGCATCGCATCGCATCGCATCGCATCGCATCGCATAGTAGTCTATTATGTGTCACTTACCTGACACAGGAGCCAGCGAAGTCACCGCTGTCCCCTGTAGTTCTGAGCGTCCATCTTCTCGGTGGGTCTCGCTGTTCCGCGCTGTGATTCGCCGGAGCAGCGATGACGTCACTCCCGCACATGCGCACGGGAGTCGACACTCGCGGCATTTCGCCGCGATCTGCGGCTTGCCCAGTGGCTGTCTTCAGGTAAATATCTCCTAAACGTGTAGGTTTAGGAGATATTTCTTGGACCTACAGGTAAGCCTTAATCTAGGCTTACCTGTAGGTCAAAGTGGTCTGTAAGGGTTTACAACCACTTAAAGTTGGTAATATGTGTTCATATCGGTAGATATTTGGTTATATGACATTACATGATCAGCACATTACTACAAGTGTTACATGCGTGATTGTCAGTCAAACTCCATATATGATTCTCTGAGTTAGTATCTCCTTTTGTATAGCATATTGCTGAAGTTAGCAGAAATGACTGTGTGCCATACAAGGTTCTAAGTTTTTGTGAGGTTATGACGTTCACATGTAACATATAAAGCCAACGCTTCGATATTGAAGGTCAGACACACACACACACCCACTAGGATATTCACACAAAGACACTTTGACAAGTTGGAACAGCTGAATTCTCCCAGAAGTCTAAGAACGTCATTTCCTGCTTCTTTTTGGTTACACAAGACAGCATGGAGACAGAAGGCAGCAGCCATGAAGCGCACATGCTTTTATGAGCTTATTACCGCTTTTTAACTATTTATTATTTTTACCTACACTGAACTGAACTATTATACCTTTTACATTGTATTTATGATGCCAACTGGGTGACAATATACTCACACTTTGTTTTAAAGGGGTTGTAAAGCTAAAAAAAATGTGGGCAATATCTGATCTATATGCTATATAGATCATGACCCTAGCTGTTATTTCTGCCGAAATATTTTATTTACCTGTTAGATAAATAGGCTTTATCAGCACTTCCTTCTTTCCTCTCTGTATGTTCTCCTCAACTTCCGGGTTTTTGAGCGAGCTCTCTGCAGCAACGTCACGGCTTCAAAGGAACTACAATTCCCTTGATGCTTAGCGGCATTGCGCATGCGCAGTGCCGCTTTTTGGCTGTGTGATGATAAACCTGAGCCACACTTCCACTTCAGCAAAAGAGGGAGCAGACTAACCCCCAGCCAGAACGGCTCGGATGATGGGGGAAAGCTTCTAGAGGAGGAACAGGAAGTTGCAAATTCACACACAGAAAAAAAGCATTTACAAAGGAAAACAAAGGAAAAGGTAAGTGAACCAGCAGTACACTACCTTAAAGGAACATATTTAGAAAATAAAAAAACCAACCTTTACAACCCCTTTAAGTCAGTCTGACTGTCAATGCTATTCATCCAGAAACACCTCTGAGATACAAGAAAATTAGGTATTATTTCTATCCTTCACTCTTTCTTTCTAGAGGAGAAATTTGTAAACCAAAAGTGTGTTTAAAATAATAATAATAATAATAATAATAAATAAAGATAAAATATCTAGATCAGGGTCAAGGTTTGAGTTAAGGTCAAAGGTCATGTCCAGCATCAAATATCAGAGTCAAAGGTCAGCGCCAGTGTATTTTAAAGCGGGAGTCCGCCGTTTTTTTTAAAAGCCAGTAGCTACAAATACTGCAGCTGCTGACTTTTAAAATAATGGCACTTACCTGTCCAGCGCGCCCGCGATGTCGGCACCCCGAATCCGATCTCTCGATCGTCTCTCGGGTGCTGCCGCCGCCATCTTGGCTATGGGAATTAGGAAGTGGAGCCTTTTCGGCTTCATTTCCCAGTTCCCTACTGCGCATGCGCGAGTCGTGCTGCGCAATAAGGATGGTCCCCGCTGTCTCTGGGATCTGTGTGTTTCCCAGCAGGCAGCGGGGGACCTTCGGAAAGGGGCGTAGATTCTGCGGAAAGGGGCGTAGCTTCTGCAGAATCTACGCCGGAAGTGGGTGCAGATACCTGTACTGTACAGGTACCTGCACCCCCCTCCCCCCTGAAAGGTGTCAATTGTGGCGCCGGAGGGGGGGAGGGTTCCAATGAGCGGAAGCTCCACTTTAGGGTGGACCTCCGCTTTAAGTATGGTTAAAAAAAAAAAAAAACATGTTTTAGGTAGGATTAAAAAAAAAATGCACTGTTTTTCTGGGCCATACTACAAAGTACAAACAACGAATAACGCGCACATAGGTGGTATCGCTGCAATCATCAAGAGGAGGAGAATTTATTTTGGGTTGGCCTTTGGTGATTTTATTTTTATTTTTTTGGGGATTTTTTGATTATGGTAATAATAAGAAATATAAAGCTACATTTTAATTTGTTACCATTTACCACCAATTGAAAGCCTAATTTCTCCTAAAAAAAAAAAAAAATTGCGGTATGATCCCCCCCCCCCCCCCCCGGATACAATAAGTAGTTGGGATGATATATACAGATTTACTAACACAAGCCAAAGCTGCGGAATTGTGTTCAGACTTCAAGGATTTGTTTTACCTCCATCATGAAGGGGGTCAAGAAGAATGTTCACTGTTTGAATGAACTAATATAAGAAATAATCCTTTCCCTTTACGTTCTAGTAGATTCTAGTTGCCATCTTTCTGACTCTGCCCCCGGGATGCGCGGTCTGCTTGTATAGTCTGATTTATGTTTCTCAGGCCCTTTCATTTAGAAATAAATAACAACAGAACTTTCTCTCTTTCATCCTCTCTTCTCGCTCCGTTTTACCAGGAATCTGCCAGATTTGTGACATCATCACTGGGAGAACAGTCTCCAGATTAGACAAGCGTCCGATGACATCACCGCGGACGGTGGGGCTGCTGCTCCTCTGTGTAAGCCAAAAAATCTTTATTACAGCTTCAGAGATTTGTTCAGCCGCCCCCCCCCCCCCCCTGAAAAGTGATCGGCAGTGGGGTGGCTGACAGGCGATATGTCGCCTCCTCTCCGCCTTTTTTAACCCCCGGAAGACAATTTGTGAGTGCATTGCATGCAGTGCCAGGACAAGGTCCTCCAGCGACCCCCCCCCCCCCATCCTCACCCCATATACCCCCTTCAAGCACAATTGCCCCCTCTTAGCAAAAATCTCCCCCATATACTCCCTTCCACCCTTCCAGCACATATCCCCCCCAAACCTCTCCTTCTTACACACATTTTCTTCCACACCCCCCCCCCCCATTTCCCCCCTTAGCACAAATGCTTCCCTCCATCCCCCTTCATCTCCCCCTCCCAGCATAAATCACCCCTCTGAGGACCATTCCTCACCCCATGTATCCCCTTCCAGCACAAATATCCCCCCTCAGAAACAATCCCCCCTCAGCACAAACCCTTGCCTCCATCTCCTCCCTCCCAGCACAAAATACTCCTCTTAGCACAAATCCTCACCCCCATATATATATATATATATATATATATATATATATATATATATACTTCTGGCACAAATCCCCACATATTCTCCCTTCCATCATTCCATCATAAATCCCACCCAAAATCCACCCCTGTAATACACATTCTCTTATCCCTCCCCCAATCCCCCCTCTCAGCACAAACGCTCCTCTCCATCTCCCCCTCCCAGCACAAATCACCACTCTGAGCACCAGTCCTCGCCCCCATATACCCCCTTCAGTACAAATCCCCCTCTCAGAATAAACCCCCACTCTCAACAAAAAAATGCTTGCCTCCATTTGCCCCCTCCCAGCACAAATCACTCCTCTGAGTACAAATCCTCACCCCCATATACCCCCTTCCAGTACAAATCTCCCCTCTCAGCAACAATCCCCTCTCTCAGCACAAACCATCTCTCCCTCCCAGCACAAATAACGCCTCTGAGCACAAATCCTCACCATCATATACCCCCTTCTGGCACAAATCCCCACATACCCTCCCAGCATAAATCCCACCAACCCCCCCCCCTTCTTACACACATTCTCTTACCCTCCCCATCCTCCCTCTCAGCACAAATGCTCCTCTCCATCTCCCCATCCCCCTTGCCTCCATCCCTCCTCCTCCCTGCACAAATCCATTCCCCATATCCCCCCTCTCAGTTATAAATCTCCCCAAACTTCTCCTCCTTGCACAAATTCTCTTACCCCCCCACCCCAAATCCCCTTACAGCACAAATCTTCCCTCTCAGGACAAATCCCCCCCCCCCCCCTCTAACCCCCTCACTCCCCCAGTACAAGTCCTTGATGATCGCAGTGCTGGAGACTCGGGGACACCCAGCAGCATATGTGGACAAGCGATTGCCAACACTGTAGCAACCCCTGGCACCCCCTCCCTCACACACTAGCACCTTCTCACCCGTCCCTTGTCCCGGCCCCGATTGCATGCAGTGGCAGGGCTGTTGCGTCAAAGCCGTAGTGTGTCATCTTTGTTGGGAGGTTGTTTTTTTTTTTTTTTTGCAGCCATAAAGCAATGTGTACAGCCCTGAGCGGCTACATGTCTTTGCTCAGGTGGGCAGTGGGGGAGGGGGCAATAAAACTGCTGCTCAACTGGCTGCTTTTACCTGCTTTCCAGGCACCCATGGTCCTCAGGTCTCCAGATCTGCCCTTGGAAACTGGGGTCCCTGGAAATGTCATCATACATCATACCCATCATACATCATACCCATCATACATCATACCCATCATACATCATACTCATCATACATCATACTCATCATACATCATACTCATCATACATCATACTCATCATACATCATACATCATACTGATCATACATCATACCCATCATACATCATACCCATCATACATCATACTCATCATACATCATACTCATCATACTCATCATACATCATACATCATACTCATCATACATCATACTCATCATACATCATACCCATCATACATCATACCCATCATACATCATACTCATCATACATCATACTCATCATACATCATACTCATCATACATCATACATCATACTGATCATACATCATACCCATCATACATCATACCCATCATACATCATACTCATCATACATCATACTCATCATACTCATCATACATCATACTCATCATACATCATACTCAACAAGACTTGAGGCTGTAATTGGTGCCAAAGGAGCTTCACCAAAGTATTTAGTGCTTCACTTTTCCCACTATTTGTTATGTTACAGCCTTATTCCAAAATGAAATACATTTATTTTTTTTCCTCAAAACTCTACAAACAATACCCCGTAATGACAACGTGAAAGAAGTTTGTTTGAAATCTTTGCAAATTTATTAAAAATAAAAAAGGAAAAAAAAATCCCATGTCCATAAGTATTCTCAGCCTTTGCCATGACACTCAAAATTGGTCTTCAGGTCCCTCCTGTTTCCACTGATCATCCTTCAGATGTTTCTACAACCTGATTGAAGCCCACCTGTGGTCAATTCAGTTGATTGGACATGATTTGGAAAGGCACACACCTGTCTATAGAAGGTCCCACAGGTAACAGTGCATGTCAGAGCACAATCCAAGCCATGAAGTCCAAGGAATTGTCTGTAGACCTCAGAGACCGGATTGTATGGAGGCACAGATCTGGGGAAGAGGTACAGAAAAATGTCTGCAGCATTGAAGGTCCCAATGATCACAGTGGCCTCCATCATCCGTAAATGGAAGATGTTTGGAACCACCAGGACTCTTCCTAGAGGGGGGCCGCTCGGCCAAACTGAGTGATCGGGGGAGAAGGGCGTTAGTCAGGGAGGTGACCAAGAACCACAATGGTGACTCTGACAGAGCTCCAGCGTTTCTCTGTGGAGAGAGGAGAACCTTCCAGAAGAACAACCATCTCTGCAGCCCTCCACCAATCAGGCCTAGATGGTAGAGGGGGCCAGACGGAAGCCACTCCTCAGTAAAAGGCACATGACAGCCCCCCCTGGAGTTTGCCAAAAGGCACCTGAAGGACTCTCAGACCACGAGAAATAAAATTCTCTGATCTGATGAAACAAAGATTGAACTATTTGGCCTAAAACACAAGTGTCATGTCTGAAAGAAACCAGGCACCTCTCATCGCCTGGCCAATACCATCCCTACAGTGAAACATGGTGGTGGCAGCTAGTGATGGACGAACTTCCGATGGGACGTTTCGTGAACGCGGATAAAAGTTTGCGAACCGCGAGGTTCGCGGCGGACCCCATTGACTTTAATGGCAGGCGAACCTTAAAAACCTCCAGGTCATATTTTCAGCCACAAAATACTTAGTAGCTGTGCACACATAGTCCCACCACATGGGCACTGACATAACAAAAGTATGAAGTGAATCTGGGATCGACAACGACAAGCATTCTTTTTTTATCTGTGAAATTTTGATAATTCGGGACTCAGGAGCGCATGAAGGCCATGGAGGAGAGGGAAGGTCAGGGCAGGCTATGAAGGGGGTGCAGGAGATGATCAGTGCCACAGTCAGGGCAGCGCAGTCCTGTGCCAGTGTCCCAGTGTGCCAACCTGTGCTTGAGCCCCTCCCTCTGCCCGGCCCTTACCCCCACCTATGCAGGGCTCCACTGCGGTGGTCCGGAGGTTCCAGTTCAGTGCTGATCCTCAGCCATGGTGCTGGCACTGCCTGCTGATTGGCTTCTCCACTGCTATCTCCCTCACTGACACCAGCACTGAGATAGAACACTGACACCAGCACCGAGATAGAGAGCACTGACACCAGCACCAAGATAGAGAGCACTGACACCAGCACCGAGATAGAGAGCACTGACACCAGCACCAAGATAGAGAGCACTGACACCAGCACCGTGATAGAGAGCACTGACACCACACCAGCACCAAGATAGAGAGCACTGACACCAGCACCGAGATAGAGAGCACTGACACCAGCACCGTGATGGAGAGCACTGAGACCAGCACCGTGATAGAGAGCACTGACACCACACCAGCACCGTGATAGAGAGCACTGACACCAGCACTGAGATAGAGAGCACTGACACCAGCACCGAGATAGAGAGCACTGACACCAGCACCAAGATAGAGAGCACTGACACCAGCACCGTGATAGAGAGCACTGACACCACACCAGCACCAAGATAGAGAGCACTGACACCAGCACCGAGATAGAGAGCACTGACACCAGCACCGTGATAGAGAGCACTGAGACCAGCACCGTGATAGAGAGCACTGACACCACACCAGCACCGTGATAGAGAGCACTGACACCAGCACTGAGATAGAGAGCACTGACACCAGCACCGAGATAGAGAGCACTAACACCAGCACCGTGATAGGGAGCACTGACACCAGCACCGTGATAGAGAGCACTGAGACCAGCACTGAGATAGAGAGCACTGACACCAGCACCGAGATAGAGAGCACTGACACCACACCAGCACCGTGATAGAGAGCACTGACACCAGCACCGAGATAGAGAGAGCACTGAGACCAGCACCGAGAGAGAGAGAGCACTGACACCATACCAGCACCATGATAGAGAGCACTGACACCACACCAGCACCGTGATAGAGAGTATACAGAATATACTTTGTATCTTTGAAAGAAAGTATATTATACGTGTACAACCCTATATACTGTACACCTATACCAGTCCTTAAAAGGACCTTTGTGGACCTAGTAGCTAGTGATTTGCAGTGATTTTGTCCCTCAGTCCCTACACTGATAAAAGACAGCTGCAGAATCGGTCAGCAGCACAGCAGTCAGCAGTGCACCATAATATACTTGAAAGAAAGTATATTCTAAGTGTATTACAACCCTATATACTGTACACCTATACCAGTCCTTAAAAGGACCTTTGTGGACCTAGTAGTAATAGCTAGTAATTAAACTGACTGTCCCTGCTCCACACAGCGTCCTGTCCCTACACTGACAAAAGACAGCTGCAGAATCGGTCAGCAGTGCACTCAGCAATCAGCAGCACAGCAGTCAGCAGCAGTGCACCAGAACCCTATATACTGTACACCTATACCAGGACTTTTGTGGACCTAATAGCTAGTGATTTGTGTCACTACAGTCTGCCCCTGCTCCGCACAGCAACCTCTCCCTACACTGACATAAGACAGAATGTAAAATGGCCGCCAGATCAGGTCTATTTATAAGGTAGAGGGAATGTCCAAGTGTCCATGTGCTGAAATGTCTCAATTGGCTGTCCTGTACCCCATGATGGATGTGTCATCATGGGTCAAAGTTCTTTCACAATGTAAACGCATATGTCCGCCGCGCGAACAGCGCCAGAAGTCCACCGGTATGGCGAATGGCGAACACGCAAAATTTGCAGCGAACCGACCGCCGGGCGAACCGCAAGGCCATCTCTAGTGGCAGCATCATGCTGTGGGGATGTTTTTCAGGGGCAGGAACTAGGAGACTAGTCAGGATGGAGGGAAAGATGAATGCAGCAATGTACAGAGACATCCTTGATGAAAAACCTGCTCCAGAGCACTCTGGACCTCAGACTGGGGCGAAGGTTCATCTTCCAACAGGGCAATGACCCTAAACACACAGCCAACAAAGGGGTGGCTAGGGGGCAACTTTGTGAATGTCCTTGAGTGGCCCAGCCAGAGCCCAGACTTGAACCCCATTGAACATCTCTGGGGAGATCTGAAAATGGCTGAGCACCGACACTCCCCATCCAACCTGATGGAGCTTGAGAGGTCCTACAAAGAAGAATGGGAGAAACTGCCCAAAAGCAGGTGTGCCAAGCTTGTAGCATCATACATCATACTCATCATACATCATACTCATCATACATCATACTCATCATACATCATACTCATCATACATCATACCCATCATACATCATACTCATCATACATCATACTCATCATACATCATACACATCATACATCATACTCATCATACATCATACTCATCATACATCATACCCATCATACATCATACTCATCATACATCATACTCATTATACATCATACTCATCATACATCATACCCATCATACATCACACCCATCATACATCATACTCATCATACATCATACTCATCATACATCATACCCATCATACATCATACTCATCATACATCATACTCATCATACATCATACTCATTATACATCATACTCATCATACATCATACCCATCATACATCATACCCATCATACATCATACTCATTATACATCATACCCATCATACATCATACCCATCATACATCATACTCATCATACATCATACTCATCATACATCATACTCATCATACATCATACTCATCATACATCATACCCATCATACATCATACCCATCATACATCATACTCATCATACATCATACATCATACTCATCATACATCATACTCATTATACATCTTACCCATCATACATCATACCCATCATACATCATACTCATCATACATCATACTCATCATACATCATACCCATCATACATCATACACATCATACCCATCATACATCATACCCATCATACATCATACTCATTATACATCATACTCATCATACATCATACCCATCATACATCATACCCATCATACATCATACCCATCATACATCATACTCATCATACATCATACTCATCATACATCATGCTCATCATACATCATACTCATCATACATCATACACATCATACCCATCATACATCATACCCATCATACATCATACACATCATACCCATCATACATCATACCCATCATACCCATCATACATCATACTCATCATACATCATACCCATCATACATCATACTCATCATACATCATACTCATCATACATCATACACATCATACTCATCATACATCATACTCATCATACATCATATCCATCATACATCATACCCATCATACATCATACTCATCATACATCATACTCATCATACATCATGCTCATCATACATCATACTCATCATACATCATACACATCATACCCATCATACATCATACCCATCATACATCATACTCATTATACATCATACTCATCATACATCATACCCATCATACATCATACACATCATACCCATCATACATCATACCCATCATACATCATACTCATCATACATCATACTCATCATACATCATACTCATCATACATCATACTCATCATACATCATGCTCATCATACATCATACCCATCCTACATCATACCCATCATACATCATACTCATCATACTCATCATGCATCATACTCATTATACATCATACTCATCATACATCATACCCATCATACATCATACCCATCATACATCATACCCATCATACATCATACTCATCATACATCATACCCATCCTACATCATACCCATCATACATCATACTCATCATACTCATCATGCATCATACTCATTATACATCATACTCATCATACATCATACCCATCATACATCATACTCATCATACCCATCATACATCATACACATCATACCCATCATACATCATACCCATCATACATCATACTCATTATACATCATACTCATCATACATCATACCCATCATACATCATACCCATCATACATCATACCCATCATACATCATACTCATCATACATCATACTCATCATACATCATACCCATCATACATCATACTCATCATACATCATACCCATCATACATCATACACATCATACCCATCATACATCATACCCATCATACATCATACTCATCATACATCATACTCATCATACATCATACTCATAATACTCATCATACATCATACTCATCATACATCATACTCATCATACATCATACCCATCCTACATCATACCCATCATACATCATACTCATCATACTCATCATGCATCATACTCATTATACATCATACTCATCATACATCATACCCATCATACATCATACCCATCATACATCATACCCATCATACATCATACTCATCATACATCATACTCATCATACATCATACCCATCCTACATCATACCCATCATACATCATACTCATCATACTCATCATGCATCATACTCATTATACATCATACTCATCATACATCATACTCATCATACATCATACCCATCATACATCATACACATCATACATCATACCCATCATACATCATACTCATTATACATCATACTCATCATACATCATACCCATCATACATCATACCCATCATACATCATACCCATCATACATCATACTCATCATACATCATACTCATCATACATCATACCCATCATACATCATACTCATCATACATCATACCCATCATACATCATACACATCATACCCATCATACATCATACCCATCATACATCATACTCATCATACATCATACTCATCATACATCATACCCCTCCTACATCATACTCATTATACATCATACTCATCATACATCATACCCATCATACATCATACTCATTATACATCATACTCATCATACATCATACCCATCATACATCATACTCATTATACATCATACTCATCATACATCATACCCATCATACATCATACCCATCATACATCATACCCATCATACATCATACTCATCATACATCATACCCATCATACATCATACATCATACCCATCATACATCATACTCATCATACATCATACCCATCATACATCATACTCATCATACATCATACCCATCATACATCATACACATCATACCCATCATACATCATACCCATCATACATCATACTCATTATACATCATACTCATCATACATCATACCCATCATACATCATACCCATCATACATCATACCCATCATACATCATACTCATCATACATCATACCCATCATACATCATACTCATCATACATCATACCCATCATACATCATACACATCATACCCATCATACATCATACCCATCATACATCATACTCATCATACATCATACTCATCATACATCATACCCATCCTACATCATACCCATCATACATCATACTCATCATACTCATCATGCATCATACTCATTATACATCATACTCATCATACATCATACCCATCATACATCATACCCATCATACATCATACCCATCATACATCATACTCATCATACATCATACTCATCATACATCATACCCATCCTACATCATACCCATCATACATCATACTCATCATACTCATCATGCATCATACTCATTATACATCATACTCATCATACATCATACCCATCATACATCATACTCATCATCAGGGCCGCTGATAGGGCAGTACAACCAGCCCTGTTGTACCGGGCCTGGCCAGCAGGGGGGGCCCGAGCAGCTTTTAACTTCTAGCTAAAAAAAAAAAAAAAAAAAAAAAAACGAAATAACTATATTAACCTGCACCCACTTGATTACTAACATATATAAGGAATATATATTCATTTCCTGGGCCCCATCAGGTTACCAGAGGGGCCCAGGAGGTGAAAGCAGAAGAGGGACTTTTTTTCTATTTTCGGGTGCAGGGATACAATGCTGTGCCGCATGCTGCTCTCAGTATACCTGCACAAACTAAAGTTCTTCCTGCTCACTGTATGCCTCTCCGGCGGATGGATATTACTGTTATACGGCTCCCTTCATCCAGTAAGTGCTGCAGCTTGAGGGACTTATCACTGGGACGGCTGAGACAGACAGAGCAGCAGGAGTAATCTGGACAACGGCAGTGGTGCACAGGCAAGCAGTCCCCTGCACACACACACACACACTGACAGGTCACACTATTGTAGCATGTGCAGTCCCCAGACTCTGTGTGCTCATGGTTATTATCATTATGATGATCAGGGCACAGCAGGTGCTGTATGGCTCTGTCAGTGTAACATGACTGTGTGGTGCTGACTTTCCTGATATATGACTGTACTGTGTGTTACAGACTATAACTCAGCACAGCCATAACAAAGTCAGCACCACACAGTCATGTTACACTGACAGAGCCACACAGCACCTGCTGTGCTCTGATCATCATAATGATAATGACCATGTGCACATAGTGAGATGCTACTTTTACACATGTGATGGGGGAAGGGACAGTAAAAATACATAGCCAAGCTGCATTTTTACCACCCCCAAACCACTCTCCTTTCATAACCTTTCACCCAAGCTTTGCAATTAGGTCCTTTTTCATGCAGACCTGATTGAAAGCTCCGTATGAAGACACAAACTGAATGGGCACAGATGTCAAAACACTGACATCTCTCCCATTCAGATGCAGTTATGATTGGTGGGGCGCTGTAAATGTTAAATGTTCCAGCTCCTGCCTCCTGCCCTGACAGCGTGGAGGCAGGGGTGGGGTTATGGGCGGAGCCAGGATGGGTTGTGGGCGGGGTCAATGGGGCCCCGTCAGGTAGGCTGTATGGGGCCCCATGATTTCTAACAGCGGCCCTGCTCATCATACATCATACCCATCATACATCATACACATCATACCCATCATACATCATACCCATCATACATCATACTCATTATACATCATACTCATCATACATCATACCCATCATACATCATACCCATCATACAACATACCCATCATACATCATACTCATTATACATCATACTCATCATACATCATACCCATCATACATCATACCCATCATACATCATACTCATCATACATCATACCCATCATACATCATACTCATCATACATCATACTCATCATACATCATACCCATCATACATCATACCCATCATACATCATACTCATCATACATCATACCCATCATACATCATACACATCATACCCATCATACATCATACCCATCATACATCATACTCATCATACATCATACTCATCATACATCATACTCATCATACATCATACATCATACTCATCATACATCATACTCATAATACTCATCATACAGTATACTCATCATACATCATACTCATAATACTCATCATACAGTATACTCATCATACATCATACTCAACAAGAATTGAGGCTGTAATTGGTGCCAAAGGAGCTTCACCAAAGTATTTAGCAAAGGCTGTGATACTTATGTACATGGGATTTTTTTTTTTTTTTTTTTTTTTATATAAATTTGCAAAGATTTCAAAAAACTTCTTTCACGTTGTCATTATGGGGGATTGTTTATAGAATTTTGAGGAAAATAATGAATTTAATACATTTTGGAATAAGGCTGTAACATAACAAAATGTGGAAAAAGTGAAGCGCTGTGAATACTTTCCGGATGCTCTGCGTAAGTCTGCTAGGAAAAAAAATGTCATCATGTTGAGCAAATTCACTGGACTGTGGCTGGAAGAAGTCATCCTGACAGGTACACTTTAGGGAGGTCTGTACTAATAACATTACTTGTCAGAGAAGTCTGCCCCCCAACCCCCCCTGAGTATACAATGTGACTGGGGGTCAGGATCAGAGCTGTTAATTCCGGGGACAGGCTGAGCCGTGGAAAGCAGAGGACATCAGGATGGAATTTTGGGAGCCTGATCCCTCCAGAGTGCCCTTTGACCCTTGGCACCTCCCCGTCCTCCTTTATCATATCTTCTGCTGGAGGGTGATAGATATCCCGCTGACACCTCCTCAGCCTGCTGTGCTCCATCATATATATGAGAACTTCAAACCAGTCTGACCACCCAAAAATCTGCCCCCTCCCCCACCTCCCGACAACCATAAAAGAGCAGAGGAGGATCTTCAATGAGGAATTCATATCTGGAGACCAGAGAGAGTGAGATTTACTATGCTGGAAAAATACGCCAACGTTTGGTTTGGTTATTTCATCGGGATGTAAATGTAGCTTTTTTTAGCTCCAAAAATGTAACAAATTATTAAAATAAATGATACCTTCTCTTTGGTTGGTGCTGAATTATTTTCTTCTATTAGCACGAGCTTGGCAGCAGCTTTCAGGCAATGATCAGCTGATCGGCTGTGTCCAATCACACGCACAGCTACAGAGGAAAAGGGATCTGGCTGTTTCTCATCCCTAAAAAGCAGGGAGAAAAAACAGCCAGATTAGTAAGTAAAAGCAGCACACATTACACATTGTTAGACACACAGTTTACCCCTTGATTGCCCCAAGATGTTAACCCCCTTCCCAGCAAGTGTTATTAGTATAGTGACAGTGTATAGTATTAGCACTGATAACTGTATTAGTGCCACTAGCTACATCAATGTCAGTTAGTGACCCCCCCAGCCAGTGTCTGTTAGTGTCAGATTGTCCGCCACCCTATCACAGTCACACTATAAGGCATTCATCACCACCAATACAGTATAGCGTCTATAGCTGTGAAAATTCCAGTATACACTCAACGGCCACTGTATTAAGTACACCTTGCTAGTAGCGGGTTGCACTCCCTTTATTAGGTCCACCTTGCTAGTAGGAGGTTGGACCCCCTTTATTAGGTCCACCTTCCTAGTAAAGGGCTGGACCACCTTTATTAGATCCACCTTGCTAGTAGAGGGTTGGACCCCCTTTATTAGGTCCTCCTTGCTAGTAGAGGGTTGGACCCCCTTTATTAGGTCCACCTTGCTAGTAGCGAGTTGGACCCCCTTTATTAGATCCACCTTGCTAGTAGCAGGTTGGACCCCCTTTATTAGGTCCTCCTTGCTAGTAGACGGTTGGACCCTCTTTATTAGGTCCACCTTGCTAGTAGCTGGTTGGACCCCCTTTATTAGGTCCACCTTGCTAGTAGCGAGTTGGACCCCCTTTATTAGGTCCACCTTGCTAGTAGCAGGTTGGACCCCCTTTATTAGGTCCACCTTGCTAGTGGCAGGTTGGACCCCCTTTATTAGGTCCACCTTGCTAGTAGCTGGTTGGACCCCCTTTATTAGGTCCACCTTGCTAGTAGAGGGTTGGACCCTCTTTATTAGGTCCACCTTGCTAGTAGCTGGTTGGACCCCCTTTATTAGGTCCACCTTGCTAGTAGCGAGTTGGACCCCCTTTATTAGGTCCACCTTGCTAGTAGCAGGTTGGACCCCCTTTATTAGGTCCACCTTGCTAGTGGCAGGTTGGACCCCCTTTATTAGGTCCACCTTGCTAGTAGCTGGTTGGACCCCCTTTATTAGGTCCACCTTGCTAGTAGCGATTTGGACCCCCTTTATTAGGTCCACCTTGCTAGTAGCGAGTTGGACCCCCTTTATTAGGTCCACCTTGCTAGTAGCAGGTTGGACCCCCTTTATTAGGTCCACCTTGCTAGTAGCAGGTTGGACCCCCTTTATTAGGTCCACCTTGCTAGTGGCAGGTTGGACCCCCTTTATTAGGTCCACCTTGCTAGTAGCAGGTTGGACCCCCTTTATTATGTCCACCTTGCTAGTAGCGGGTTGGACCCCCTTTATTAGGTTCACCTTTCTAGTAGCAGGTTGGACCCCCTTTATTAGGTCCACCTTGCTAGTAGAGGGTTGGACCCCCTTTATTAGGTCCACCTTGCTAGTAGCGGGTTGGACCCCCTTTTGCCTTTATTCTTGGTGGCATAGATACAACAAGGTGTTGGAAACGTTCCTCAGAGATTTTGCTCCATAGTGACCTGATGACATCACACAGTTGCTGCAGATTTGTCGGCTGCACATCCATGATGCCGAATCCCCCCGTTCCACCACATCCCAAAGGTGCTCTATTGGATGAGATGTGGTGAGTGTGGAGGCCATTGGAGGACAGGGACCTCATTGTCCAGTGGTGAGATGATTGGAGCTTTGTGACATGGTGCATTATCCTGCTGGGAGGAACCATCAGAAGATGGGGACACTGTAGTCATAAAGGGATAGACATGGTCACCAATAATACTCAGGTAGGTCGTGGTGTATAAACCATGCTCAATTGGTACTAAGGGGCCCAAAGTGTACCAAGAAAATATCCCCCCACACCATTACACCACCACCACCAGCCTGAACTGGTGATAACCCATCCCCCACACCATTACACCCCCACCACCAGCCTGAACTGGTGATAACCCATCCCCCACACCATTACACCCCCACCACCAGCCTGAACCAGTGATACAAGGCAGGATTGATCCATGCGCCAAATTCTGACCCCACCATCTGAATGTCGGAGCTGAAATCCAGACTCATCAGACCAGGCAACGTTTCCAATCTTCTATTGTCCAATTTTGGTGATCCTGTGCCAATTGTAGCCGCAGTTTTCTGTTCTTAGCTGACATGAGTGGCACCCGGCATGGTCTTCTGCTGCTGTAGCCCATCTGCTTCAAGGTCGGATGTGTTGTGCGTTCAGAGATGGTATTCTGCATACCTTGGGTGTAATAA
This sequence comes from Lithobates pipiens, assembly GCF_037356315.1. Lineage (NCBI taxonomy): Eukaryota > Metazoa > Chordata > Amphibia > Anura > Ranidae > Lithobates > Lithobates pipiens. The sequence goes on along the minus strand of NW_027507789.1, from coordinate 9,900,452 downwards.
GCTGTTATTTGAGTTACTGTTGCCTTTCTATCATCTGGAACCAGTCTGCCCCATTCTCCTCTGACGCCAACAAGGCATTTTCCTCCACACAACTGCCGCTCACTGGATATTTTCTCTTTTTCCCAGCATTCTCTGTAAACCTGAGAGATGGTTGTGCGTGAAAATCCCAGAAATACTCAGACCGGCCTGTCTGGCACCAACAACCATGCCACGTTCTAAATCCCCTTTCTTCCCCATTCTGATGCTCAGTTTGAACTTTTGCAAGTTGTCTTCCACACGCCTAGATGTCTAAATGCATTGAGTTGTTGCGGTGTGATTGGCTGATTAGCAAGTTGTGTTACCCGATCAATTGAACAGGTGTACCTAATAAAGTGACCAGTGAGAGCCGGTTCACACAGGGGCAACTCAGATCCGACTTCAGGTCGCCCCTAGTTGCCTCAAGTCGCGCTACATGTAAAAATCAATGTAAGTGAATGGAGCCGTCTTAATGCACACTACTGAAGTCGCTCCGACTTCAGAAAAGGTTCCTGTACTACTTCTATCCGACTTGTAGGCGAATAGTACCCATTGATTTCAATGGAAGTCGCCTCCAAGTCGGATCTCCGTCTATATGGAGGCGACTCTCACAGAATTAGCAGCTACCAGGCCGCGTGCCCTCAACATGGGGGGGGGTTGGTGCTTTGGGGAAGGGGGGCGCCCTGCGGCCCCCCCCCACCCCAAAGCACCTTGTCCCCATGTTGATGAGGACAATGGCCTCTTCCCGACAACCCTGGCCGTGGTTGTCGGGGTCTGCGGGCGGGGGCTTATCGGAATCCGGGAGCCCCCTTTAACAAGGGGGCCCCCAGATCCCGGCCCCCCACCCCAGGTGAATGAGTAAGGGGTACATCATACCCCTAACCATTCACCTGGGGAAAAAATGTCAATAAAAAACACAACACAAGTTTTAAAAGTCCTTTATTAAGCAGCTCCGGGGGTCTTCTTCCGACGTTGGGGGGTCTTCTGACGACTTCTCCGCTCTGTTCGGTCTCTTCTCCCGGTGTCCGGCCTCTTCTCCCGGTGTCTGGCCTCTTCTCCCGGGCTCCTCCGCTGTCTTCTTGCAGCTCTTTTACTAGTGGAGGAGCTCGGTCTCCTCCGCCCTCTGTCCTTCTTCTCTCTTCTCTCTTTTCTCGTCTCTCTTCTTTCTTCTTCTTCCGATGTTGACCCGGCGCTGTACTGTGGGGCATGCTGCGACTGTGATGTCATAAAGGGGCAGGGTCACCGTGTGACATCATCCAGTGACCACGCCCCATACCTACATAAGTTGCCGCGCACGTCGCACAAGCCAGTACAGCGGAAGACAGCGCCGGGTCAACATCGGAAGAAGAAAGAAGAGAAAAGAGAGAACAGAGAAGAAGGACAGAGGGAGGAGGAGACCAGGCTCCTCCGCTAGTAAAAGAGCTGCAAGAAGACAGCCGTGAAGAGGCCGGACACTGGGAGAAGAGGCCGAACAGAGCGGAGAAGTCGTCAGAAGACCCCCCAATGTCAGAAGAAGACCCCCGGAGCTGCTTAATAAAGGAATTTTAAAACCTGTGTTGTGTTTTTTATTGACATTTTTTCCCCAGGTGAATGGGTAGGGGTACGATGTACCCCTTACTCATTCACATAGGGTGGGAGGCCTGGATTATTAAAGGGGGCTCCCGGATTCCGATAAGCCCCCGCCCGCAGACCCCGACAACCAACTGCCAGGGTTGTCGGGAAGAGGCCCTTGTCCTCATCAACATGGGGACAAGGTGCTTTGGGGTGGGGGGGGCTGCAGGGCGCCCCCAAAGAACCAACCCCCCCATGTTGAGGGCACGCAGCCTGGTATGGTCCAAGAAGGGGGGGCGCTCACTCGTCCCCACCCCCCTCTTGACCGGCCAGGCTTCGTGCTCGGATAAGGGTCTGGTATGGATCTGTGGGGGACCCCCACGCCGTTTTTCCGGCGTAGGGGGTTCCCCTTAAAATCCATACCAGACCTAAGGGCCTGGTATGCTCCCAGAGGGGGAACCCACGCCGTTTGCAAAAGTCGCCTGGCCTGGGGCGACTTAAAGTCACGTTGTAAGTCGCCCCAAGTCGTGTTGCCAAGTCGTGTCCAAGTTGCCTCCAAAAGTCGCGTTGAAAGTCGTGTTGCCCCTGTGTGAACCGGCTCTTAGTGTATATATTCCATGGTTTGTAGGCGCTATAACTTCCAAACAAATCAATCAATATACACTTATTGGGAATTTCTTTTTTTTACCAAAGGCATGGAGCAGAATACATTTTGGCTTCAATTTAGGAAGAAATTCGAATTTATTGGATATGTTTTATAACAGAAATTAGAACTTTTTTGGGTTTTTTTTTTTATCAAAATGTTAATTTTTTTTTTTTAAAACAGCTCTATTTGTGTGAAAAAAAATTATATACATTTCTTCTAGGTACAGTGTTCCTTGTTAGGGTAACACTGATGCCCGTAGTGTGAGTATTTATGCAAGTAGTGAACTGTAATAATAAATTGGATGATATTAACTGCTTGCTGCCCGCCCACCATCAAATGACGGCGGAGCGGTGCGGCTCTTGTTCTGGGACAAGTCATATGACGGCGTCCCAGAACGGCCACTCTCGTGCGCCTGCGGGGGTGTGCAGAGTGGCAATCGTGTCTTAGCAACACCCCGATCTCTGTAAAGAGCCATGTCCTCGGCTCTTTAACCATGTGATTGGCTGTGTCCAGTCACAGCCGGTCACATGCAAACACGGAGATGCCGGTAATCAGCTCTCCTCGCCTCACACTGACAGAGTGTGTGGTGAGGAGAGCTGATCAGTGGCATCTCCGCGCAGGGGGACATCTAGGAATGTAATCAGGGCACTGATCGCAATATAGCAATATAGTTTCACAAATCAGTGCCCACCATTGCCCATCAATGGCAGCAATCAGTGCCCACCACTGCCCACAAGTGCCACCAATCAGTGCCCATTAGTGATGCCAGTCAGGGCTGGCAATCAGTGCTGCCTATCAGTGCTGCCCATCAATGCTTTCGAAGCAGCAGATGACGGAGAGCCGTGTCTCCTCGTACTGCTAGACCTAAGTGCAGCGTTTGATACAGTAGATCACAATACTCTACTCGTCCGCCTCACAGAAGTAGCCGGAGTCCAAGACGTAGATCTCCAATGGTTCGCGTCCTTCCTAGGAAATCGGTCACAGACAGTGAAACTAGGAAAATTCCTCTCCGAAACTCGGGCAGTCACCTGCGGAGTCCCTCAAGGCTCTCCGTTGTCACCCGTTCTCTTCAAGATTTACAATCGCCCACTTCTCCAAATCATCAGATGCTCAGATCTCTGCTTCCACTCTTACGCTGACGACACGCAACTTTATTTCCGGATCAATGGAAAAAAAGATCACCAACAACAACTTGAAAACTGCCTCAAATCAATAGAGGACTGGATGACCACTAACTCCCTCCAGCTGAACCAATCAAAGACAGAGCTTCTTATCTTACACCCAGATCATAAGCCCGCAACCAAAACCTCCTGGACTCCACCAACCGTCTTTGGGCAGACTATCTCCCCAAAGACCAAAGCCAAGAGTCTCGGGGTTATTTTAGACGCACAAATGTCAATGGATGCGCAAATAGGATCTGTAGTCAGTGGATCTCACCATCTGCTGCGAATGCTTCGCAGACTCATCCCTTTTATCCCAAAGAATGACAAAGCAGTGGTAGTTGGAACAATCATTAATTCACGACTGGACTACGCAAACTCGCTTTACATAGGATTACCACAATATCAACTTGCGCGATTACAACTGATCCAAAACACGGCGGCAAGGCTGATAACAGGAAAAAAACCCTGGGAATCCATTTCTCCTTCACTGAGGAGCTTACATTGGCCAACCGTAAAAAATCGGATCACGTTCAAGACCCTTTGCCTCACCCACAAATGCGTGCATAGAGAAGCTCCGCAATACCTAATGGAGAAAATAAATCATTACACACCAAACCGCAGTCTTCCATCAGCCAACAAAAACCTCCTCCTCGTGCCCAAAGCCCGGTATAAATCCAAGGGGGATCGGAGATTCGCTGTCCAAGGGCCTCGGCTATGGAATGCTCTACCAATCAACATCCGCCTGGAAGAAAATCACCTGGCTTTTAGGAAAAAACTCAAGACCTTCCTCTTTTAGCAGATGATCAAAGCTCGCCACAGAGCCTAGAGGCGATTCAGTTCGCATTGTGCGCTATACAAGTATTTCATTCATTCATTCACTGCTGTCAATCAATGCCCATCAATAATGCCCATCAGTTTCGCCTATCAGTGCCACCCATCAGTGCCCATCAGTACCGCCTATCCGTGCTGCCTATCAGTGCCCACCAGTGCCGCCTATCAGTGCCCACCAGTGCCGCCTATTAGTTCCCATCAGTGCCGCCTATCAGTGCTCATCAGTACCACATATCAGTGCCACCCATTAGTGCCCATAAGTGTGGCATATTAGTGTTTCCTCATCAGTGCCACCTCACCTGTGCCCATAAGTGCCACCTCATCAATATCCACCACTTCAGCCTATCAGTGCCCATCATTGAAGGCGAAAAATTACTTAGTTACAAAATTTAATGACAGAGAAAAAGTAAAAAACATTTTATTTTTTTAAATAAAAAACCCAGCAGTGATTAAATACCACCAAAAGAAAGCTCTATTTGTGTGAAGAAAATGATAAATAATTTGTTTGAGTACAGTGTAGCACGACCGCGCAATTGTCATTCAAAGTGTGACAGCGCTGAAAGCTGAAAAATGGCCTGGGCAGGAAGGGGGTGAAAGTGCCCTGTGTAGGCAGGTGGTTAATGGGATTTTTTTTTTTTTTTTTTTGCAAAATGTAAAAAAAAAAAATGTAGGAAAATTTGACAATAATCATTTGAACAATGGCGGAGAATCCGCCGCGGTTTCCTCTACGGAGGACGCTGCAGAGATGACACAATGCGGTTACAATAACAGGCGACCTCCGGGGGGGGGCTGCAAACAATTAGCAGATTCTAAACAGCATCTTAAAATTACAGTAAATGAGCTTAGCTGGTTAAGCCTATTTAGCCGTAACCTTGACTCTGATCATGGTGGGGGGGGAGGGGGGGGGCTGCTCAGGGTGAAATTAGCCACCAGCCTGGAACTTTCACTTTTGAACATGTTCCTTTGACCCCCCCCCCAGTGTCCACAAATTACAATAATCCTCCTTCCAATTTCCCTGTTCTTATCGCTGGTCAGGGGATTAGTGCAGGGGACGAGGAGGAGGGGGGGGTCCGAATTAAAGGAGACAGGCCGGGCATGGAGGAGGGCCTGGCTACAGATAGCGATTGCTCCTCATGGCAGCCTGTGATAAGAGTCTAGTAGATGGGGGGGGGGGCTCCGGAATCTCAGTTTGGTCTGAGGATTTCATTGTAAACCAAAGAGAAAGATTTAGAAGTGAAGACGCGGAGCGGACAGGACGCCTCTGGTTTACAGGCCGAGGACAGTTCCTTTAATAAAGTACCGCCTGTTTCTTTAAATTCCAGAAAAAGAAAATTGTTACATAATAAAACAATTACAATGTTTCCTTTTTATTTATGCTTTTTTATTATTATTATTACTACTATTATTATTATTATTATTATTATTATTATTATTATTATTATTATTATACAGGATGGGGAAGACACATATAGGAAGAGGTAATGGTGCTGCACACCCCAATATGAACAACATTTTTTTTTAGCAGCAATATAAAATAGTTGAAAGAATACTTCTTTATTAGAAAATGAAAGTATGATATTTAATAGTAGTTAAAATATGAGCTCAGATGGGGGCATACCCATACCAAATACAAAGAACTGCAAACATAAAAAACTATACACAACATTCCATAATATCTAATGTATATAAACTGACACGTTTCGACCCATACATTTGTGTCTTCTTCAGAGAATAGGTTTGCTGAACATAAATTGCATTTAGCATATCAAAATTTTAAAAGCTGTAATATATACTAAATTATATGTCCAGTATAGACATCTCACATGGTTACCGATGCAATATTAAATAGTTGAAAAAATACACGGGTTTAGAAAAATAGATTCTTTATTAGAAAATGAAAGTATGATATTTAATAGTAGTTAAAATATGAGCTCAGATGGGGGCATACCCGTACCAAATACAAAGAACTGCAAACATAAAAAACTATACACAACATTCCATAATATCTAATATATATAAACTGACGCGTTTCGACCCATACATTTGTGTCTTCTTCAGAGGATAGGTTTGCTGAACATAAATTGCATTTAGTATATCAAAATTTTAAAAACCTATAATATATACTAAATTATATGTCCAGTATAGACATCTCACATAGTTACCGATGCAATATTAAATAGTTGAAAAAATACACGGGTTTAGAAAAATAGATTCTTTATTAGAAAATGAAAGTATGATATTTAATAGTAGTTAAAATATGAGCTCAGATGGGGGCATACCCATACCAAATACAAAGAACTGCAAACATAAAAAACTATACACAACATTCCATAATATCTAATGTATATAAACTGACACGTTTCGACCCATACATTTGTGTCTTCTTCAGAGGATAGGTTTGCTGAACATAAATTGCATTTAGCATATCAAAATTTTAAAAGCTATAATATATACTAAATTATATGTCCAGTATTAGAAAATGAAAGTATGATATTTAATAGTAGTTAAAATATGAGCTCAGATGGGGGCATACCCATACCAAATACAAAGAACTGCAAACATAAAAAACTATACACAACATTCCATAATATCTAATATATATAAACTGACGCGTTTAGACCCATACATTTGTGTCTTCTTCAGAGAATAGGTTTGCTGAACATAAATTGCATTTAGCATATCAAAATTTTAAAAGCTGTAATATATACTAAATTATATGTCCAGTATAGACATCTCACATGGTTACCGATGCAATATTAAATAGTTGAAAAAATACACGGGTTTAGAAAAATAGATTCTTTATTAGAGAATGAAAGTATGATATTTAATAGTAGTTAAAATATGAGCTCAGATGGGGGCATACCCATACCAAATACAAAGAACTGCAAACATAAAAAACTATACACAACATTCCATAATATCTAATATATATAAACTGATGCGTTTCGACCCATACATTTGTGTCTTCTTCAGAGAATAGGTTTGCTGAACATAAATTGCATTTAGCATATCAAAATTTTAAAAGCTGTAATATATACTAAATTATATGTCCAGTATAGACATCTCACATGGTTACCGATGCAATATTAAATAGTTGAAAAAATACACGGGTTTAGAAAAATAGATTCTTTATTAGAAAATGAAAGTATGATATTTAATAGTAGTTAAAATATGAGCTCAGATGGGGGCATACCCATACCAAATACAAAGAACTGCAAACATAAAAAACTATACACAACATTCCATAATATCTAATATATATAAACTGACGCGTTTCGACCCATACATTTGTGTCTTCTTCAGAGGATCGGTTTGCTGAACATAAATTGCATTTAGTATATCAAAATTTTAAAAACCTATAATATATACTAAATTATATGTCCAGTATAGACATCTCACATAGTTACCGATGCAATATTAAATAGTTGAAAAAATACACGGGTTTAGAGAAATAGATTCTTTATTAGAAAATGAAAGTATGATATTTAATAGTAGTTAAAATATGAGCTCAGATGGGGGCATACCCATACCAAATACAAAGAACTGCAAACATAAAAACTATACACAACATTCCATAATATCTAATGTATATAAACTGACGCGTTTCGACCCATACATTTGTGTCTTCTTCAGAGGATAGGTTTGCTGAACATAAATTGCATTTAGCATATCAAAATTTTAAAAGCTATAATATATACTAAATTATATGTCCAGTATAGACATCTCACATAGTTACCGATGCAATATTAAATAGTTGAAAAAATACACAGGTTTAGAAAAATAGATTCTTTATTAGAAAATGAAAGTATGATATTTAATAGTAGTTAAAATATGAGCTCAGATGGGGGCATACCCATACCAAATACAAAGAACTGCAAATATAATAATTATACACAGCATTCCATAATGTCTAATGTATATCAGAGCTAACGCGTTTCAACCCATACATTCGGGGGTCTTCTTCAGAGGATAGGGTTGCTGAAAATAAATTACATTTAGCATATCAAAATTTTAAAAGGTATAATATATACTAAATGATATGTCTGGTATAGACATCTTACATTGTTACTGATGTGAGATAGTTACCGTAGACGCGATAACTTTTGCGCAAACCAATCAATATGCACTTATTGGGATTCCTTTTACTAAAAACATGTAGCAAAATACATATTGGCCTAAATTGATGAAGAAATGTGATGTTGTACATATTTTTGTTGGATGTTTTATAGCAGAAGTAATATATATATATATATATATATATATATATATATATATATATATATATATATATATATATATATATATTATTTTTTTTCAAAATTGTCAGGTTTATTTTTTTTATAGTGCAGAAAATAAAAACTGCAGAGGTGATCAAATACCACCAAAAGAAATCTCTATTTGAGGGGAAAAAGGGATGTCAATTGTATTGGGTACAGTGTCGCACGACCGTGCAATTCCCAGTTATGGCGCGTACACATGAGCGTATTTTCCGTCTGAAAAATCTTGGATGGGTTTTCCGACGGAATTCCGCTCAAGCGTGGCTTGCATACACACGGTCACACAAAAGTTCTCTGAACTTTCGACCGTCAAGAACATGGTGACGTACAACACTGCGACAAGCCGAGGAAATGAAGTTCAATGCTTCCGAGCATGCGTCGAATTGTTTCCGAGCATGCGCAGGAATTTTGCGCGTCGGAATTGGCACAGACGATTGGAATTTCCGATCTAAACTTTTTTCCGACTGAAAAATTGAGAACCTGCTCTCAATCTTTTGCTGGCTGGAATTCCGCCTGCAAAAGTCCGATGGAGCGTACACACGGTCGCATTTTCCGACCAAAAGCTCTCATCGGACTTTTGCTGGGGGAATCTCCGATCGTGTGTACGCGGCATTAGAATAACGCAGTGCCGTATCGCAAAAAATGGCCTGGCCAAGAAAGGGGGTAAACCTTTCTGGAGGTCAAGTGGTTAAAGGAAGAGGCATGATGGGACTTGTAGTTCTGGAGGGCCACCAGTCCCTGCTGTAGACACCGAGCCCAGTTCTACCGCTGCAGAAGTCACCTACCCCATCTAGCTGCCACCAGTCCACCTGGCTACTTGCTTCCCTCAGTCCTCCTGGCTGGCACACACACATGGAAACCCGCCAGGGCAAGTTTGGACGAAGACTTGGCACGCCGTGGACTTCAAAGGAGCACTACTACAGCTGGCAATCTCTCCTCTTGTCTTGTCCTTGCACCATGCTGATCTACTCATTGTCTCTGCTTGCTCTCTCCCACTGCCTCTCCGCCATGAATCCCTCCAACTGCCTCCTATGGTTGGATCTTTCCAGGCCAGCCTCCCGAGCTCCATCTCGAGGTAAAGCCCCTTCCCAGCAGGGGCCCCTCAAGGGCCACCGACAGCCTGTCCTCAGCACTGCTTTTCCATCGTCCACCGACTTCCCTCACTGGCATGGCCCGTGTCTATTTATGGACTTTCTCGGTCCCATGCCAGACCAAGACCTGGGGATTGGGTGAGGGCCCATAAATATTCAAGACAGCTCTAAAGAAGAAGGTCAGTCCTTCGAAACATGTCAGCCTGAGGGGGTCTCATTCAGGACCCCCCTCCCTAGGTCCAGTGACCCTAGTAATTTGTGAGAGATTGGCTACTTATGTGGCCCGATTTACGAGGTTTTAAGCTTATGTTTGTGAGTAGACATCTTTATGGTTTCACTAATACATTTTTAATAAATTTGGTGGATAATGCCTTAGGCCAGTGCGCCCTCTTTTCTTTCTCTATTCTCCCTGCCAGGCCCACACCTAGGGTCCATAAATATTCAAGACTTCTCCTCACCTCCACCCACTAATTCCAGAACATTCTCCAATGTTCTAGAAACTGGGTGGAGGCACCAGAGAGCTGCCAGGATAGGTCATCCAGCCCTGGCCTCTAACAACCCTGACCCAATTCAATGACAAATGCTTTTATCTGAACTACACTTCTCATAGTATACACTAGAGGGTGCTACAAAAGAATACTGGAAAAATCTCCTCTCATGTTGTGAGTGCTGCTGTCTGCTGGCCCGTCTCTTTCCGCAACTTCCTGGATTCCCAGCGTGCTTTGCAGCTTCTCCTCCATTTCTAAGGACTACATATCCCATGGTACCTTGCTGATTCCATTACTGGCTCCGTCTCTTGAAGCTCCTCCCCCTCAGAAGGCGGGCTCTGTGAAATGTGTGACACAGCAGTGCCTACTCACAGTGCAAGGGTGACTCTGTGTCACAGAATTCCATGAAGGAAATGTGTGGGACCTTCACAAACGTCAAGCTGGTTCAGAGTAATAGGAGGAGGCTGGGAATCATTGGAATACAATGTGGGAATGAAGATCGGATTTTACAATCACGCTTGAATAACTTCCATGCTCAGCTACACTAGACCAACGAATGGCAGCTACAAGCTGGAAGTGACATAATACACTCCACTTAGTCACAGGTGGGATCAGAGGCCCATAAAAGTGATTGGGTGGATCTAGAGCCGCCCGATTACTTTTATTGGAAATCCCTTCACCTGCTCTTAAAGCACTTACCATTAGACATGTGCACTTACAAAAAAATTTGTTCTTTTTTTGCGTTTTTTCAGATTTCCGAATTTAGAATTTTCAGATTTTTGGTTTCCGGAATTTTGCATTTTTGGATTTCTAAATTTCAGAATTTTTGAATTTCAGAATTTCCAATTTTCGGATTTCAGAATTTCCGAAAATTCTAAAATTTGGAAATTCAGAAATCGGAAATTCTAAAATCTGGAATTTCGATAATTCGAAATTTGGAAATTCAGAAATTCAAAATACGTAAATTCGGAAATTCGAGAATTCAGAAATTCGAAAATTTGGAACTCTGAAAATTTGAAATTCGGAAATTCGAAAATTCGAAATTCGGAAATTCGAAAATTCTGAAATTTAGAAATCTGAAATTCTTTCAAATTAGATTATATGTGAACGTAAAGAATACAAATTTATCTGAAGTTATGAATTATCCGAAATAACAAAGGCTGCATCTAAACAAATGAAATCGAACAAATTAATAATAAATAATAATAATAAAAAGGTTTTATTATTATTATTGTTATTTTTTTATTACTAGATCGTTACATTCCATTCGCTTAGATGCGGCATTTGTTATTTCAGATAATTTGTAACCTAGGATAAATTCGTACTTCCGAAATTTGGAAATTCCGAAATTCGAGAATTCAGAAATTTCGAAAATTTGGAACTCTGAAAATTTGAAATTCGAAAATTCGGAAATTTAGAAATATGAAATTCTTTCAAATTTGACTATTTGTGAACGTAAAGAATACAAATTTATCTGAGGTTACGAATTATCCGAAATAACGAATGCTGCATCTAAACAAATGAAATCGAACAAATTAATAATAAATAATAATAATAAAAAGACTTTATTATTATTATTGTTATTTTTTTATTACTAGATCGTTACATTCCATTCGTTTAGATGCAGCATTTGTTATTTCAGATAATTTGTAACTTAGGATAAATTTTGTACTTCCGAAATTTGGAAATTCGAGAATTCAGAAACTCGAAAATTTGGAACTCTGAAAATTTGAAATTCGGAAATTCGAAAATTCAGAAATTTAGAAATATGAAATTCTTTCAAAATTGACTAATTGTGAACGTAAAGAATACAAATTTATCTGAGGTTACGAATTATCCGAAATAACGAATGCTGCATCTAAACAAATGAAATCGAACAAATTAATAATAAATAATAATAATAAAAAGGCTTTATTATTATTATTATTGTTATTTTTTTTATTACTAGATCGTTACATTCCATTCGCTTAGATGCGGCATTTGTTATTTCAGATAATTTATAACCTAGGATAAATTCGTACTTCCGAAATTTGGAAATTCCGAAATTCGAGAATTCAGAAATTTCGAAAATTTGGAACTCTGAAAATTTGAAATTCGAAAATTCGGAAATTTAGAAATATGAAATTCTTTCAAATTTGACTATTTGTGAACGTAAAGAATACAAATTTATCTGAGGTTACGAATTATCCGAAATAACGAATGCTGCATCTAAACAAATGAAATCGAACAAATTAATAATAAATAATAATAATAAAAAGGCTTTATTATTATTATTATTGTTATTTTTTTTTATTACTAGATCGTTACATTCCATTCGTTTAGATGCGGCATTTGTTATTTCAGATAATTTGTAACCTAGGATAAATTCGTACTTTGGAAATTTGGAAATTCGAGAATTCAGAAACTCGAAAATTTGGAACTCTGAAAATTTGAAATTCGGAATTTTCGAAAATTTGGAAATTTGGGGATTCGGAAATTCGGAATTTCAGATTTAACGAATTTGTCAAAAATTGTTAAAAAATGAATTCGGAACTAAACGAATTGCACATGTCTACCTATAATGATGTTTATATACCTACCTTGGTAGACAAGTAGTTAAGGTTCAGGTTATATAGAGGCAGATATGAGAAGATACAATTCTTGTAGCAGTTTTCCTTCTTCGGGGAGGCCGCTGTGCGCAGGATCACGTACGTATAATCTCTGGATTTTGAACTTTGCAAAATAAGCTGATGTTGCTATTTTATTGTTTAATGGACAATTCATTTTATTCTTGTGATTAATTTTTTTGGGCTAGAGTTCTGATTTGTTTGCTTGGAGTTCAGCTCTTAGTAAGAAGCGTGTTCCTACCTAATAGATCCAAAACCCAAACAGGAAAAGGGACGGGTGAAGTCTGGATCTGACTGATGACTGGGCAGGCGGCACGGGCAGTTTTTTATTTTAGCCGCTCTCCATAGCGAATTGCAGCGCGTCGGCGAGAGGAAGGCATGTGTGACAGCAATTGGCGTTCACCTTTAAACAATTTTCTGCCTATTGTGTCTCTTCTCTAATCGAAGTTTCCTGGACCTCGAACCCGGCAACTTAGCAGAAATAACACGGAATAATTGCAGATAATTTACCAGTAGTCAAGCTAACAAGACACATATTTTTCCAGGCCATACAAATGGATATATAATTGCGCTGATTCCTATAAGGTCTGCCCAGGAGGAAGTCGTTGTCACGTATCACGCGAGTGGACGCGCTCATTTCTCGGAAAGACCTTAATTGGGGATCCTGAAAGACCGATCCAGTGAATTAATCATTGCCCGATAAACACGCAGAACTGAAACATTGCATTTACTGCGTACAAGTTCGGGGAGAGACTACGAAGGTACACCACGGGGGGGGGGGGGGGGGGATGGTGCTCTGGACATAGACTATCCTGACCTCTACAGACACAAAGGATATCACCAAAAATACAAATTATGACTTCACTGAGGGCTTGGTGACCTCATTCTGAAGGTCTTTTTCAGGTTCCTGTCTTTTAATTCCTGCAAAAAAAAATCTGAATTTTATTCCTATCAAATGCTATGGAAGTGATGGTCAACTTAACCAACATTGAGGGCCTTACAAGTGGCCCCTGACATCACCAAAACAACAGGGGGCTTCAAAAATACTAATTATGATTCACAGAGGGCTTGGTGACCTCATTCTGAAGGTCTTTTGCAGGTTCCTGCCTTCTAATTCCTGCAAAAAAAATCTGAATTTTATTCCTATCAAATGCTATGGAAGTCATGGTCAACTTAACAAGTGATGGTCAACTTAACCAACATTGAGGGCCTTACAAGTGGCCCCTGACATCACCAAAACAACAGGGGGCTTCAAAAATACTAATTATGATTCCCAGAGGGCTAAAATTAAAAATTAAAATTAAATCTAAATTTAATTCATATCAAGAGCTATGGAAGTGATGGTCAACTTAACCAACATTAAGGGCCTTACCTGTAGCTCCTGCCATCTCCAAACAACTGGGGGGCTTCAAAAATACAAATTATGACTTCACTGAGGGCTTGGTGACCTCATTCTCAATGTCTTTTTCAGGGTCCTGTCTTTTATTTCCTGCAAAAAAAAAATCAGAATTTTATTCCTATCAAATGCTATGGAAGTGATGGTCAACTTAACAAGTGATGGTCAACTTAACCAACATTGAGGGCCTTACATGTGGCCCCTGACATCACCAAAACAACAGGGGGCTTCAAAAAATATAAATTATGATTCACAGAGGGCTTGGTGACCTCATTCCTTAGGTCTTTTGCAGGTTCCTGCCTTTTAATTCCTGCAAAAAAAAATCTAAATTTAATTCATATCAAGAGCTATGGAAGTGATAGTCAACTTAACCAATATTAAGGGCCTTATCTGTAGCCCCTACCATCTCCGAAACAACTGGGGGGGCTTCAAAAATACTAATTATGACTTCACACAGGGTTTGGAGACCTCATAGTGAGGGCCTTTTGCAGGTCCCTGTCTTTTAATTCCTGCAATAAAAATCTGAATTTCATTCTTATCAAGAGCTATGGACGTCATGGTCAACTAAATCAACATTGGAGGGCCTTACATGTTGCCCCTGACATCACAAAAACAACGGGGGGGCTTCAAAAATACTAATTATGACTTCCCAGAGGGAAGTCCTTTTGCGGGTTCCTGTCCCTCAATTCACTAGATTCCTGCAAAAGAATCAGAATCTTTTCAAGAGCTATAGAAATGGTGGTCAACCTAACTGATGTTAGGGGCCTTATGTGGCCCCTGACATCACTAAAGGACCACGCATAATATCCAGTGAGCATAATGCTACAAAATGCTGTCAGAAACTGCAGGCATGCCATAGGAGATGGTCAGAGACTGCAGACCTACAAGAGAAGGTCAGAGATTAGAGACAGCATACAGAAGATAGTCAGAGACAGCAGACATACTACAGGAGATGACCAGAGACTACAGATATACTACAGGATATGGTTGGAGACAGCAGACATGATACAAGAGATAGTCAGAGACTGCAGACATGTTACATGAGATGGTCAGAGACTGCAGACCTACTACATGAGATGGTCAGAGACTGCAGGCATACTACAGCAGATGGTCAGAGATTGCAGACATGCTACAGGAGACGGTCAGAGACTGCAGACATACTACAGGAGATGGTCAGAGACTGCAGACATACTACAGGAGACGGTCAGAGACTGCAGACATACTACAGGAGATGGTCAGAGACTGCAGACATGTTACACGAGATGGTCAGAGACTGCAGACATATTACAGGAGACGGTCAGAGACTGCAGACATACTACAGGAGACGGTCAGAGACTGCAGACATGTTACACAAGATGGTCAGAGACTGCAGACATACTACATGAGATGGTCAGAGACTGCAGGCATGCTGCAGGAGATAGTCAGAGACTGCAGACATACTACAGGAGACGGTCAGAGACTGCAGACATACTACAGGAGACGGTCAGAGACTGCAGACATACTACAGGAGATGGTCAGAGACTACACACATAGTATATGAGATGATTAGAGACTGCAAACATACTACAGGAGATGGCCAGACACTGCAGGCATGATACAAGAGATGGTCAAAAACTGCAGACATACTACATGAGATGGTCAGAGACAGTAGACATACTGCAGGAGATGGTCAGAGACTGCAGTCATGATAGTGGAGATGGTCAGAGACTGCAGCCATACTACAGGAGGGCAGCACAGTGGGTTAGTGGTTAGTACTTCTGCCTTGCAGCACTGGGTTTCTGGTTTAGAATCCCAGCCAAGACACTATCTGCGAGGTGTTTGCATGCTCTCATGTTCTCTGGACATGCTGGTAGGTTAATTGGATCCTGTCTAATATGTATCCACTAGAACACATACTGAAAGCAGGGATCAAATTGCCCAGGCTTTTCACAGCCTAGTAGTAAATGGCATATGTGGAAATCAAGTTGGAGTAGACCGTGTGCTGGGTGCAGGTGATAAATATGAATTATGCTTTGCTTCACTTTCACCTTCTTCTTAGAACGTAACGTACATGATTGTGTAACCGAATGTAATAAAACAGAAGCGAAGGACACAAGTACTTTGTGGATTCCCTTTAGATGTCTATCTCCTTCTCATTGTATTTCCATCCATGTTATTAGACTTTGATACCCATGAATGTGATATGTGATCATATCAGGGATCAGTGAAATGCCGGCCAGTGGGGGGATTGAGCTGGAATCTGTAGAAATAAATAGTTTGGTCTGCAGAGATAATTCCCAGACTCCCCCGAGTGATAACCCCGCGCCGTATAGATAGAATCTGCTTCTTCTCTCGGTATAACTCCAACAACACACAGCACATTACTAATAACACGGCAAGATAGACAATGCAAACCCAAACATCATTCTAGAGAAGACTTTCTCAACCTTTTTACCCCAGAGGAACCCTTATAATAATATTTAGGTCTCAGGGAACCCCTGCTAAAATAAAAAACGTTTGGGGTCATTGGCAAAAATGCCCGAATTGATGGTCAGTGGGGAAAATGCCTCCCTTTACAGTGATGGTCAGAATTCCACACTTGCAGTTGCCTAAAAAGATCATTGGCTCTGTCAGGTGACATTGGACCTGGAAGTTCACAGGCCCATCAAGGAGCCCCTGACAACCTCTGGAGGAACGCAAGGGTTCTATGGAATCCTGGTTGAAAATGGCTGATCGAATTCCTAACCGATGTTAGACTCAGAAGTGTGCAGGAACCATCAGATAGGAGGTCCATCAGCCATAACTCAAGGAACCCTAGCAACCACTGGAGGAACCCTTGTGTTATACTTTGGTATAATTGGAACTGCTCTCCTAAAACTCAAAACGACTTACTAACAGCTAAAAACAATTGTTATTATTCCGTATTCTAATGCCCCGTACACACGATAGGATTTTCCGACGGAAAATGTTCGATGTGAGCTCGTTGTTGGAAATTCCGACCGTGTGTAGGCTCCATGGAACATTTTCCATTGGAATTTCCGACACACAAAATTTGAGATCTGGACCTCAAATTTTTCTCGTATATTCCAATCGTGTGTACACAAAGTTCCACGCACGCTCAGAATCAAGCAGAAGAGCCGCACTGGCTATTGAACTTCATTTTTCTCCGTTCATCGTACGCGTTGTACGTCGCCGCGTTCTTGGCATTTCGGAATTTCCGACAAGATTTGTGTGACCGTGTGTATGCAATACACGTTTGAGCCAACATCCGTCGGAAAAAAACATGGATTTTGTTGTAGGAAAATCCTATCGTGTGTACAGGGCATAACTCTTGGACCTCTCGGCTGCCTTTGATACAGTTGATCACCCCCTCCTCCTCAAAAAACTATATTTGTTTGGTATCCAGGGCTGTGCTCTCCGTTGGTTTGAATCTTACCTATCTCACAAGTGACCCTCAGTGTCACTTACAACTCCACTTCCTCCTCTCCGACACCTATTACCGCTGGGGTCTCCCAAGGTTCTGTCCTTGGACCTCTACTATTCTCGATCTACACGTCCTCCCTGGGTCAGCTGATAGCCGCCCATGGCTTCCACTACCATTTATATGCTGATGACACCCAAATCTATCTCTCTAACCCTCAGCTCACCCCATCAGTCTCCTCATATACCACTGATCTACTAACAGACATATCAGCCTGGATGTCACACAACTTCCTCAAACTGAATCTATCTAAAACCGAGCTCATAATATTTCCTCCCCCCACATGCCCCCTCCCCCAACTTCTCTGTCAAGATCAATGGCACAACTATCAGCCCGTCCCCACATGCCAGGTCGCTAGGGGTAACCTTAGACTCTGAACTGTCCTTTCAGGTCCACATCCAATCCCTGTCCAGATCATGCCACCTTAGCCTCTACAAGTCCGCAACATCTTTAGAATGCGCCCCTTTTTAACTTAATGACAACACCAAGCTTCTAATTCATTCCCTGGACATCTCTCGCCTCAACTACTTCAACTCCCTCCTCGTTGGATTACCTTTACATAGACTACCCCCCTTCAGTCTATAATGAATGCCGCTGCAAGACTTATCCACCTTACCAACCGTTCATTGTCCTCTACACCTCTCTGATGTTATGTTAGATCAAGAACTGTGCAGGCCCATCAGATGGGAGCTCAATCAGCCATGGTTCAAGCAACACCTAACAACCTCTGGAAGAACCCTAGGATTCTATGGAACCCTGGTTGAGAATGGCTAGTTGACCACCTCTCTGATGTAAAAATTCAAATCTGTGCAGGCACCATCAGATTGGAGATCCATCATCCACAACTCAAGAAACCTATGGCAACAATTGGAACCCTGGTTGAGAAAGGCTGGTTGACTTCCTATCTGATGTTAGACTCAGAACTGTGCAGAAACCATCAGATTGGAGATCCATCAGTCACAGCTAAAGGAACTCCTTGCAACCTCTGGAGAAACCCTAGGGTTCTGCAGAACCCAGCTTAAGAATGGCTGGTTGACCTTCTATCTGATGCTAGTTCAAAACTGTGCAGGCACTATCAGATAAGAGATCCATCATCCATAGCTCAAGGAACCCATAACAACAACCATTGAAGGAACCCTAGGATTTCATGCCATTGGCTCTGACAAGTGACGTTAGACCCAGAACTGTGCAGGCCCATCACATGGGAGGTCCATCGGCCACAGTTCAAGGAACCCATGGAAACCATTGAAGGAACCCTAGGGTTTTGTGCCGCTGGCTCTGACAAGTGTAGTTAGACACAGAACTGTGCAGGATCAGATAGGAGGTCCATCGGCCACAGTTCAAGGAACCCCTATCAACCTCTGAAGGAACCCTGGGGTTCCATGGGCCTGCACATGGGCCCATAAACTACTATAATGATGAACTGAGATCTGTAATAAATTGTGCACAGTACGAATCTGAAAGCAGCATAATGCATGCCCATGTGGATGAGCTCCAATCCGCATGTTCCTAGTAGGTCAATTACTCGGAAAGTATAGAAGACAGACGAAATTAATATTCTGAAGTCAGAAACGGCACCCCGCGGGCTCTGAGGCTGAAGTCCAGATTTACATCATAAATGTACAGCGCCCTCCAGAGAGGAAATGCTTGCAATCCCGTGTTGTGCACCCACACCAATCCTTTCTGACTTAGTGACAGGTACACTTTAATATAATCACACTCCTTCTACAGCATGTTAACAAAAATCTATCTCTAGGTAGAAAAAAAAAGGGGTGGGGGGGGGGGGGGTGGTTAGAGTTAATTCGTGTTTTTTCGAGTGCTATTTATTTTTGTTTTTAATTGAGCAAAATGGTTTCCAGCTGCAGCCAGGTATCATTATGTTCATTATTTTTAATTCACCTTAAAATGAGATGATTAATTCCTTGGAAAGTTTTCTGATTAGGCTTCTTAATCTGGCCAAGTTTGTTTTCACTGCAACCGGACAATGGGCTGCACAATTTTATGTGGATCACAGATTATAATTGGGCGTCGTAAAAGTTAGGGCACCTTTTTTTTCGGTCGCAGCCATGGCGAGTCTAATTGAAAAAACGCGCAGAGCCAGAGCTGGGCGGCTGGAGGGAACGACGTACTGTGAACTGGGGATTCAATGCTACAACTTCAGACTGTTCTGCTAAAAGCCGAACGTAAGGGCCCTTGCACACTGATGCGTCTTTGGTGCGCTTTTAGGGCCAATTTGCACCAGGAACTGTGCGTTGACTGCGCTTTTTTTTTTTTTTGCATTTGACGCAAGAGACAATGTAAACAGAAAAAGGTTTGGGTGATTTTTTTTTTAAAACAATAATAACAATAATATTTATAATAATACGATATATATATATATATATATATATATATATATATATATATATATATATATATATATATATATATATATATATATATATATATATATATATATATATATATATATATATATATATATATATATATATATATTTTTTAAATAATAATAACAATAATTTTCATAATAATAAGATATATATATATAATATCTTATTATTATGAAAATTATTGTTATTATTATTTAAAAATATACATATATATATATATATATATATATATATATATATATATATATATATATATATATATATAAAAAATAATAAAAATAAATAAATTAAAGAACCACCAGTTTACATAATTAGCTGTATATGTATAATGTATATGCATAATATGTAAAATAAAAAATTAAAAAATTAAAAAAATTAAATGAAAGAAACAATGTAAACAGAAAAAGGTTTGGATGTTTTTTTTTTAATAATATTAACAATAATGTTTATAATAATAAGATATATATATATATATATATATATATATATATATATATATATATATATATATATATATATATATATATTTATATATATATATATATATATATATATATATATATATATATATATATATATATATATATATATATATATATATATATATATATATATATATATATTTTTTTTTTTTATAAAAATAAAAATAAATAAATTAAAGCACCCTCAGCTTGCATAAGTCCTGCAAGCATAACGGTGATCTCACCGCACATGTAAGGTATCATCACAAACGTCAGAATGAGAGCAATAGTTCTGGAACCAGACCTCCTGTGCATCTCCAAACTGGGCTTTTAAATTGTCGCATATGGAAAATTTCAAGCTTCATATTTTGGCACCATTCCACAGGTGGATGCATATTTGAAACCATGACATGTTAGGTATCTATTTACTCGGCGTAACATCATCTTTTTATATTTTGCCCAAAAAAATGGGTATTATTTTTTTTATTTCATAAAAGGAAAAAAGGGGTTGAAAAAACGCTGCGCAAATACCATTTGACATAAAAATTTACAACAATCACAATTTTGTTCTCTAGTGTATCTGCTAATATATATATATATATATATATATATATATATATATATATATTATGTTTGGGGGTTCTAAGTAATTTTTCTAGCAAAAAATACTGATTTAAACTAAACAAAAAGTGCCAAAAAAGGGCCTTTACCTTCAGCTTGAAGACAACGTGCCAAAAAAGGTCAGGCTCATTAAGAGGAACATCTGGGTCTTCCCATCATCCCTCTGGGCTAAGCCAACAAGAACACCCAGTATCACTGCACCTACATGGTTCCCTTTGATGAACGTGGTGAAGACCTCTACACAGGTCCAATGAAAGAAATCAAATAAGAGCCAGGAGAAGGTCTTTCCAAACAGAGAGGACTGGTATTTGGCCACCAACTTGTTTAGTCCTTGGCTCGGCTGAGGCTCGTGGGTGGAACATGTTCTTATTTCAAGGCACGTCCATTATTCATGGCATGGGTGTCAATGTTCCTGGAAAGGTGGACCGGTTGACTGTTTAGTCTATAGAGGTAGAATTCAGTTGACTCTCTTTGGTTTTTCTACTTCTCTGGCAGAGAGTTTGCTTTGTAAACGTATTCCGCTGACATTTCAGTAGCTGTGTATACAACCTCCCAGCTTATTACTGGCAGGTTACAAGACTTGAGGTTCAGAGCTAAACTAGTAGGCAAGAGTCCTTCACTGTTCATTATGTTGTCTGAGGAGCCTGACCATTAAAGTGATCCTGTCCCCAGACTGATCCTTTCAACAACGTTCTCTCCATGGGGATGATGTGGGCATTTAATGTAATTTATGTTATTTCCCTGTAAAATCCTCCTTTGTGTAGACATCCAAACGCCCTGAGACTTCTGCTGGGTGCCACCATCTTGGATTTCATGTTAGCAGACTCAGGTCTCTCTATACCAGGGGTTCTCAGCCTCAGTCCTCAAGTACCCATAGCCCCCTCCTAGATAGTTTGCTAGCATTATTTGGTTCTTTTTGACTCCTCTGCAATCTTTGGAACAGCCAGGGCTGTGGATAAGGGGGTACTGCTGGTCCTTTTGTACAGGGCCCAGACCAGCAGGGGGGCCCAGGCAGCAGTGCTTCTGGCTACCCTCCTCTCCTTCCTGCAAGCACACAATAGGATCCCTCAGGATGGAGATTGGGGAAATGTTCCAGTAAATATGCCACATTTACCAGCCCCTTTCTTTCCTGAATGAACAAAGTGGATTTTACTGATCACTCACTGTGTTCATTCATAACTGAAGCAACAGATATTGATTCCTTTGGTATGTTGTAGATTTCACAGGCTGCAGGTTTAATTGCCCCCCCCCCCCCCTGCATTTTAGAGGTTTCCAGAACATAGAGGACTGAGTAACAAATGGGTAACTTGAATATTTAGTGCCAATCCCTGAGGAACTGTGCCCAGTAGGTGGCTGGGGAGAACATACATAGTCTGGGGCTGGAGCAGCCCTTGCTCTTGTCCTGGTGGGTAAGTTGCCAGCCTCAGAGGCTCTGCCCCTCTGAGGCAGTTTTTGTTGGGGTTTGCTGATGTTCATTGAGATTCCAGCTGTGGCAGATCTTGGGGGAGGGGACCATACCTAATTATCTTTAGCGCTAACTAAGCAGCCTCACCTAAGACAGCCAGCTGAAGAGCACCAAGATGGCGGCGTGGGACCCAATGTATGGCACCCAAATAGAGGATCGCAGCAGGACAATGTTGGATTTGTTGTGCGGTGAGTATGTGCTTTGAAGAGTACTACAAGCATGTGAACATTAAACATGGGTAAGGACGAGGGAAGTTTATTGAACGTTTCAGACATTAGTCCTTAGTCATGGCTCAGGATTAACGGACTAATGTCTGAAATGCGTAGGGCTGGTTTTACAGCATGTACTTGTCTTTTCAATAAAGGAGTATTACTTTGTGGATGTCATCCTGAGTGCCGACCATCTCTTCTTCTCATCTTTATTATCAAGTTTGGGTCTTTGACCTTAACAGGGACATCTGAATCCTGACAGCTCGGGTAGAGGCTGGAAAAGACTAGAATAACAATTCACTTCCTATTTTAATTCTGAGAAGTTCCAAGGTCCACCTCTGTATTTGTTGAACTAATGGAATTATTTGAAATTCAGCTACAGGCTGAAGGGGGGGAAGAAAAATACAGTGTTGACTTTGAAATCTCAATCCTGGTCACATCTGTCTTTATGGAATGCTCAAGCGGCATTCCAACCCATTCCAGTCCTCTCATCACGTGATGTAACATGTCCTAGGTGACCTTCGTAAATGAGCTGCAGCCTAATGTGGATGGAGAGTTTTGAACGCTATGCTGATTGATTAACGGAAACATTGGGGAAATTCAGATCCATGTATGTTATCGTTGGGGTGACAGATGAGGATTGGATGGCAAGGGATCAGATTCAGGCTAGTGGCTTCTTCTACTTATGACAGAGCTGAAGTTCAAACCAATCTTTGAACAGCCTCCGCTAACTGCAAGGTCTACCTCACATTGTGTAAGCCTTCTTCAATCAGGGCAGGGCTGGTAATCCGGCATAGATAAATGTGGTAAAACTGGCCATACACCCTACAATCCGATTGTGCAAGCTCCTTTAGATTTCCCAGCTCCATGTAGTAATAGACCTACCTGACTTTATATACTGTATATAAAATAGAGTGTTTAGGTGAGCCTCACACTGCTTAGGTGGCTGTGACTATACCCTGTATAGTATACAGATGATTGTGCAATCCAATTGTGTCACCAGTTTTATGGTAGACATACCTGAGATTTCTGAGTGGTTAAGGTCCATTTAGCATAACGTTTTATCTTAAAGGCTCCTCCTTTCTCCCAGAGTTCTCCCACCAGTGCAACCACCCCTTGATTCCCTGATCCATCAGACATATCCCTTTTTCCCCAGAGTACTCCCATTACCTCTTGATTCCCTGACTCTTCAGGCTTCTACCCTTTTTCCTAGAGGCCTCCCACCACCCATTGATTCCCATCAGGCCACCTCCTTTTCCCAGAAGACTCCCACCACCCCTTAATTCTCTGCTCCCATCAGGCCCCCTCCTCCCCTCCTTTTCCCAGAAGACTCCCACCACCCCTTAATTCTCTGCTCCCATCAGGCCCCCTCCTTTTCCCAGAAGCCTCCCACCACCCCTTAATTCTCTGCTCTCATAAGACCTCCTCCTTTTCCCAGAAGATTCTAACCACCCCTAAATTCTCTGCTCCGATCAGACCCCCTGCCTTTATCAGGCCCTCTCCTTTTCCCAGAGGACTCCCACCACCCCTTGATTCCCTGCCTTCATCAGGCCCCCCTCCTTTTCCCAGAGAACTCCCCCACCACCCCTTGATTTCCTGCCTTCATCAGGCCCCCTTCCTTTTCTCAGAGGACTTCCACCACCCCTTGATTCTCTGCCTTTATCAGGCCCCCTCCTTTTCCCAGAAGCCTCCCACCACCCCTTAATTCTCTGCTCTCATAAGACCCCCTCCTTTTCCCAGAAGATTCTAACCACCCCTAAATTCTCTGCTCCGATCAGACCCCCTCCTTTTCTCAGAGGACTCCCACCAACCCTTGATTCCCTGCCTCTATCAGGCCCTCTCCTTTTCCCAGAGGACTCCCACCAACCCTTGATTCCCTGCCTCTATCAGGCCCTCTCCTTTTCCCAGAGGACTCCCACCACCCCTTGATTCCCTGCCTTCATCAGGCCCCCCTCCTTTTCCCAGAGAACTCCCACCACCCCTTGATTCCCTGCCTTCATCAGGCCCCCTTCCTTTTCTCAGAGGACTTCCACCACCCCTTGATTCTCTGCCTTCATCAGGCCCCCTCCTTTTCCCAGAAGCCTCCCACCACCCCTTAATTCTCTGCTCTCATAAGACCCCCTCCTTATCCCAGAAGATTCTAACCACCCCTAAATTCTCTGCTCCGATCAGACCCCCTCCTTTTCTCAGAGGACTCCCACCAACCCTTGATTCCCTGCCTTTATCAGGCCCTCTCCTTTTCCCAGAGGACTCCCACCACCCCTTGATTCCCTGCCTTCATCAGGCCCCCCTCCTTTTCCCAGAGAACTCCCACCACCCCTTGATTCCCTGCCTTCATCAGGCCCCCTTCCTTTTCTCAGAGGAATTCCACCACCCCTTGATTCTCTGCCTTCATCAGGCCCCCTCCTTTTCCCAGAAGCCTCCCACCACCCCTTAATTCTCTGCTCTCATAAGACCCCCTCCTTTTCCCAGAAGATTCTAACCACCCCTAAATTCTCTGCTCCGATCAGACCCCCTCCTTTTCTCAGAGGACTCCCACCAACCCTTTATTCCCTGCCTTCATCAGGCCCCCCTCCTTTTCCCAGAGGACTCCCACCACCCCTTGATTCCCTGCCTTCATCAGGCCCCCTTCCTTTTCTCAGAGGACTCCCACCACCTCTTGTTTTACTGCCCCCATCAGGCTCTCCCTCTTTCTCCCAGAGGTCTGCCACCACCCCTTGAATCCCTGGTCCTTTCAGGCTCCCCCTCTTGCTCCCAGGAGTCTACCGCCAACCCTTGATTCAATGCCCCATCAGGCTCCCTCCCCCTTTTTCCCAGAGGTCTCCCACCACTCTTTGAATCCCGGCCCCCATACACCCCCCCTTTTCCTAGAGGACTCCCACCACCCTTTGCTTCCTCCCTTCTCTCCCGCCCTCCTCATTTAGCAGTGTTGAAATTCAATTTTTTTTGCACAACTACCCTTTCTTTCCAGATGTCTTCAAGCCAGTCAAATGAAATGCAGGGTCCTCTTCAATCTTCTCTCAGTGATAAATAGAAAGGCCAGTATGGTGGCCTGAAATTATGGGAGGAGCCCGGTGGTGTATATAACCTGCCGTCCGCCCATCTTCCTTGTCGGTTCCGGTGCGCGATATCTGACACGTCAGATATCAAGGGCCGACTATCCAGATCAGACGCAGCGAGC
Organism: Lithobates pipiens; assembly: GCF_037356315.1. NCBI lineage: Eukaryota > Metazoa > Chordata > Amphibia > Anura > Ranidae > Lithobates > Lithobates pipiens. The sequence continues at coordinate 9,874,601 of NW_027507789.1, read as the reverse complement.
CTGTTCGGCGGTTCCCGCGTTTTCGTCTTCAATTCGACAATCCCGTCTCGTCCATCAGCGTCCGTAGGTTCGTCGTCGCTGTACCCATCGGATTTGTCGCTCGGGCCGGCTGTCGCAGGTAGGGCTTCGGCACCCTCTTTTATTACGTTTTCGATGTACCATTATTTTGCTTGTACGCACAAGCCGCTCTGTTCTGTCATATCGAATGTTTCGGTGGCCTCGTACACTTGTCACTGTATGCTACTTTCGACGTAGGCGTTGTCATCATTCGACACGTTCGATTACGCCACGACAGGCGATTCATTCGCAGCTACGGCATTCGAAACCGTTCGACTGCCGTGCATTTCTATTGTAGCGGTCGAATCGTTCGACCCACAACCGACTGCTTGTTACGACAAGGCAATCAGTCCGCACGTGTCGCTGCTCTGCTCCAGTTCGAATGTGTCTCTTCATTTCTTGCAATTATGTTATGTGTCTCATTTCACCTCGTTCAAACATTTCAGTCCCAGTCATTTCTGCTGCTCCAATATCATTTCTGTCACTAGTCGCGCTCCGTCGCGAATCCTGTCGCACCGCTGGTGCACCGATTCGCTTTGAAGTGCCCCAGGGTTCGGCCTCATTTCTGTACATGCTCCAGAGACGGAATCACTTGCAGGTTCACGCTCGGTCCCTGATTCTTGTCTTTGTCATGGCATATCATTTCTGTCACTTATTACGCTCCAATTCGAATCCTGTCGCATTCCTCTATGCACCGATTCGTCCTGGTGCGCCCAGCTGCTACGCCTCATTTCAGTACATGCTCCAAAGACGGGATTCATTTGTTAGGTGCATGGGCTCGTCTTCTGATTCCAGTCTTTGTCATGGGTTTCATTTCATTTCACCTATCACGTTCCGGTACGAATAGTCATGTTCATGGACCAATTCGTCTCGGCGTGCCCCAGGAATGGCCTCATTTCAGTACATGCGCCAGAGACGGATTCATTATTTGCTACCATCGGTCCACTCATTGAATCTTGTCTCTGTCATGGGATATCATTTCTGTCACTTATTACACTCCAATTCGAATCCTGTCGCATGTTACTATGCACCGATTCGTTCTGGCGTGCCCAGCTGCTACGCCTCATTTCAGTACATGCGCCAGAGACGGATTCATTATTTGCTACCATCAGTCCAGTCGTTGAATCTTGTCTCTGTCATGGGATATCATTTCTGTCACTTATTACACTCCGATTCGAATCTCGTTGCATTTATTTGATGCACCAATTCGTTCCGGTGTGCCCAGCTGCTACGCCTCATTTCAGTACATGCTCCAAAGACGGGATTCATTTGTTAGGTGCTTGGGCTCGTCGTCTGATTCCAGTCTTTGTCATGGGTTTCATTTCATTTCACCTATCACGTTCCGGTACGAATAGTCATGTTCATGGACCAAATTCGTTCCGGCGTGCCCCAGGAATGGCCTCATTTCAGTACATGCTCCAGGTTCCGCTTCGTGCTCGGTCGCAAGTTTGTGGCATGGCGATTCGGATCTCTGTCATGGCAGATTCACTCATTTCACGGTCACGTGTTACTTCCCGCTTCTAGTCCAGTTGGTTTTTCAACGTTGGATTCTTATCGGGGGGCCTTGCTCATCAGCCTCATTTCACTAAAAAAAAAAAAAAAAAAAGGAGGGGAAGGAAAAAAAAAAAAAAGGGAAAAAAAAAAAAGGGGGGGGGGGGGGGCGATTCAGGGGGGTGGGAAAGAGGAAAATTTATTTCCTTCCTTGGTGTCGTTTATCTCGTGTGTGACGTCTCACTTCCACTGTTAGCTAGCCTTCGTCAGGTGGGAGTCTCAAACAAACTTCACCTTCATCTCCTCAGGTCAGTCGAGTTCAGTAGGTCCAGCCTGCACCTGGTCAGACGGTGCCTTCTTAGGTAAGCATAATCATCTAGCGGGAAATGCCCTTCAGCAAAGCTGCCTTCTTTGAAACAGGTATTTCTTTAGGAGTCTCCAACCAGTTGTAATCCATCTCACCCCTTATAGGTCCGTATTAGGAGAAAGAATCGCATCAGAGGGCTTGTGGCCTCGTCAGACCCAATTTCCGCCACCATGTCCCAGGCCGGCAGCGAGGACCTCACGGCTCCATTGTCTCCATCCGGTTCAGAGAATGGCAGCCAAAGGGCCTTCAGAGCTTGGACCATTCCCAGGCTAACAGCCGAGCTAAGACGCAGGGGTGTCCCCTTCCCAGCAACAGCCAGAAAGGCAGAGCTTTTCCGGCTCCTGTTTCCTCCTCCCGCGGCGGTGGAGGCTTCTACTCAGCAGGCCTCCTTAGGCTCCATCGCCTCTTCTATCTCCCAGCTCCACACCCTGGTGTCATCTATCACGACCTCGATGACAGATCTGCAGGGCCGAGTAGCCCTCCTCGAGACCCAACCCTCTGTCTCTCCGCCTGTACCAGCGTCCCTACCAGTTGTGAGCCCTCCTGCAGGTATCCCCGGAGCTGCACCGATAGTGTTCCCATCGCATATGGTGTCAGCAAACATCAGGAAGGACATTTTAGAGGGAAAGGACGTCAATTTGGCTTCCTTGCTGATCTCAATTCATGAGCTGGCAGAGAATAAAGCCTATACTTGGGGGGACGTATCAGTGGTCCTCAAAGCTAAGGACTCCAGATTAGATAGGAAGCTCTCAGTTACTGAGTTTACCTTAGCTTTTGGCATGATGAGGGACATCATTTGCTCGGCCTCCCCTGGCAGGAGGGAGGAGCTGGATCGGTACCTCCATGTGGTAGTTGACCTGGGCTACAAATACGGCGGATCTTCTTTTTATGACTACCACCGATCCTTCTCCGCTAAAGCAGCCGCCAGGCTTTCCCAGTTCCAGACCCCTACGGATTGGAGCACAATGGACACAGAACTGTTCTGCCGCCACTTCGCGGGGCTTCGGTCCCCTCTGTGTACAATCTGCCAGTCAGCAACACATACTGCGGCCTGGTGCGCTACCTCAGTGGCAGCCCCGCCCTTCGTCGGCCCATCTACCTCGGGGGCCGCTCAGGGCCTGCAAGTGCCAGCTCGCCCGCCACAGACCGATAAGCTAGGGCGCCCAGTTAAAACCATGGGCGGTGCTTCGATCTGCAATAATTATAACAGTGGGTCGTGTAATTTCAGCCAGTGTAGGCTGCTCCATGTGTGCACCCAATGTCATAGAGCTCACCCCCGGCTCATGTGTGAGATCAAGCAGCTCAAAAGGTCCTGACTAAGCCGGCTCAATGTGTCGTGGCTTAGCGTCTACCTATCCAGCCACCCTACCCCCTCACTGTCCACCTTCCTCGTCCAGGGCTTCACGGAAGGCTTTCACACTGGACTCATCTCTCTCCCTCACGTCACACACGAGTGCCAGAACCTCCGCTCAGCAGCCACGGATGAGCTTGCCATCGACCAACTGCTGCAATCTGAACTAGATCAGGACTTTGTCATCGGCCCTTTCATACAGCCCCCATTCGTCACCTGGCGAGTCAGCCCTATTGGGCTTGTCAAGGGCAAGTTCTCTAATAAACTCAGATTGGTTTATGATTTGTCAGCGCCTCATTCCTCTACGGTCCCCAGTCTCAATTCCCTTATTCCCTCTGAGGAGTTCTCCCTTAAATATGCATCAGTAGACATGGCCATCCAGGCCATTCTTAAGACAGGTACAGGTACCTGGCTCTCCAAGGCCGACATCTCAAATGCTTTTAAACTTCTTCCTATCCATCCTTCCCTCTGGTGCTGGCATGGAATCAAGTGGAGGCAGCAGTACTACTTTGCCACTAAGCTCACGTTCGGGTCCAAGAGTAGTCCTTGGCTCTTCGACACCTTCGCACAGGCTCTTGCTTGGATCTTGTTACATGTAGCCCAGTGTCGGGAAGTCATTCATTATCTGGATGACTTCCTGCTGATAGAGCCGCCCGGCTCTCCCCCACAAGATCTGGCTAAGTTGAGGGGAGTCTTCGGTAACCTTAATGTCCCCATTGCGGAGCACAAGGTGGAGGGTCCGTCGCAGGCTATCACCTTTCTCGGGGTCAGCCTAGACACTAACACCATGCAGGCCAGCCTTCCCCCGGATAAACTGACCCGCATCAGGACGGTCCTGAGGGACTTTACTCATGCCAGGACTTGTACCAAGAGACAGCTCCAGTCCCTCCTTGGTATGCTCAATTTTGCTATGCGCATCATCCCCCAGGGGCGCTCGTTCGTGTCACGCCTGCTGGCCTTATTATCCCACTCTCAGGACCCGGAGCAAGTACTCAACCTGGATTCCGCGGCTATTGCAGACCTAGCCATGTGGGAGGAATTCCTGTCCTCCTGGAACGGAGTGTCCCTGTTCGTCCCCTCCGTGTCCGCCCTGTCACCTCGGGTGGTGACCGACGCAGCGGCCTCCACGGGCTTTGCGGCTATTTTTGGCAACCTCTGGCTCGCAGCCCCCTGGCCTCCACAGATACTGGCTATTCCTGGCTTCACTGAGACGTCCTCCCTGTTTGAGCTATATCCCATTGTAGCCGCTGCACACACCTGGGGCCGCAGCTGGTCAGGCCAGACGGTGGTCTTTTCTACAGATAACCTGGCCACTGCGGAGATTGTCAATAAAGGCAGGTCCAGATCTCTACAGATTATGTCCTTCCTGCGGCGACTGACCCAGCTCTCATTATTGTTTCAGTTCAACCTTCATTGTTCTTTTGTCCCCGGCAAATTTAATCAGGCGGCGGATGCCCTCTCCCGCTTTAACTTTGTTTCGTTTTTTGATCAGGTACCCGGAGCCGGACCAACTTCTGCAGCTATCCCGGACTGGTCTCAACTGACATTGGATTAGCCCCGCACTTGTCAGCAGCGACTCAACTTATTGATCACTCCCTCTCAGACAATACCCGCAAGGCCTATCAGTCGGCCTGGAGGGCCTTTACTCGCTTCATATCGTCCCACAATACAGAGACCTCCCGGGTCAAGCAAGTCCTTGCCTTCCTTTCCTACTGCCATTCGGACTTGGCATTATCGTTCAACACAATCCGATTGTACTTGGCCGGGGTACAACACTTCACGTCCCTCCAGGACCCTACTAAGCCCTCCTTATTCACCTGTCACGCCGTCCGGGCACTCATGCGCGGCATTCAGAAACGTCGGCCGGTTTCCAGCATCAAACGGCTGCCTATCACGGGCGAAGTATTCAGGGACATGTCAGACATTCTGGCCTCCTCACCTTTCGGTCTCCATGTCAGTGTCGTCCTGCAAGCAGCCATACACCTGGCCTTCTACGGCTTCTTGCGGCCAGGCGAATTTACCTGCAGTAGCCCCTCGGCACGTATGCTGTGCAAACACCATCTAGTAAGGTTTGAGGACCATTTCATCCTACATTTAGCGGTCTCAAAGACACAGCAGCTTGGCCCAGGTACGGACATACATCTCTATAAGACCCACAACCGCTGGTGTCCGGTCGCTGTCCTCACCCGCTTGCTGACCCTTTTGGCCGATCAACCAGGGACTGGCCCACTTCTCCCCTTTCACTCCAAACCTCTCAACGCAGCCCAGTTCATGGAGCATGTCAGGATACTCCTGAGCATCCTTCACCTCAATCCTGCGCACTACTCGGGACATTCGTTTCGCATCGGGGCAGCTTCAACAGCCTCCCGCCAAGGGGTCCCGGTCCACGTCATCAAAAAGTTGGGTAGATGGAAGTCCTCCTGTTTTGCCCGTTATGTACCCAATCCGCAAGTTGAGATGGCTCAGGCCTTTGTCAAACTTACCCAGTAACAATCTTGGTTCAATAAAATGCATCCCCTACCTGAGTGTTTTGCCCCCTTATTTTGGTATACCGTACGTTAGACCAGGGCACACTTTCAGGTCCATTTCAGGTAGCGAGTTTATGTTGTCCTTGTCTATCATCCTTGTCCGTATCGGTCAGAGGGCTCTTCACCATAAATAGAAAGGCCAGTATGGTGGCCTGAAATTATGGGAGGAGCCCGGTGGTGTATATAACCTGCCGTCCGCCCATCTTCCTTGTCGGTTCCGGTGCGCGATACCCGCCCACCCGTCCCCTTTTATCAGGCCTTCACTCTAGCATACTCCTCATATGAGTACTCATTTCACCCATTTCATATTCATTTCATTTTAGGGTATGCCCCCTTATTTTGGTATACCGTACGTTAGACCAGGGCACACTTTCAGGTCCATTTCAGGTAGCGAGTTTATGTTGTCCTTGTCTATCATCCTTGTCCGTATCGGTCAGAGGGCTCTTCACCATAATTGATCCTCGATGATGCCATGGTGTTGCCCTGCACTCACAGTATGTCCTTAGTCTTCTGGATTGAATGAGGTTGGGATCCCCCTTTCTACCAGTGGACTCTTACCACCCTTGGATTCCCTGCTCCCATTAGGCACCTCAACTTTTCCCAGAGGTCTTCCTCCACTCGACAGTATTTTGATTCATATTTTATTTGCACACTTACCTTTTCCAGATGTCTTCAAGCCTGTCCAATGAACTGCAGGGTCCTCTTCCTCTTCAGTCCTCTTCCAGAAATGAATGATCTTTTATGATGCATGGCTTGCCCTGCACTTGCAGTATATTGATAGTCTTCTGGATTGAATGAGGTTGAGCTCCCCTTTCTCCAAGAGGACTCTTACCACCCTTTGATTACCTGCCCTATCAGGCTCCCCCCTTTTTCCCAGTGGTCTCCCAACACCCCTTGATTCCCTGCCCCCATCAGGCTCCCCCTCTTTCTCCTAGAGATCTACCACAACCCCTTGATTCCCTGCGCCCATCAGGCTCCCCCTCTTTCTCCCAGAGGTCTACCACAACCCCTTGATTCCTTGCCCCCATGAGGGCTCCCGCTCTTTCTCCCAGAGGTCTACCACAACCCCTTGATTCCTTGCTCCCATCAGGCTCCCCTACTTTTCCCAGAATTCATCCACAACCCCTTTATTCCCTGCCCCATCAGACTCCCCCGTTTTCTCAGGGATCTCCAACCCACCCCTGATTCCCTGGTCCTTCCAGGCTCCCCCTCTTTTTCCCAGGGGTCTACCACCATCTCTTGATTCCCTGCCCCATCAGGTGCTCCCCCCCCCTACTTTCCCAATGGTCTTCTACCACTTTTTATTCCTTACCTCCATCTGCCTCCCCTCTTTTTCCCAGAGATCTCCCACCACCTCTTGCCCCCTCCCGCCTCTTCCCAATCCGAAGTGTTTTAATTCTTTTTTTTTTTTTCCAGATGTCTTCAAGCCAGTCAAATGAAACACAGGGTCCTCTACTTTTTGGCCTTCTCCCGGAAATTAATAATCCTCGATGATGCCTTGGTATTACAGTATGTCCCAAGTCTTCTGGATTGAATGGGGTTGGGGATCATTCAGCACAGAAGTCTAATGGCCGTTGTGGCAAGTAACAGGTACTGCAAGGAACAGTGCCAGAATAAAGTTGAGTATTGCAGCTGAGGTTGCCCTTTTGAAAAAAAAATTACTTCCAAGGGACTTTGGAGCAAAATCTTACCCAGAGATACTTTCATTTATAGTCTATGTACTTGCAGCCAAATTCAATGGACTGTTGTCCAGTCTGGTTTATAGCTGGAGGTCCATGATGGACAATCAAACCTTGGAAATATATTATCAGTTTTGCCAGATCACCATCGATAACAGGTTCCATAAACGCATCTTTTGATATACACTATATTGCCAAAAGTATTGAGACGCCTTTCCTTACACCCACATGAACTTTAATGGCATCCCAGTCTTAGTCCATAGGGTTCAATATTGAGTTGCCCCACCCTTTGCAGCTGTAACAGCTTCAACTGTTCTGGGAAGGCCGTCCACAAGGTTTAGGAGTGTGTCTATGGGAATGTTTGACCATTTTTCAAGTAGAGCATTTGTGAGGTCAGGCACTCATGTTGAACGAGAAGGCCTGGCTCGCAGTCTCCGCACTAATTCATCCCAAAGGTGTTCTATCGGGTTGAGGTCAGGACTCTGTGTAGTCCAGTCAAGTTTCCCCAACCCAAACTCGCTCATCCATGTCTCTATGGACCTTGCTTTGTGCACTGGTGCGCAGTCATGTTGGAACAGGAAGGGGCCATCCCCAAACGGTTTTCCACAAAGTTGGGAGCATGAAATTGTCCAAAAAGTCTCGGCATGCTGACGCCTTAAGAGTTCCCTCAGAGGAACATGAGCTCTCCTTCTCCACTGCCCTCTCTGTATGGCAGCTGCCAGACAGCGCCCCCTGTGTAGGGAGGCCAAACTGCAGCTGCCTACAGAGGGACTGGCGGGATCACCAGGAATTTCCCACAAAGGAAGCAAAAATGGAACAGGATACTTACATACAAGTAGTACATAGTACAGCCGGTACATACTGTATCAGGAATAGGAAATGTTGACATACACTTTTATTTAGCAAACAATGAAAAGGAGGTATGGGGGAGGGGAGTAGCGGCGTGTCCATTTAACACTTCAACTTGCCCAGCAAATCATAAAAGGCTCAAACTTTTTTTTTTTACTTTTTTTACTTTTTTTTCCCCCCGAAAGAGGAAATTATCTTAATTCCTTTCCTCACACAAAGACAAAACATTGGTCCAGACAGGGAGAGGATTACCTTACAGGCCGGCGGAGTTGCGATATTACGGAAGCGTTTTGGCAGAGGTGCGGATTGGAGCGGGGGTGCGCGTACCCAGAGGTCACCGCCGCCTCTGTCATAACACATAGAGATCCCTCTTGATCTGCAGCTACTGAGTGGAATAATAGATTTCAGCAGCAAACTCAACTCCCGGGACTTACCATTCACCGTTCCCCACCCCAGGGGGCTTTTCTGCGGTACATTATCACATCTCACCTATCAGGATAACTGTGCTAAATGGCATTGACTTCACATTAGCCCGACATTTGCAACAAGAACCTTTGTAGCAAACCGCAAGGAAAGGGGAAATAATCGTGTGATGTTAAAGGAATTGCTTAGAACAGGGGTGTCATATAGACATGTACAATTCGTTTCCTTTCGAATTCGTATTTTAATGAATTTCGACAAATTTGTTAATTACTAAATATCTGAATTAACGAAAACCTGTTCAACAAATTTTTCCGAATATTCGTAAATTCTAAAATTCGCAAATTTGTAAATTCTTAAATTCAAATATTCGTAAATTCACTCATTTGAAAGTTCGTAAGTTCTAAAGTTTGGAAATTCGTAAATTTGAATAATTTGGTAAATTGGTAAATTCATAAATATGAAAATTTGTAAATTCTTAAAGTCAAATATTCGAAAGTTTGTAAATTCGAAAGTTCGTAAATTCGAAAGTTCGTTAATTTGAAAAAAATTGGTAAATTTGAAAATCGGTAAATTCATAAATTAAAAAATATGGAAATTCATAAATTTGAAAATTCGTTAATCGAAAATCAGAAAACCCAAAAATCTGAAATAATAACTAACTAATAATAACTTAACTATTACTAACTATTAAGTTATAGAAATTGGAATTTCCGTTCAAATTTGGCTGTTAGTGAACGTAACGAATACGAATTTATCCGAAGTTATGAATTATCCAAAATAACGAATGCTGTATCTAAACAAATGAAACTTAACAAATTAATAATAATAAATAACAATAATAAAAACATTTTATTATTATTATTCTTATTATCATTTATTATTAATTCGCTCAGTTCCATTTGTTTAGATGCAGCATTCGTTATTTCAGATAATTCGTAACTTCGGATAAATTCGTATTTGTTACGTTCACTAACAGCCAAATTTGAAAGGAAATTCCAATACCTATAATTTAACAGTTAGTTATCATTAGTTAGCTAGTTAGTTATAATTTCAAATTTTCTGATTTTCTTTCTTTCGAATTTATGAATTTTAGAAATTTTCAAATTTATGAATTGCGATTATAGCGAATGACCCGAAAAACGAAAACAAACAAATTTTTCTGCAGTGCACATGTCTAGTGTTATACTTAATTTCATCACAGGCTGCATCAGTATTGTTGCTGCCCTCAAAGGGCCGGTTGTATCTGTAAGACTAGATTTCCAGAGGACCGCATTACTAGGGATGGGCCAAACACCCCGTTTTGTTTCGTTTCCAAGCAGAAATGTTCTAATCAGTTTGGTGAAGTCTATGGGAGCCGAACAGGAAAAAATCAAAAGTGCCCATTTTGAAGGCTTATATGCAAGTACTTGGCCATAAAAGGGGTATGGGGGCCTGGGTACTGCCATGGGGGACATATATCAATTTTTTTTTTTAAACAATATTATTTTTCAGGAGAAGTGATTTTAATTATGCTTAAAGTGCAACAATTTTTTTTTTAAATTCCTTTCAATATAGTGCCTGGGGGTCCCCTTAATGTGCCTGTAAAGTGGGGCATTTGTAGCATATATAGAACATGCTGCAGCAAAAATTTAATTTCTAAAGAAAAAAACTGTCAAATTCCATTTAAAATGACTTGCCTTTAAAATGACTTGTTAGAATTGCCGGCACCCAGCTATTGAAAAAAAAACAACGTCATGGAGCCCCCCCTCTCCCCAGTCCATACCAGGCCCTTCAGGTCTGGTGTAGATTTTAAGGGAAACCTCACAACAAAAAAACCCCCCAAAAAACAGCATGGGATCTCCCCTAAAATCCATACCAGACCCTTATGCAGTCGGCAGGTCAAGAAAGGGGAGTGGAAAAGCAAGCGCACCCCCCCCCCCCCCGGACCATACCAGGCCACATGCCCTCAACATGGGGGAGGCGTGGGTGATTTGGGGCAGTGGAGGGGCCCTGCCCCCAAAACACCTTGTCCCCATGGTGATGGGGACAAGGGCCTCTCCCCGACAACCCTGGCCTGTGGTTGACAGGGTCTGCGGGCAGGGGGTTATTGGAATCTGGAAGCCCCCTTTAAAAAGGGGGCCCCCAGATCCCGCACGTACCCCAATCTATTCACCAATAAAATAGTAAAACCCACAAGAAACTGTTTTTGACAAGTCCTTTATTAAAAAAATAAAAGAATAGTGTCCCTCAATGTATATCCATAGTCAATCACGGCAACCCAAAAAATAGAGAAAAGAAAATGCTCCACCTCGTGGGAGGCTATCCACCGTAAGTCCGCTCAGCGCTTTGACACTTCTTATATAGGTAAGGGGTGGGGCAACCCTGGATACATCACTCTGAGGCACCGCCCCCTTGTTGAGGACATGTGGCCTGGTACGGTGCAGGGGGAGGCACTTGCTGGTCCCCCCCTTACCTGACCTGCCGAGCTGCATGCTTGGATAAGGGTCTGGTATGAATTTTGGGGGGGGGGGCAATCCACACCATTTGTTTTTTACATTTTGGCTTGGGGTTCCCCTTACAATTCCTACAAGACCACAAGGGCCTGGCATGGAGCATGGACTTTGGGGGGGGGGGGGGTGATTGGGCCATGCCGTTTTTTTTTTACATTTATTTTACTGGTACTTTTTTTTTTTTTATTCGACTGTCAGGAGGGAAACCCATTGACAGCTGATGATTAATAGTTTTTTAAGGACGCTGTGGCTGGCTTCCCGTACACTGCGCCTTGATTGGGCAAAGCTTTGCGGAATGCACCGTGCAGCGCTCAGTGCATTGCGGGGTGTTCGTCGGGGAAAACACCTGCAAATTTGTGTGTTCGGCCCGAAGTCATGCACAGGCCGAACCGTTCACCCATCCCTACCCATTACCCCCTTACATCAGATGTCAGGAACCCCCCCCACCACCATCAAAACTCAAGAGTTCCCAACCCTCCCTTTTTTTGTTAAAAAAACTAAAAACTGCAGAGATGATCAAATACCACCAAAAGAAAGTTCTATTTGTGGGGGGAAAAAGGGCATCAATTTTATTTAGGTACAACGTCGCACGACTGCGCAATTGTCAGTTAAATAACGCAGTGGCCTGGTCATTAAGTGGGGCTGAAGTAGTTAATCGATGCAAAGTTGCATTATTTGTATCTTTTCTTTTTTTTTTTTTTCTTTCTTTGTAACATTTTGTATCTTTTCTATCTGTCTGGAGTTCAGCTTTAATACGGGTCTGTTGCACAATTAAAAACAAATGCAGAATGTGTCTCTCTCTAGAAAGTCAGACATTGGAGGCGATGTTGCTCAACACGTAATTAATGTAAAGCTGAATTATGTATTTTAGAGGTTTTCCCGAACACATGCTGTGGAAATGGTTAATGCTCTATAATATTAGTCTGCGAGGCAACAGTCAGCACAAAATTAATAATACCTTTATTATGAAACACATGTGTCAAACACCTCTGAATGCTTTATTGTACAACGTTACCCCACACCGACCAAAATCATTCTGACATCGAGCGTTCCACGAGACTGCAGGACCATCGTGCAGGATCCATAAATATGCCTTTGTTTAACGGCGCGGCCACGACCAAAAAAAAAAAAAAAAACCCTCTCGCTTCGCTCCGAAACACTTGTTTCCAAAGCTAGCGCAGCAAAAAAGCAAAAAAAAAAAAAAAAAAAACAAACAAAAAAAAAAAACGCCATAAATATAAAACCTAATCTCCCAAGCTGGGTGCAGAGGGGGGGATAGACATATACAAGTTTATTTTCAATGCTCGTAAACTGTAGGAACATATATGGGTCCCAGAAGGAAAGTATAGGCTGTCAAAATGGTAAGCTGGTCCTGGACAAAAAAAAGGAGATATATGACCGCGGTGCTCGGTGTGGCAAAAACAATTGTTCCAAACCTGGTTCTCGGAGACTAATTAATTTCCTGGAAATCCCTTTCACTCCTTCTCAGGCTGTTAAAATAGCCTGGACCGGGATGGAGTTAAGAGCACAGTGGCCCGGCTCAAACGTGTTAATGGCAATAGGCCGGTCTGTTGCGAGTTAGAAATGTTAATTTTCCTGAGTTGCACCCTGCTGGCCGGTAATTCCATAAGCGTGATTGATAGGACGAAGCCTTGCAGGGGCTCGGCTTGTAGATCTGGAGCTCAATGTATTTTATTAGGCAAACGTGCCTCTGAACTGCTAAATATTGCGTATTTACAATTATCCATCAATACCATGCTTGGAGATAAATTACTGCATATTGTACATACAGCTAGTATGAGTACCTCAATGTTCTCCTCCTAAGTAGGGATGAGCTGAACACACCCCGGTTCCGTTCGGAGCAGAACATGCCTACAGGCAAAAAATTAGTTCAAACACACGAACACCGTGTGTATAGGACACGAACGTGAAAAATCAAAAGTGCTCATTTTAAAGGCTTATATGCAAGTTATTGCCATAAAAAGTGTTTGGGGACCAGGGTCCTGCCCCAGGGGACATGTATCAATGTAAAAAAAAGTTTTAAAAATGTTGTAATTACATGCCTCTGTTAAACAGGGGCAGACAAATTGGGCCTTGGGTGGTGGTGGTGGTGCCCTAAACCAAAAATATTGTTGGAAGCTAGCATCATCAAGATTGAGGAGGAATAAGATAGTAAGCATAGGCAATCTTCAAGGGATCCCACATCCATAGCAAATTCAATCAGTTACATCAGCAGAAGGTGCTTGATAGCTGCTGATCCAAGACTGATTTGTTTTTACGAATGTGAGCCTATCAATGGAGTCTGTGGACAGGCACACTCTGTGATTCATTACAAACCCTCCAGCAGCACTGAATGTGCTTTTTAGAAAGCACACTGGATGCAGGACAGGCCAGTAGCTCAATTGCATATTGGGTTCTGGCCAGTGGTCCATCCTCAAGACCCAGTAACCCAGTGGATGCTCTGTTGGAAAGGTCTCCAAGTCTGCTTTTGCCCCCAGATATTCCTCCACCATGTAATGCAGACGGTGTCGATGGTTGCTTGAACCGATCCGACCTCGGCACTGAGAACTGAAAAATTGTTCAAAGGCATCGGTCAGCCAGCCACCTTCTCCACCACTCTTCCTCTGACTGAACGAAGCCTCAGCAACACATTTCCCAGCACCAGGAAATTGTAACCTCCCAGGGTCTGGAAATGCATTGCACAAAACTTTCTTCAAGGTCTCCTGAAGATGTTTCATCCTCTGCTCCCCATGCGAAGGCAGGGTGAGTTCTACAACCTTACCTTTGTAACGTGGATCAAGAAGGGTTGCCAGCCAGTAATGATCCCTCTTATTGATACTATGAATCCTAGGGTCCTTTTTGCAGGCTTTTCCGAATCAGGGAGGCCATGCAGCGTAAGTTTGCAGAGGCATTCAATTCTGAGTCCTCTGGGTCACTAAGGATCACATGATCTATAACTACCTCCTCCCAGCCACATCCAACTCCTTGGGTTTCTGGGGAGTGAAAACCATCCCTTGAAGACTGCTGCTGAGTGTTATCCTCTACATCCATGCTGGCACAATCCTCCTCCTCTTCTTCCTGTGTGATCGGCGGGCCTGCAGGAATGCTATCTGGATAAAGGGGGCCTTAAGAGATAAGGAAGTCCTCCTCTTCTTCCCACTGTTCTGCCTCAAGTGCCCTGTCCATAATTCCACAAAGCGTATTGATTCCACAAAGCGTATGCTCCAACAGGAAGACTAGAGGGACAGTGTCACTGATGCATGCATTGTCACTGCTCACCATCCTTGTGGCCTCCTCAAATGGTGACTGGACAGTGAATGCATCCTTGATCAGTAGCCACTGATGTGGCGAAAAGAAGCCAAACTCCCCTGACCCTCTCCTGGTGCCACACTCACACAGGTACTCATTGATGGCCCTCTGCTGAGTGTGCCGCCTCTGCAGCTTTGCAAACGTTGAGTTCCACCTGGTGGGCATTTTACAAATGAGGCGGTTGGTGGGCAGGTTACATTCCCTTTGAATGTCAGCCAGCCGAGCACTGGCATTGTATGACCGGCGTAAATGACCACAGACTTTTCTGGCCTGCCTCAGGAGATCCTGTGAGCCTAGGTGCCTGCTCAAGAAACGCTGCACCACCAAATTTAGGACATGTGCCAAACATGGGACATGGGTCAAGTGTCCCTGTTGGAGAGCGGAGAGAAGGTTGGTGCCATTGTCGCATACAACCATTCCTGGCTGAGGCTGGCATGGAGTCAACCACCTCTGAGCCTGCCCCTGCAGAGCTGACAGAATCTCCCCAGTGTGGCTCCTGTTCACTAAGCAAACCAACTCAAGCACCGCATGGCATCTCTTTGCCTGACTGCTTGCGTAGCCCCTTGAAAACGTATGAAGCACCGCTGGTACAGAGGACAACTCTGCAGAAGAGCATATAGAGGAAGAAGAGGAGAGGAGGAGAGAGCTTTGGCAAAATCACCACCAGCATTTTGGAGGTGTGGTGGCGGAACAAGCTCCAACAACACTGAACCCTGTCCTGCATCCTTCCCAGCTGCCAGCAGAGTAAGGCCGCGTACACACGCGGGGACTGTTCGCCCAACTTTGTCCGCTGAACAGTGTTTCGGCAAACAGTCCGCTCGTGTGTGGGCTTTCAGCGGACAGTTTCAGCGAACAGTCCGCTGAACAAGGTTTTTCGGAAATTCCGAAAAACTGTCCGCTGAAACTTTGTTTCAGCGAACAGTCCCCTCGTGTGTAGGCTTGTTCGTCAAACTAAGTTCCGCGCATGCTCAGAAAGGATTTACACGCCGAAAGTTATAATGCAGTGTATAGGACGTCGTATTTTTCGTCCCGTCGTACGTGCCGTTCACGTCATCGCGCACGGTTTCAGCAAACTGTTCGTTCGTCGTGTGTGGCCATGTCCGTCCATGCTAATTTTGAGCGGACTGTTTGCCGAAACTGTTTGACGGACAAAGTTGGGCGAACAGTCCCCGCGTGTGTACGCGGCCTTACACAATGTGCCGTGAAGGAAAGGTATCGTCCCTGCCCATGCCTGCTGGACCATGAGTCAGCAGTAATATGCACCTTACTGCTAACCGCCCTGTCCAACGAGGCCAAAATATTGCCTTCCACATGCTGGTAGAGAGCCGGAATAGCCTTCCGTGAAAAGAAATGGTGTTTTGGAACCTGCCACTGAGGTACAGCACATTCCACAAATTCACAAAAGGGGGCAGAGTCTACCAGCTAAAAAGGCAGCAGTTGCAGTGCTAGCAATTTGGCCAAGCTAGCATTTAGATGCTGAGGATGTGGATGGCTGGGACTGAATTTCTTTTTATGGTTCAGCAATTGGGGTAGGGAAATTTGCCTGCTAAAATCAGATGGCGGTGTACTGCTAGCAGATTGGCTGCAAGTACTTTGGACACCTATTTCTATACGTTCATTCCTCTCAGTGGAGGTTTTTAAGAGGACTGGAGGTATAGTAGGGTTGGTGATCCCAGATGAGGAGCAAGGAGAAGTCCACCTTTTTCTTTGATGTGGGTCTTTCAAGTGCTGTTGCTAACGGACTGCATGGCAGGTGTCCTGGCCATGCTTGAGCCACTTCAAACATAGGTTGCAAACAGCAACAGTGCGATTGGCTGCACACATGTCGAAAAAGGCCCACACCAAGGAACTCTGAGGTGTGATGATAATAGGGTGGCTGCCCTTAAGATGCCCCCTAGAGGACATCCTGCCTTGTTGGAGTTGTGCCTCTTCCTCTTAGGCACCCAAGTACAGTCAGTGACCTTATCATCCACTCCCGCCTCGTCACCGGAGCAAACTTGGCAGTATGCTGCAGCTGGGGGAACATGACTGCCAATTTCTTGTCCTTCTTGTGCACCCCCTCTCTCTAGGCTCACGTTACTCCCTTGCTTGCCCTCTTTTAGTGGCCTGCGAGCGCCTGCCTCTCCTTGGTGGCCTTCCGGAAATTATGTATATTTTGTTTTGCAACACCACGCTACACCGTATTGTGTACTGTGTACACCACCAGAAGTGTAGTGGAAACTGTACACTCTGTATTAGATACTGTGTAAACTGCCTGAAGTGTATTAGGAACAGTACACCACAGAATGCACTGTAGATATAGGCTACACTGGATGCAGAGTATATATATATATATATATATATATATATATATATATATATATATATATATATTCCTGAGCCTTGCACTCTGCTTTATCATACTCCTGTTACTTTCCTCCTGACTCCTGCACTCTGCATTACATACTACTGACCTTTGTACTGTATGTTACTTATTCTTGACCTCTACACTCTGCATTATATACTACTGATCCCTGCACTCTACATTACACACTGCTGACCTTTGCACTGTACATAACTTACTCATGACCTCTGCTATCTATATTATATACTACTGACCCTTGTCCTCTGCATTACATACTACTGACCTTTCTACTGTATGTTATTTATTCCTGTCCCTTGCCCTCTGCATTAGCATTACATACTACTAACCTCTGCACTTTCCATTACATACTAATGACCTTTGCGCTGTACAACACTTATTTTGGAACTCTGCATTACATACTACTGACCTTTGCACTGTATGTTACTTACTCAAGACCTCTGCACTCTACATTACATACTACTGACCTTTGCACTGTATGTTCCTTATTCCTGACCCCTGCACTCTATGTTGCTCACAGCTGACCTCTGAACTTTGTTTTAGCCTGAACTCTGCATTACATACTACTGACCTCAACACTCTTCAGGCCTTCCTTACATTTAGGCCTTACTAGGTTATCTAAAAAAAAAAAAATTTGTGGCACCCTGGTGATCTCTTATCTTCCAAGTCATTCAGGTAGATCTTCACCCCTGTGCTATAGATTGCTGTTTTACTGCAGAAAAGCTCGGATTTGATTGTTTTCCATGCATTAATGTGCATGCATGACTTTAACCCCACCCCCCCCCCCCCCCAGGCTCGTTGAAAGTGCCATGGTCTTTGCCCAAACCTCTGGTCACGCAACGGGATTGGGCTGTTGATGGCCCCCTCTGTGCGTTCATCACACCCAATACAGGAAATCCATAGTAACAAATCAATTTCTTTATTTGTCTTCTTTCCGCACCAAAATGTTTCAATGTTACAATTCCGGGCTTGTGTATATTAAGCTGAACCATCTGCAGCGCTATCGGCCGGGGATGGGGAACGCGGTCGGGGGAGGGGGGGGGGGGTATTTATCATCAGAAGGCTCCTGAATTTTTCTGCAGAACTTTATTCCCTGACAAGTTTCCCTTCCCGTGCCAAAAATATTAAAATAGGGAGAGATGTGAATGCGCTATTAAAAAAACAGCTGCTGACAGGCGTAATTCATGGCGCTGCCTACTTTATGAACAGGCCGCGGGCTAGCCGCGCAATTAGAGAGGTGATGAGAACGGCGTTTTATTAAGCAGTGTCAAGCTTGACGCTCAGCGTTTTGTCAGATATCCTAATTCTGGTGATGATGCGGGTATTAACCCTTCCCTGGGACAACGACAACCTGCACGTGTTAAAGGATGACTCCGCCTTTAAAGTAATAATAAATGTACAGATATTTGCTGAAGAAAATCTACATTTATTTTTTTTATTTTTTTTGAGCCTGCAGAGTATTGCACTCACCATCAGATGATCGGTGGATCAATAAATTGGTGGATCGCCAGATCGGTGGATGACGGGGGCAGTGCCAGGCTCCTCTGTCCCTACAGCGCCTTGAAAAAGTATTCATACCCCTTGAAATTTTCCACATTTTGCCATGTTACAGCCAAAAGCGTATAAGTTATTTTTTATTGGGATTTTATGTGATAGACCAACACAAAGTGGCTCATAATTGGAAGGAAAATAATAAATGGTTTTCAAAATTTTTATTTTATTTTTTACAAATAAATATCTGAAAAGCGTGACTCTCCCATTCTGTCTCCCAGTGCAAGGGAAAGCAAGAATTTGATTGGATCCCATGAGCAACACAGACTGTCTGCTGCTGGTAATTTGCAATTGTGATCCATAGTTTGGTTGATTAACTTGCAGATTGTTTTTTTTTTTTCCTTCAAAGCATTTTCCTATTTTTTTCCAATTTTTTATATCAACAATATACATATATGTTTGTTAAAAAAAATAATAATAATAAATATATATATATATATACAGGACTCAGGACTCTGTGCAGTCCTCCACCCCAAACTCGCCCATCCATATCTTTATAGACTTTGCTTTGTGCACTGGTCCAAATCATTTGGTGGAGGGAGATTATGGCGTGGGGGGTTGTTTTTCAGGGGTTGGGCTTGGCCCCTTAGTTCCAGTGAAGGGAACTCTTAAGGCGTCCAAGACATTTTGGACAATTTCATGTTCCCAACCTTGTGGGAACAGTTTGGGGACGGCTCCTTCCTGTTCCAACATGACTGCCCACCAGTGCACAAAGCAAGGTCCATAAAGACATGGATGAGCAAGTTTGGGGTGGAGGAACTTGACTGGCCTGCACAGAGTCCTGATCTCAACCCGATAGAACACCTTTGGGATGAATTAGAGCGGGGACTGCGAGCCAGGCCTTCTCATCCAACATCAGTGCCTGACCTCACAAATGCACTTCTTGAAGAATGGTCAAACATTCCCATAGACACACTTCTAAACCTTGTGGACGGCCTTCCCAGAAGAGTTGAAGCTGTTATAGCTGCAAAGGGCGGAGCCAACTCAATATTGAACCCTACGGACTAAGACTGGGATGTTATTAAAGTTCATGTGCGGGTAAAGGCCAGACATGTGCAACCTACGAGTTTAACAAATCAATTACATTTGGATAATTTTGTTTTTCATATTTTCTATTATAATTAAATTATTAACTATTATCATAGTTTATTATTATTATTATTATTATTATTATTAATTAGGGACGCACCGAGTACGAGTAGCGATACTTTTTTTAGTACTCGCCGATACCAATTACCGATACCTACCGCAACGGTTTTGTTTTCACTTCAGCGGTCAGCAGTGGTACAAAGCATTGAAAAGTTATTTACAAATTAAATAAATCGTTTTAATCGTTTTTTAAAATTTTGCGCTTTTTCAGTGTGAAATGTGTAAATATATGTTAATATGTATGTGTAAAATATTCACTAACAAAGCAAACAAAAAAATAGGTTTTAATTGTTTATCGTTTATAAAATATACGTGAAAAAAAGTAGGAAAATAATTAAATGGAGGAGAATAGGGAGTTAAAGCGGGAGTCCGCCGGGAGTCCGCCGTTTTTTTTTTTTTTAAAAGCCAGCAGCTACAAATACTGCACTTACCCGCCCAGCGCGCCCGCGATGTCGTCACCCGAAGCCGATCTCTCGATCGTCTCTCGGGTGCTGCCGCCGCCATCTTGGGTATGGGAATCAGGAAGTGGAGCCTTTCGGCTTCATTTCCCGGTTCCCTACTGCGCATACGCTAGTCGCACTGCGCAATAAGGATGGCCCCCGTTGTCTCTGGGATCCGTGTGTTTCCCAGCAGGCAGCGGGGGACCTTCGAAAAGGGGCATAGATTCTGCGGAAAGGGGCGTAGCTTCTGCAGAATATACGCTGGAAGTGGGTGCAGATACCTGTACTGTACAGTTACCTGCACCCCCCTCCCCCCTGAAAGGTGCCAATTGTGGCGCCGGAGGGGGGGAGGGTTCCAATGAGAGGAAGCTCCACTTTAGGGTGGACCTCCGCTTTAATTAAGGCTGATTAGAGTAAATTAAGGGGTTTAACAGAAGAACATTGGTTCATCCCTTTGATCTGCAGATGAAGAAACAGAAAGATACAAAAAGAAACAATGTTTCTTTTTATTTTAGTGTTTCCATTGCTGGCTGTTTTTTTTTTTTTTGACAGCTCCAATTACCGGACTTCTTTAACACTTCAGCTGTCAACAGGGGAGACCCACCGACAGCTCAAAGAACCCAGCCTGAAAGTACCAGTTTCAGGTATCGGTGCTCTTGAACGAGTACCGATACTTGTGCAAATACTCGGTATCGGCACAGATACCGATACTAGTATCAGTGCAACTCAAATAATAATAATAATAAAACTATAATAATCATTATAAAATATTACATTTTAGGTATTGGAATTTCCTGTCAAATTTGGCTAACTGTTAGTGAACGTAATGAATACGAATTTATCCGAAGTTACAAATGCTGATCATAACGAATGATCTAATAAAGGAAAAAAAAACAAAAAAAAAACGAATGAAACGAAAAAGAACAAAAATATGTATTTTTTTTTCCAGTAGTGCATGTCTAGTAAAGGCAGGCGTCCAGGGCTGGACTTACCATTGGGCTTGACTGGGCTCAAGCCCATGGGCCCCACCCAATAGGGGGCCCCCGCCGAGATACATAGCCGAGTGTACTCGGCTCGGCTCCATTCACAGTCTTGCCCAGTCCCACCCTATGATGGACATAATACAGGGATTGGGCACGACTGTAGCTGAGCCAAGTACACTTGGTTACTCTCGGCTCCGCTCGGGACTGCGAGAGGACCTGAGAGCCGCCGAGAGGACCCGAAAACCGCCGGGATACACAGGACTCTGTATCTCGGTGCCGCCATTTTTAAACTTCAAGACTGCGATTACAAGGCTGCAAATGACACCGAGGCAAGACTGCAGATGGATGGGCAAGGCTGCAGATGGACACTGATAAGGCTGCATTGATGGACATTTAAATGTACGTTTTTTGCTTAAACTTCCCTCCTAAAAGTTTTTTTCCTTAAAATTCCCTCCTAAACTTGGGGTGCGTTTTATATGCCGGCGCATGTTATACGCTGATAAATACGGTAATGTATAGAAGGTAGGGGCCGAAAGTGACTCAAGCCCAGGGGCCCCCATCATCCTTAGTCCTGCCCTGCAGGCGTCCCAATACTTTTGGTAATATAGTGTCTATCTATCTATCTATCTATCTATCTATCTATCTATCTATCTATCTATCTATCTATCTATCTATCTATCTTTTAAATTTTACTCATTTTTGGGGACTATGAAGTATCTAAACATAACCTCCAATACCTCATTTGATTTAATGGTTGTTAAATATAAATTCTTCATCTAAAAATAATCCTTTTTTTTTTTTTCACCAAATCTGTAAAAAAAAAAAAAAGGAAGAGTAACACCGGGACACGCTTTCTGAATTTATTTTGGTAAGTAAACACGATCTCGCTTAACATTTTCCCGCACCATTTATTTTGCTGCCCCACAGAATATTTTTAGCGTGCGAACCACTAATTTTTAGGAAAATATATAAATATGTATGAGTGCACAGCACCGCTATAAAAGGGGGATGGATTTTTTTTTTTTTTTTTTACTTGTTTATTTTAAGCCAGTTAGCCAGACGGCAGCACAAGAAAATGCGTTTTTTTTTTTTTGTTTTTTTTTTTAGCCTTTAAATACCTGTGGCGGCTTTATTTTGGAACTGGTGCCTGGAGTTAAAAATAAAGGTTGTAATTTTGTTACCTGGTAGGTATTCTCCGAGGTATTGGCAGGCCACATCATAAAAAAAAGGTGACCAACGGTATGTAGGATCGGCGCGGTCGGCGCGTAGTTAAAGAGACCGGCGCACAATATGCGCGCTTCACCGTTTTTTATGATGAGTAAAATCAACGATTCAGCCATTTTTACTTTCTTTGCTTTTTAACCACTTGAGACCCGCGCTATAGCCGAATGACGGCTACAGCGCGGATCTCCTTTGCCGGGACTACTTCTATTGACGTCGTCCCGTGCACGAGCGGCCTGCGTGCCCCCTAAAGGGGCGTGCGCGGCGTGCTCTGTGATCGGCGAGTCTATGAGACTCGCCTGATCACCGATCAGAGCAAGGGGTCGATCCCGACCCCTTATCACATGATCAGCTGTCAGCCAATGACAGCTGATCATGTGATATAACGGAGCCGGTAATCGGCTAGAAAAAAAAAGAGCCGATCACCGGCGGCCGTGATCGGGACATCAGTCCCGATCACGGCCAGCCCTGCCAGTGCCCACCTGCCCCCTCATCACTAAACATCATTAAAAAATAAGTGCCCCCCGTCAGTGCCACCCAGCAGTGCCCATAGTGCCACCCAGCAGTGCCCACAGTGCCACCCAGCAGTGCCACCCAGCAGTGCCCACAGTGCCACCCAGCAGTGCCCACAGTGCCACCCAGCAGTGCCCACAATCTGCCTCAACAAAGGTGCTGCACCCCAGTGCCACATATCCGTGCCCATCAGTGTCATCTACCAGTGCCCATCAGTGCCCAGCAGTGCCGCCCATCAGTGCCCAGCAGTGCCACCTATCAGAGCCACCTATCAGTGCCACCTATCAGTGCCCATCAGTCCCATCTATCAGTGGTACCTATCAGTGCCCCTTAGTGCCACCCATCCGTGCCACCCATCTGTGCCACCCATCCGTGCCATCTTATCTGTGCCCACCTTTGCCCATCAGTGCCGCCTTATCTGTGCCTATTAGTGCCGCCTTAACTATGCCTATCAGTGCCCACCAGTGCAGCCTATCAGTGCCCACCAATGCAGCCTATCAGTGCCCACCAGTGCAGCCTATCAGTGCCGCCTCATCAGCGCACTTCAATGAAGGAGAAAATGACCTGTTTGCAAAATTTTATAACAAACTATTAAACATGATTTTTATTTTTTTTGCATCTTTTTTTGTTTGTTTAGCAAAAAATAAAACTCCCAGCTGTAATTAAATACCACCAAAAGAAAGCTCTATTTGTGGGAAAAAAATGATAAAAATGTCATTTGGGTACAGTGTTGTATGACCGCGCAATTGTCACTCAAAGTGCATCAGCGCTGAAAGCTGAAAATTGGTCTGGGCAGGAGGGGGGTTTAAGTGCCCAGTAAGCAAGTGGTTAAGCATACTGTATAAAAATGTTTTATATTTTTGTTTTTAACCACTTCCTGCCCATATGACGTCCTGGATGGGGGTGATGGTTGCAGCTGCAGGCATCATCTAGATATCTTTCTTTTTCAGCCAGCGATTCCCTCTCTTGTAAAAGCCATCCTAGCAGCTGATTAGATGCTGGATTGCTTTTTCAGGCAGCTGGAGCGGGGCAAGCCCCCTCCCGCCGCCCCAGTGGCACCTCTCCGGATTGCAATCAGGAAGCCAGAGATCCGATCCAACGGTGGCACCGAGTTACCATAGAGCTGGCCGAGGAGTGGATGGTTCCCGGCCATCTCTATGATCCTGGGAGGCCAGAAGCAGCATTATGAAGTCACTTTCGGTTCCGGCAGATGTACACACTGCCATTTTTTTCCCCTGGAAAGCCGAGATCGTTTTTTTTTTTTTTTTTTAATCTCATGCTTTCCAGTACAGAGGAGATATCTGGGGTCTTATTGACCCCGGATGTCTCTATAAAGAGGACCTGTCATCCCTTATTTCTATTACAAGGGATGTTTGCTATTTCTTGTAATAGGAATAAGGGCTGGTTCACACCACAAACATGCACTCCAGATCTGCACCGGATGATTTTCTGCATGCGCGTTTTTTAACTCGTTTTTGGAGCATTACGATGCATTTTTGATGAGTTTCTGGATGCATTCAGGTGTTTTTTTTTTCTTCTTTTTTCCAGTTAGAGACCTTGCGCTCCTCCGCCTTCCGTTTGAGGATGTCCCACAGATGATCAATAGGGTTTAGGTCTGGAGACATGCTTGGCCAGTCCATCACCTTTACCCTCAGCTTCTTTAGCAAGGCAGTGGTGGTCTTGGAGGTGTGTTTGGGGTGGTTATCATGTTGGAATACTGCCCTGCGGTCCAGTCTCTGAAGGGAGGGGATCATGCTCTGCTTCAGTATGTCACAGTACATGTTGGCATTCATGGTCCCCTCAATGATCTGTAGCCCCCCAGTGCCGGCAGCACTCATGCAGCCCCAGACCATGACACTCCCACCACCATGCTGGACTGTAGACAAGACACACTTGTCTTTGTCCTCCTCACCTGGTTGCCCCCACACACGCTTGTCACCATCTGACACCAAATACGTTTATCTTGGTCTCATCAGACCACAGGACATGGTTCCAGTAATCTATGTCCTTAGTCTGCTTGTCTTCAGCAAACTGTTTGTGGTCTTTCTTGTGCATCATCCTTAGAAGAGGCTTCCTTCTGGGACGACAGCCATGCAGACCAATTTGATGCAGTGTGCGGCGTATGGTCTGAACACTGACAGGCTGTCCCCCCCACCTCTTCAACCTCTGCAGCAATGCTGGCAGCACTCATACGTCTATTTCCCAAAGACAACCTCTGGATATGATGCTGAGCACCTGACCTCAACTTCTTTGGTGGACCATGGTGAGGCCTGTTCTGAGTGGAACCTGTCCTGTTATACCGCTGTATGGTCTTAGCCACCGTGCTGCAGATCAGTTTCAGGGTCTTGGCAATCTTCTTATAGCCTAGGCCATCTTTATGTAGAGCAACAATTCTTTTTTTCAGATCCTCAGAGAGTTCTTTGCCATGAGGTGCCATGTTGAACTTCCAGTGACCAGTATGAGAGAGTGAGAGCGATAATACCAAATTTAACACACCTGCTCCCCATTCACACCTGAGACTTTGTAACAATAATGAGTCACATGACACCGGGGAGGGAAAATTTACACTGTTATACAAGCTGTACACTCACTACTTTACATTGTAGACAAGTGTCATTTCTTCAGTGTTGTCACATGAAAAGATAGGAGAAAATATTTACAAAAATGTGAGGGGTGTACTTACTTTTGTGAGATAATGTATATATAATGTTTGGGGGTTATAAGTAATTTTCTAGCAAAAACAAAAACAAAAAAATATGATTTAAAACTTGTAAACAAAAAGTGCCAGAAAAGGTTGGGACAGCAAATGGTTATAAAAATGTTTTCTATTTTTTGTTTTTAATATCCAAATAAAGTTTTAGTTTACAAATAACACCATAAAGTTTATACAGAATGTTACAATGTTGCCATCTCTGTTATCAGGAGGAAGAGGAACTTCAACTTTGTATTTTTTTATTTTTTTATTTTAAATCTCCACCTTTTTTTTTTTTGCTGTTATATCCACAATAAACATCTTCACCCAGCGAGTCCAGCATCTGTACACACGATCCCGCACTGCTTTTAATAGGACCTAACATAGAATTATAGGAGGCTAACGGCAGAAAAGACTAAGCGGTTCATCAAATCTGAATCTTTTTTTTTTTATTACCTTTCACAGAGATCACAGTACTGCCCCTGACAATACCCTCATCTGCTTTTTCTCCAAAAGGACCGCGCCATCTTTGTTCAGGCGTCATCCAGGGTCGACATCTACTTTGTGGACTGAGAATGCCGGCTCAGAGATGACACAGTCATGTAAAACCTGGTACCTGTGCAGTTCTGAGCTGTTTTCACAAATGCCATCATTTATTTATTTATTTAAAACAATCTAAGTATTTTTCCCTAATTGATACACAGCTGTTCCAAGACCCAGCTCTCTCCCAGCATGTCTGCAGGGAAACAGTGGCAGGAGGAGCTTCTTTAAAGTCTGAATCCAGGCAATCAAATTGGTAAAGTGGAACTTTTACTCCAAAAGTCTACTCTCCCCCCCCCCCCCCCACTTCGCAATAATACTAGCCAGTGTTTTTGAGGTGGGGGGAGGAGGCTATTCCTGTTTCTTTCTTTTTCTTTTTTTTTCAGGCAGCTTTGCCCTTACCACCATTTTGGTCTAGGCTATCAGATAATCTTGTTACATATCCTAGGAAGCCAGTCACAATGTTGCTGGAGCTGTATGCATAATCAGGGGCTGGACTACCTGAACCCAAAAGAGGCAGTCGGTTGAAGAGGATCAAAGTGGCGGTACTGGACACCCAAACATTGGATCGCTTCCGAACAGTATATTTTTTTCAAGAGAACCCAGCAGATACGGGGGGGGGGGGGGTTGTTGAGGTGGGGAGTGAAATGAAGTTCCCCTTTGAGTATGTCCCTATTCGCCAGCTGATCTGGGGTCTAATGTGCATTTTGTCTGAAGAATGAGATAAAACAGACTATTGCTTACCCTATTCCATGGTCTTCCTCCTCACTGGTTCTGGCTGGGACAACTGATCCCCTGAAGACTTGCCTGTCTTGTCACTGCCCCTGTCACTGACATCATCAGATACAATGTAGGACCAGAGTTGTCCATCTTCTACCTTCTCCTGGGGTGGTGACTTCAGTCTTGATGAAAGGTTGGTTGGGTTTAGTTGGGTTTCCACCCAGAGGCAGAGAGTGGAAATAGGAGTAGGCAAGATGGTGGAGAATGTGGACCTTATTTGAGGGGGTGCTCATGGTGAGACCTGTGGCCTGGGAGGAACTGAGACCATAATTCTGGGACATAATGGTATACAGCAACCATCTCCCTTTCATTACCCTGGGATGGCACCAGTTACTGTGAGTGAGATGCACACCATTGGGGTCAGGAGTGCACCGCTAAGGTAGTGGACCCTTTGGCTGACTGCTGCGGATGGAACTCTGGGTGGTACAGGAAAGCAGGTCCACTGGAGCACCAACATGGATCCCACTGGGAGCTAGAGCATAAGATTCCCCAGGGCGTGGAGTCTAAGAGCCAGCAAGGAACTTTGGGTGGTACAGGAAAGCAGGTCCACTGGAGCGCCAACAGTAATCCCACTGGGAGCTAGAGCATAAGATTCCCCCAGGGCGTGGAGTCTAAGAGCCAGTGTTCACCAGAGCCTCTAGTGGTAAGGGTTGGACTGCGCTGCAACCAACTGGCTCCAGGTCAAGGCCCCTAATGTTTCCCAGCTCACGGTAGGCTACAGGAGGATAGAGAGGAAGCAGCAGTCCAGGACAGCAAGGGATAGTCAGGATATAAGCCAAAGGTTGGGACAACTAGCAGACAAGGATAGACAGAGAACACTCCAAAGGTCAGGGTAAAATGCAGGCAGGGATAGTCAAGGAACAAGCCAAGATCGGTAACAGAAACAGACTAAGAGCACACGGTAAGCAGCAGACAGGAAACCAAACACACCATATTGCTCGGGAAAGGCAGACTTGGACAGCACAGTGTTAAATAGTGTATCCTGTAGAGGCTAGGGTGGAGCCACGCTGAGGAAAGATAACTTACTTATGCAGGTGTGAAAGTGCAGGCCCAAGGCTGATTCACAGATCAGGGGTAAGCAGACAGACAGGGCATAAAGGTATTACTGGCGATTCAGGACAGGCCTGGCCTATACCTGGAGATATTTGTGAGTGGCTGTTTTGAAGGTAGGAGCGGTGGTGATCAATTACATAGATCAACCAAAGGTGGTGACCTAACCAGGTAGGTATCAGAAGCGTGAAGTACTCCTGCTCCACATTCCAGCATCCTGGTTTTGGCTATGGCATGCTCCTTGTCTGTCTGTCTACCTGCAAGGTGATTATTGTGGCCAGACTCTGGGTGGAGACCAAACCTGATATCAGCCAGCCAAGCCTGCAGTCTCATGCTTGTGATAGTGTGTGTAATACCTGATCAAGCGGCCAGTTTTTCTCCCCTGCTCTGCTAGATAGGAGTACCTCATTGACGACCTTGGATCAGATATTGACTATTCTCTGAACTCTGTCTGCCTTTGACTTAGGATTTTGACCTTGACTATTCTGAACCTTGTCTGTCTGTCAACTGTAAGTATCTCTTTGCTGTGCTCAGTCTGTGCACACGCTGGGGTGGTGGCCTGGCACTATAGCATTGTGTACAAGTCCTGGGGGCAACCAAGTACCGGTAGGCCTGCTTGCCTTATGGGAAAAGGAGGCTGCTATAGGTGAAGAACACAGAAACCAGCTATAGTGTCTGACCACCTGCATAAGGAGTAAGCGTGACAGTAGGTTCTCTTAGGGCACCCGCTAAAACCTCTGGGCAGCTATGTTGCATTAGCCCCAGTATGTCATGAATACAGCTGGACCACCATAGTATAAAGGCGTCTGCAAGAGAGTGTTCCTATCCAGGCCAAGGACCTGAGAAATGACTGCGCCGAAAACTGGTGGGGCAAAGTGGTGCTTCAGCATCTCTGCAAGGGTACTGAACGATTTGCACCTGTAGGTCCGGGAACTGGCTTAACAACCCAGACACTAGGGGGGCTCGATAAGACTAGGCATCTTTTTCTATCCTCCTACTTTCCCTATCCTGGACCCACTGGTGGACCATAGCAGCACCCACTGGAGGTTGAGACCGAAGCTGTTCATGTTGTCCATTGGAAGTCATCAGCTTCTCAGCTAGTAGTGCCTAGAAAAAAAAAAGGAATTTTACTGGTTGCCACTGGCAACACAGACAGTCCTGTGTTCAGATTTTTTATTTTTTTTATTGCGAGGTCCCGGGAGTATATTCCTGTGTAGCCATGCCTCATAAACAGAGGCCCCCTTCATTTATTTACTTATATACCTGCCAAGAGCCATCTGGCCCATCTCTCCGGGAACGGCTGCGATGTCACGTGCGGAGAGCCACTCCGAATGCTTTATTTAAAAACCGCTTACGAAACATAAACAATATATGCGTCTTACTTAGAAAAAAATAGCATTTCTGTGTTATATAAGAGCGGCTGTCACTGGAGCTGGTGTAAGGCAAACACACAAGGCCTGCCTCTTACATGCCCGCCGATTATTTATTCACTGGGAGGACCTCATCCAGGTAAAGGGCTGAGAGATATTATATGTCAGTCTACAATAACACCCAATCAAACGCTCCCATTCTGTCTCCCAGTGCAAGGGAAAGCAAGAATTTGATTGGTTCCCATGTGTAACACAGACTGTCTGCTGCTGGTGATTTGCAATTGTGATCCATAGTTTGATTGATTAACTTGCAGCTTGATCATTTTTTTTTTCTTCAAAGCATTTTCCTATTTTTTTTCAAATTCTTTATATCAACAATATACATATATGTTTATTAAAAAGCAATAGATAGATAGATAGATAGATAGATAGATAGATAGATAGATAGATAGATAGATAGATAGATAGATAGATAGATAGATAGATAGATAGATAGATAGATAGATAGATCTTTATTTTAATATTTTTTTTATTTTATCTCATTTATTGCATTTTTGTTTTCTTTTACATATGAAAAAAAAATATATATACATATAGAATAAAAATAATAATAATAACCATAATAATACTAATACTATATATCTTGTTCTATCTATGTATCTAGACAGATAGACAGACACACAGACAGACAGACAGACAGATGGACAGATAGACAGATAGATAGATAGAATTAGTATTATTATTGTTATTATTATTTTTATTCTATATGTATATATTTTTTTTCATATGTAAAAGAAAACAAAAATGCAAAAAATGAGATAAAATTAAATTTTTTTTTAAAAAAGTATAAAGCATATGGATATATATATATATTCTTTTACATATGAAAAAAATATATATACATATAGAATAAAAATAATAATAATAACAATAATAATACTAATACTATATATCTTGTTCTATCTATCTATCTATCTATCTATCTATCTAAATAGACAGATAGACAGTGCCATAAAAAAAGTATTCATACCCCTTGAAATTTTCAACAATTTGTCACGTAAATGTATTTTATTGGGATTTTATGTGATAGAACAGCACAAAGTGGCACATAATTGTGAAGTGGAAGAAAAATGATAAATGGTTTTCAAAATATTTTACAAATAAACATGTGAAAACTTCGGCATGCATTTGTATTCGGCCCCCTTTACTCTGATACCCCTAACTAAAATCTAGTGGAACCAATTGCCTTCGGAAGTCACCTAATTAGTAAATAGAGTCCACCTGTGTGTCATTTAATCTCAGTATAAATACAGCTGTTCTGTGAAGCCCTGAGAGGTTTGTTAGAGAGCCTCAGTGAACAAACAGCATCATGAAAACCAAGGTACACACCAGACAGGTCAGGGATAAAGTTGTGGAGAAGTATAAAGCAGGGCTAGGTTATAAAAAAAAAAAAATCTCCCAAGCTTTGAACATCTCATGGAGTTCTGTTCAATCCATCATCAGAAAATGGAAAGAGTATGGGCACAACTGCAAACCTACCAAGACATGGCCGTCCACCTAAACTGACCGAGCCGGGCAAAGAGAGCATTCATCAGAGAAGAGCCAAGAGGCCCATGGTAACTCTGGAGGAGCTGCAGAGATCCACAGCTCAGGGGGGAGAATCTGTCCACAGGACAACTATTAGTCGTCTCTCCACAAATCTGCCCTTTATGGAAGAGTGACAAGAAGAAAGACATTGGGGAAAGAAAGTCATAAGAAGTCCTGTTTGTAGTTTGTGAGAGGCCATGTGGGGGAGGGGGCAGCAAACATGTGGAAGAAGGTGATCTGGTCAGATGAGACCAAAATTCAACTTTTTGGTCTAAAAGCGAAACGCTATGTGTGGGGGAAACTAACACTGCACATCACCCTCAACACACCATCCCCACCGTGAAACATGGTGGTGGCAGCATCATGTGGTGGGGATGGTTTTCTTCAGCAGGGACAGGGAAGCTGGTCAGAGTTGATGGGAAGATGGATGGAGACAAATACAGGACAATCTTAGAAGAAAACCTGTTAGAGTCTACAAAAGACTTGAGACCGGGGCGGAGGTTCCCCTTCCAGCAGGACAACAACGCGAAACATCCAGCCAGAGCTACAATGGAATGGTTTACATCAAAGCATATTCATGTGTTAGAATGGCCCAGTCACAGTCCAGACCTAAATCCCATTGAGAATCTGTGGCAAGACATGGAAATTGCTGTTCACAGACGCTCTCCATCCAATCTGACAGAGCTTGAGATATTCTGCAAGGAAGAAGAATGGGCAGAAATGTCCTCTCTAGATGTGCAAAGCTGGTAGAGACACCCCCAAAAAGACTTGCAGCTGTAATTGCAGAGAAAGGCGGTTCTACGAAGTATTGACTCCGGGGGGCGCCATACAAATATACCCCCCATACTTTTCACATATTTATTTGTAAAAAATTTTGAAAACCATTGATTATTTTCCTTCCACTTCACAATTATGAGCAACTTTGTGTTGGTCTATCAGATAAAATCCCAATAAAATACATTTACGTTTTTTGGTTGTAACATGAGAAAATGTGGAGAATTTCAAGGGGTATGAATACTATTTTATATATATCCATATGCTTTATTTTATATATATATATATATATATATATATATATATATATATATATATATATATATATATATATATATATATATATATATATATATATATATATATATTATTAATATTATTATTATATTTTTTTTGTTTTTTATTGCATCATTTTTTTTTTCTTTTGCATATGTAAAATAAAAATACAGTAAATGTATATCTATCTATCTATATATATATATATATATATATATATATATATATATATATATATATAGTATAAATTATATATCTGTACATATTTAAATATTTTTCTTTTCTTAAATTAAATTTTATTAAATCTTATTTGAAAATTAAATGTTTTTTTCAAAATGAATAAAAATAAGACCAATTAAATATAAAAATATTAAATAGTATTTTGAATGTTTTTGCCCCATATTTTTTACATGTTTAATCTGCACTCCTATATAATTCCGAAAAGCATCTCCCTAGGACAGGAAATAAAAAGAAATAAACATCCGACAGAGTTTCTAACTTTTCTCTACCACACCCTAAAAAAAAAAAAAAAAAATTGCCTCATATTCCAGATTCAGGCGAGGTTCACATGTGTGCGTTGTGGGAATCGCAAGAAAAATCGCAAGAACGTGCAGCTCTTTTACAGGCATTAATTCTTAATGTCACCCCCCCCCCCCAATTAATTCTTAATGTCACCTCCCCAAATGAATTTTTAAGGTTACCCCCCAAATTAATTCTTAATGTCACCCCGCCAATGAATGTTTAGGGTCATCCCCCAAATGAAGTCTTAATGTCACCCCGCCAATGAATGTTTAGGGTCACCCCTCAAATGAAGTCTTAATGTCACCCCCCCAAATGAAGTCTTAATGTCACTCCCCAATTAATTCTTAATGTCACCCCGCCAAAATGAATTCTTAATGCAACCCCCCCCAAATGAATTTTTAAGGTCACCCCCCAAATGAAGTCTTAATGTCACCCCCCCAACGAATTCTTAATATTACCCCGCCAAAATGAATTCTTAATGCAACATCCCCAAATTAATTCTTAATATCACCCCCCCAAATTAAGTCCTAACATCATCCCCCCCCCTTAATTAATTCTTAATGGCACCCCCCAGGCACCTTACTATCATGCACCCTTCTGTGCACGTGCCAAGCTGCATGGTAACAAAGTAGCATGCGTGTTGGCGCGGCGTGGTTTTTAAAAGGAGTCATGCACTTCTTTTGTTGCGATTTTTCGCACTTGGGGCAAGCCATCAATGAAATGAATGGGCCGCCCTAAGCACGACGTTCAAAGCCACGCAAAAAATGTGCGCCCTCCGTGACACCTGCTTGGGTGTGAACAGAGCCGCGGTCTAGGCTCACGTCTTTCCATTTGGGAAAAACGCACAAAATCACGCGCTTTTTCCGACACAGCACAGAAACAATTCTTAATAACACCCCATCACATCTGCAAACCGCGTGGTTCGGAAATTTTTTTGGAAGAGTAAGGGACTTCTTCTCCCGTAGAAGAAGCCCTACGCGTTTCTCTCCTGTAGCGCTTCCTGATGAGGAGAATAGCCTTCCCCTACGCATGAGGAACGCATTGAGACGCACCCACGCTGAACAGAGCCAAATGACCGACTGAACCTGAATCCGATCGATACATTGCAGGGTCATTGGGGCAAAGCAGCCACAGCCTGAGTAGAAAAACCTGTCCCCTGTCAGCGATGCTAGGGAGAAGGACCCTTGCTCTCTGTGTGGAAGCAGTGGCATCTCTGCAGCAGTCCCACACCCCCCACTGACTCAGACCTATAGCTTTCCAATCAACAAAACTCATACCCCTGGGTATGGACCTCAGCTGTTTCCCCACATGGAGCAGGGGCCCTTCTCTGGAGGGGACAGGCTTTTCTAACCAGGCTGTGGAGTAGTGGCCTCTCTGCTGAGGCCCCACACCCCCCCCCCCCCCCAGCTGATGCAGACCTATAGCTTTCCAATCAACAAAGCTCATACTCCCTGCTGATTGGAGAGCCCTAGCTCTAAATCAGCAGAGGGTGTGCCAGACTTCAGCAGAGAGACCACCGCTTTCACACAGGGAGCAAGGGCCCTTCTCTACAGGGGACATCTTTTTCCACCCTGGCTGTGAAGTAGTGGTCTCTCTGTAGGGGTGCCAATTTAGACCTGTAGCTTTCCAATCAACAAAACTCATACTCTCTGCTGATTGGAGAGCGCTAGCTCTGATTCAGCACGAGGTTTGTTGGGCTTCAGCAGAGAGACTGCTGCTTCCACATGGGGAGCAAGGGCAATTCTCCGCAGGAAAATTCTACGCAGACTGTGCAGTACTGACCTCTCTGCAGAGGTCTCACACCCCCTGCTGATGCAGACCTTTAGCTTTCCAATCAACAAAGCTCATACTCATTCAGCAGGGGGTGTGCCAGATCTCAGTAGGGAGGCCACTGCTTCCAAACAGGGAGCACAGGCTCGTCTCTGCAGGGGACATCCTTTTCAACCCAGGCTGCGGAGTGTCCCACACCTCTTCCTGACTCAGATCTATAGCTTTTTAATCAACAAAGCTCATACTCCCTGCTGATTGGAGGGCTCTGATTCAGCAGTGGGTGTGTCGGATCTCAGCAAAGAGACCACTGCTTCTACACAGGGAGTAAAGGCTCTTCTCTGCAGGGGACATCCTTTTCAACCCAGGATGTGGAGTAGTGGCCTCTCTGCTGAGGTCCCATGTCCCCTGCTGACGCAGACCATTAGCTTTCCAATCAACAAAGCTCATACTCACTGCTGATTGGAGAGCTCTGATTCAACAGGGGATGTGCCGGATCTCAGCAGAGAGACTACTGCTTCCGCACAAGGAGCAAGGGTCCTCTCTGCAGAGGACATCCTTTTTCAACCCAGGCTGTAGTGGCCTCTCTGCAGGGGATCCAGGTCCCCTGCTGACTCAGACGTATAGCTTTCCAATCAACAAAGCTCATACTCCCTGCTGATTGGAGAGCTCTAGCTCTGATTCAGCAGGAGGTGCGCCAAACCTCAGCAGAGAGACCACTGCTTCCACGCAGGGAGAAAGGGCCCATCTCTGCAGGGGGCATCCTTTTCTATCCAGGCTGTGGAGAAGTGGCCTCTCTGCCGGGGTCCCCGGCCCCCTGCTGATTCAGACCTTTTGCTTTCCAATCAACAAAGCTCATACTCCCTGTTGACTGGAGAGTGCTAGCTCTCTGCTGGACCTCATAAGAGAGACCACTGCTTCCACACAGGGAGCAAGGGCCCTTTTCTGCAGGGGACAGCCTTTTCTACCCAGACTGTAGAGTAGTGGCCTCTCTGCCAGTATCCACCGCCCCCCCCCCCCCGCCCCCTGCTGATTCAGACCTTTAGCTTTCTAATCAACAAAGCTCATACTCCCTCGCTGATTGGAGAGCCCTGGCTCTCTGCTGGACCTCAGCAGAGAGACCGCTGCTTCCACACATGGAGCAAAGGTCCTTCTCTGCAGGGGGCAGCCTTTTCTACTCAGGCTGGGGATTTTTAGTTGGGGCTCTAACACTGCACCAGAGTCCAGGTAGTTGCTGAATGGATTTCTGACTTTGTTACATTGGAAGTTTCTTCCGCACAACATCAGCCAACCGAACGCCGGCGATTCTTTCTCCTTCTAAATTGAATGGCTCCTCCTGTCCTCCACGTAATTCTCAGCTGGATGGGCTCAGAATCATTTATCCTGTGGAGGTAAATTGCTGGAAGTGCTGCACAAATATTGAGGCCATGTGGTTAGCAAAGTCCTGCCTGTGTGAATTACTCCCAGCTGCCGCCCCGCGCCGCTCACACCTCCGGGAGCTCGCCCATGACGGAGACCTCAATTACAAGACCTGCAAATAAATTGCACCTCTGGAAATTAACCCCCCCCCCCCCCGGCAATTTACAGCCGAAACGTCACCAAATCACGGGCCGTATTTATTGACGGGGGCGTGTCATGCTCGTAGGAGATTGCCGCATGTACCTGCAGACCCCCTCACCCTGTTTCTGTAGGGGGGGCATCAAAAAAGTGAAAAGAAGAAATGCTGCTAAAAGCTAAATACAGGTTTTGGGAGATCTTTTACCTGCATTTCTGTCCACCCAGTCCTGGGATTTACACAGCTCTGTCACACAGCACAGCCCTATCTGGCAGGGCAGGAGACCTGATTTCCTCTGCAGCAGTTCAGTAACACTTGCAGGTCTTGTACTCCTACCCCCAGCAGTCACCCGCTCGTCAACAGGAGGATTTTTATTAAGAGTGGAGTCATCGCAAGATCTGAGGCTGTGCTTGGTGGGAGCCTCCCGGCTCTCTGCTCCTCCCCTCACTGCTCCCGGCATTTGGCTGACAGGAGTAGTGATGCCGCTGTCACTACTCCTGTCAGGTCAGTGGCGGCCCGTAATGCAGGACGCATGGGCGCCGCCCCCCTGTCCATGCACCCGGCCCCCTAATCTACATGCGGGGCGCCGGACACATGGATTGCAATGAGGCTTTTTTTTTTTTTTTAAACACATGATTAGAGCCTGAGGATCTAATTGGCTTTAAAAAAGGGTGGGCTCGGGGCGCAGAGCACTGCGCCCGAGCCCACCCAGTTGTGTGACTTTAGCGAATTAATATTCACTAATGTCTTCCTGTTTCTCCTCCTGGCCAATCAGGAAGAGGCTCCTGAGACCCCATTGGCCGGGAGTCCGAAGACCCGGTTGACCGGGAGGTGAAGACAGGGGGACATGGAGGAAATGGAGGGGGGGAAGCTGTTGCCAATGGATTCAAACACAGGTGGGGGGGAGCCGCTCTCCTCCTCCCAGCTCTGCCCAGCTTGGTATATTCTCCGCCAGAATTAGGCAGTGCTGTGCGTCTGCTGAGCCATAGACATGTGCAATTCGTTTCCTTCCGAATTCGTTTTTTAAATTAGACAAATTTGTTCAATTTTTCTAATTAGAAAATTCGGAAATCTTAAAATTCTAAAATCCGTAAATTTGAAAATCCAAAAATTCGAAAATCCGAAAATTCGAAAGACCAAAAATAAGAACGAAAATTCGAAAACCCAAAAATTCTAAATAATAAAAAAAAAAATAATAATAATAATAATAACTATTACTATTAATTTATAGGTTTTGGAATTTCCTCTCAAATTTGGCTGTTGAGCGTAACATACACAAATTTATCCGAAGTTATGAATTATTCCGAAAATAATGAATGCTGCATCTAAATGAATGGAACGTAACAAATTAATAATAATAATTCATGATAATAATAATTATAATAAAAACTTTCTATTATTATTATTATTATTTATTATTATTAAATTCTTACATTCCATTCGTTTACATACGGCATTTGTTATTTTGGATAATTCGTAACTTCGGATAAATTCATATACATTATGTTCACTAACAGCCAAATTTGAAAGGAAATATTATTTCAGATTTTCAAATTTTTGGGGGTTTTCGGGTTTTTCGAATTATGGATTTTGAATTTCCGAATTTTCAAAATTATGAATTTGCTAATTTTTACATTTTCAAATTCATGAATTTTCGAATTTAACAATTTTTTTCAAATTTATGAATTTACGAACTACGTTCAACAGCCCAATTTGAAAGGAAATTCCAATACCTATGTTTCAATAGTTAGTTCTTATTTAGGATTTTCCAATTTTTGGATTTTCAATCTTATTTTTTTGGATTTTCCAATTCTCGCATTTTCGAATATTGGATTTTTTCCAAATGATCGAAATAACGAATACCGCATCTAAAGGAATGGAACATAACAAATTTATTCGAAATAACGAATATCGATCATAACAAATGACCCGAAAAAAATAAATTTTCGGAAACTAAAACAAACACATTTTTCGGCAGTGCACATGTCTACTGAGCCGTGACCTGCACAGGGTAAGTGAACCGGGACGGGACGGGGGGGGGGGGGGGGTGGGATTAATTCTGCACAGTGGCATGCTTGAGCGACGGGGAGGTGGGGGGGCGTGGTCAGGTCCGTCTGCCGCTTCCCCCCTGGTCCGATGGAGCACCAGCCACCTCTGTGTCAGGCATATATTCAAAATGGCGGTGCCCCAATCCCCGCAGTATACAACTGTGCCCAGGGCGGGCCGTCCCTCCCGCCCAACCCTTGTCCCGGCCTTGACGTAAAAAATGGGCTGGCTCTTGGGAGGAGTTATGCAAATATTGGTGGGTGGGTGTCAGTCTGAAGGAGTGGGCGTTCCTAGGCAGGCTGTATTTGCAATAGGTAACACCCAAGCGGGATGTTGAGCCCTCCATGATTGAAAGAACTGAAATCCAATAAAAGGGGCGGGCCAGGGGAAATGAGGCGGGGCTCCATCTGACTTGCTGCAGCTTCTAATGCATGCTGTGAGAAGCTCGCAGAGTGCAGTGAAAACAGAGTAAGTCATTTCAGTTCAGGTGATCACAATCCCTGATAATGACCACTAGGGGGAGGCCTCCACAGGCCTGCCTTTGAAATACATTTAAAATATGGGACAGCAAACAAGCAAAAATTCTGAAAATCTAAGCAGTGATATATTTCAGGGGAAGATATAAAACGTGGAATGTTGGCCAATTCCCTTTGACCTCCTTCCTTCATTATTACATTCCGAGCAGCTCCAGCCCCACCCTCCGCGATTTACGATCCGGGGATTTATCTGCTGGGACCTCTCTGCGGATTTATGGGACTTCTCTCTATCAGAGGGGTCTGAGGTCTCAATTATCTCCACCATTCCTTGTAAATTAGAAGAACGGCCTTCAGGATGTTATCTGACTGTCTCAGCCAATCACCATAGATCACCGAACGCTGCATCTGACCACGATTGGTAGAAATCTTCCTCTGTGATCACCTACCTGAGCCGGAGACCCGTCTATACTTCCAGGTATGGGGGGGGGGGGGGACATGTGGCCTCCCCCCCTCTATTCTGTACAGGGCGGAGCTCACTAATCAATCGTCCAATCATCTATATCAGGGGAATCCAAACTACATTACAAGATTTTATCCGGCCCCCCAGCCAGGGTCAGCAGGGGAATCTTCTGCAGAGGAAGCCTGTGGTCTCTTCTTCTGATGTAAGGGGGGACTCTGATAGGGACCTGGATGTTAAGGGGGACCTTGGTCCCTGATGGGGACATTGACCTTGATTTAAAGGGGAACTCTGATGGAGACCCTGATATAAAGGGGAACCTTGATGGGGACTCTGATGTAACAAGGATTCTGATAGGGACCTTGATGTAAAGGAGAACTCTGATGGAGACCCTGATGGAAAGTGAGACTCTGATGGGGACCCTGACATAAAGGGGAACTCTGATTGGGACCCTGATGTAAGGGGGACTCTGATGGGGCCCCAATGTAAAGAGAGACTTTGATGGGAACACTTATGTACCAAGGATTCTAATAGGGATCCCAATGTAAAGGGGTACTTTCATGGGAACACTGATGTAAAGGGGGATTGCTGATGGGGACCCCAACTTAAGGGGAATGCTGATGGGACACTAATTTAAAGGGTGACTCAGATGGGGACCCTGATGTAAAGGGGGACTCTGATGGTAACCCTGATATAAAGGGGGACTCTGATGGGAAACCTGATGTAAATAAGGACCATGCGGGGAACCCTGATGTAAAGGGGGACTTTGATGGGAACCCTGATGTAAAGGGGGCTCTGATGGGAACCCTGATGTAAAGGGGGACTTTGATGGGAACCCTGATGTAAAGGGGGCTCTGATGGTAACCCTGATGTAAAGGGGGACTCTGATGGGAACCCTGATGTAAAGGGGGCTCTGATGAGAACCCTGATGTAAAGGGGCACTCTAATGGGAACCCTGATGTAAAGGGGCACTCTAATGGGAACCCTGATGTAAAGGGGCACTCTAATGGGAACCCTGATGGGACCCCTGATGAAAAGAAGGACTCTGATGGGACCCCTGATGTAAAGAAGGACTCTGATGGGAACCCAGATGTAAAGGGGGACTCTGATGGGAACCCTGATGTAAAGGGGCACTCTAATGGGAACCCTGCTGTAAAGAGGGGCTCTAATTGGAACCCTGAGTGAGTGAGTGACTTGTATAGTGCTGCCTAAGCGAACTGAATCGCCTGAGGGGGCTTTCTTGCATCAGAGTCCATCTGTGGCTTGCATGGTCCTTTACCCTGTAAGGTCCCGACATGCTTACAAACACATACAACATTGACATACACAGGCCAGTTTTTTAGACAAGGTCTAATTAACCTACAAGCATGTCTTTGGAGTGTGGGAGGAAACCGGAGTACCCGGAGGAAACCCACGCAGGCACAGGGAGAACATGCAAACTCCAGACAGATGGTGTCGTGGTCGGAATTCGAACCAATGACCCTATTACTGCTAAGTGAAAGCGCTAACCACTACACCACTGTGCTGCCCATATCTAAAGGAACCCTGATGTAAAGGAGCACTCTAATGGGAACCCTGATGTAAAGGAGCACTCTAATGGGAACCCTGATGTAAAGGGGGACTCTAATGGGAACCCTGATGTAAAGGAGCACTCTAATGGGAACCCTGATGTAAAGGGGGACTCTAATGGGAACCCTGATGTAAAGGGGCACTCTAATTGGAACCCTGATGTAAAAGGGCACGCTAATGGGAACCCTGATGTAAAGGGACACTCTAATGGGAACCCTGATGTAAAGGGACACTTTAATGGGGACTCTGATGTAAAGGGGCATTCTAATGGGGACTCTGATGTAACAGGCATTCTGACAGGGACCTGATGTAAAGGGGGGATTCTGATAGGGACTCTCATGTAAGGGGGATGCTGATGAGGATTTTGGTCCAGGAATATTTATAAAATATGTGATCTCTCATAGTAGAAGGTGTGGAGCCGCCTGGTGTACATGAAGGTGGTGGAGGGTTCCGTGCCGGATAATAAAAAGGTATCTTAGCGCTCCAGCTGGCGATTGAACATTTCTGTGGTGACCCCCATGTGAGGTGGGTCATGGTTGTCCCCGGTCTGAGGGTTGCGCACCTATCAGGGAATGCAGCGGGGTCGTTCTCAGTAAATGAGACCATCAGGAGCGGCGGGGGGGGGGGGGGGAGGGACCAGACGCCCCCTCCACAGACCGGGATGTCCCCTCCAATCTTCCAGAATGATTTCCATGTCGTCTTCCCTTGTTGTGGCGGCCCATCTCGCTGTCCGGGGGCCATCTCTTCCATCTCTTCTTTCACTGCCGCCGGCCCCCGGGGGCCGCCCTGAGAGGGGTTAAAGCAGAGGCACATGGATTGGGGGGGGGAGGGGATTCAGGAAGGACCGTGCTGTCAAGTCAGCGCCACATACTGTTTCCAATTACACAATGTTTGTTGTAAGTATTCCAAGACTGATGGCTTGTTTATGGAAAGATATCTCTGCAGACAGTGCGGGAAGAGAACATTCCTGAGCAGACGGGAGGTGATAGACAGGTTACTGCGCCTTCTCCCCGCCGTGACGTCACGCCGCTC
This sequence comes from Lithobates pipiens, assembly GCF_037356315.1. Taxonomy (NCBI): domain Eukaryota; kingdom Metazoa; phylum Chordata; class Amphibia; order Anura; family Ranidae; genus Lithobates; species Lithobates pipiens. The sequence goes on along the minus strand of NW_027507789.1, from coordinate 9,833,346 downwards.
CCCTCCACGCTCCTAGAAGGCACAGAACTGGAGATCAGGTCCAATAATAAAAACATGGGGAGACCTGTCATCCCAGCAAATGAAAACCAATAGATAATGAACGCGGAAACACCCGAGGGCTCACTCACACCACGGCGCGGATAACAACGCATGTGCCCCGACATCGCATTTTAATGCGCACTTACATTTTATTCGAAAATCTATTTTTTTACGTCCCGCTGAGCCACATCAAGGGTCAAATTACAGTTTTTTGTGCAGGGTGATTGGTCTTGTCTCCCCCCCCTTTTGTCGTTTTCTGCAGGCAGCCTATAGTAGGTGGAGTCTGCCTGACCCCTCCCACAGCTTTGCTCCCTCTCCTTGTGCAGGGTGACTTGTCTTGTCTCCACCCCCTCCTGTTATTTTCTGCAGGTAGCCTATAGTAGGTGGAGCCTGCCTGACCCATCCCACAGCTGTGCTCTCCCTCTCCTTGTGTGGGGTGACTTGTCTTGTCTCCGCCCCCTCCTGTCGTTTTCTGCAGGCAGCCTATAGTAGGTGGAGCCTGCCTGACCCCTCCCACAGCTGTGTTCTCCTTCTCCTTGTGCAGGGTGACTTGTCTTGTCTCCGCCCCCTCCTATTGTTTTCTGCAGGAAGCCTATAGTAGGTGGAGCCTGCCTGACCCCTCCTACAGCTCTGCTTTCTCTCCTTGTGCAGGGTGACTGGTCTTGTCTCCGCCCCCTCCTGTAATTTTCTGCAGGCAGCCTATAGTAGGTGGAGCCTGCCTGACCCCTCCCACAGCTGTGCTCTCCTTCTCCTTGTGCAGGGTGACTTGTCTTGTCTCCGCCCCCTCCTATTGTTTTCTGCAGGAAGCCTATAGTAGGTGGAGCCTGCCTGACCCCTCCTACAGCTCTGCTTTCTCTCCTTGTGCAGGGTGACTGGTCTTGTCTCCGCCCCCTCCTGTAATTTTCTGCAGGCAGCCTATAGTAGGTGGAGCCTGCCTGACCCCTCCCACAGCTGTGCTCTCCCTCTCCTTGTGCAGGGTGACTTGTCTTGTCTCCGCCCCCTCCTATTGTTTTCTGCAGGAAGCCTATAGTAGGTGGAGCCTGCCTGACCCCTCCCACAGCTGTGCTCTCCCTCTCCTTGTGCAGGGTGACTTGTCTTGTCTCTGCCCCCTCCTGTCGTTTTCTGCAGGCAGCCTATAGTAGATGGAGCCTGCCTGAGCCCCTCCCACAGCCCTGCTCTCTCATACCTCCCAACATTTTGAGATGGGAATGAGGGACACCTACTAGCAAACGTATGTAGGCATAGCACATGCCCCCTGCCACGCCCCTTAAAGGGGACATAACCCAAAAAAAAGTTAATTGAAACCACAAGTGCTTTTTTACCACTACTATTCCTTTATATTGGTTTTTAAAATTGACAAATGCAGCAACTTAGAATTTGGATGAAAGGTTTAGCGCTGCAAAATGCTTTTTGAAAGATAAAAAGTGCATTTTATATACAAATATACAGACCAAAATGAGGGACAAATGAGGGGGAAAGAGGGAATGAGGGACATTGCTCCAAATCAGGGACAGTCCCTCGAAATCCGGGACAGTTGGGAGGTATGCTCTCTCCTTGTGCAGGGTGGCTGGTCTTGTCTCCGCCCCCTCCTGCAGTTTTCTGCAGGCAGCCTGTCGTGGGTGGAGCATTCTGAGCCCCTCCGACAGCTCTGCTCTCTCTTCTTGTGCAGGGTGACTGGTCTTGTCTCCGCCCACCTCCTGTAGTTTTTGCAGGGAATGTTTGACCATTCTTTCAGAAGCGCGTTTGTGAGGTCAGGCACTGATTTGGGATGAGAAGACCTGGCTCACAGTCTCCGCTCTAATTCATCCCAAAGGTGTTCTATCAGGTTGAGGTCAGGACTCTGTGCAGGCCGGTTAAATTCCTCCACCTCAAACTCACTCATCCATGTCTTTATGGAACTTGCTTTGTGCACTGGTGGGCAGTCATATTGGAACAGGAAGGGGCCGTCCCCCAAACTGTTCCCACAAATTTTGGAAGCATGAAATTGTCCAAAGTGTCTTGGTATGCTGATGTCTTAAGAGTTCCCTTCACTGGAACTAAGGGGGCCAAGCCCAACCCCTGAAAAACAACCCCCACACCATAATCCCCCCTCCACCTAATGGTTTGAAGATGTGGCCCAATACTTTTGGCAATAATGTGTGGATGAGCGAGTTTGGGGTGGAGGAACTTGACTGGCCTGCACAAAGTCCTGACCTCAACCCGATAGAACACCTTTGGGATGAATTCGAGCGGAGACTGCGAGCCAGGCCTTCTCATCCAACATCAGTGCCTGACCTCACAAATGGGCTTCTGGAAGAACGGTCAAACATTCCCATAGACACATCTCCTAAACCTTGTGGACGGCCTTCCCAGAAGAGTTGAAGCTGTTATAGCTGCAAAGGGCGGGCCAACTCAATATTGAACCCTACAGACTAAGACTGGGATGGCATTTAAGCGGAGGTCCACCCTAAAATGGACCTCCGCTCATCGGAATCCCCCCCCTCCGGCGCCACAATCGGCACCTTTCAGGGGGGAGGGGGGTGCAGTTACCTGGATAATCCAGGTAACTGCACCCACTTCCGGGCTAGCTCTCTGCGGAAAGGGGCGTACGTTACGCCCCTTTCCGCAAGCGCCCGCCCCCTTCAGCAAGTGCCCCGCTGCCTGCTGGGAAACACACAGCTCCCAGAGGCAGCGGGGACCGTCCGGATTGCGCCGCGCGGCTCGCGCATGCGCAGTAGGGAACCGGGAAATGAAGCCGAAAGGCTCCATTTCCTGATTCCCATACCCAAGATGGCGGCGGCACGAGCGAGCGATCGGCTTCGGGTGCCGACATCGCGGGCGCGCTGGACAGGTAAGTGTCACTATTTAAAAGTCAGCAGCTGCAGTATTTGTAGCTGCTGGCTTTTAAAAAAAAATAAAAAACGCGGAGTCCCGGTGGACTCTCGCTTTAAACTTCATGTGCATGTAAAGGCGGGTGTCCCAATACTTCTGAATATATACACACACATATATATATATACACACACGTTTTTGTGCCGGAGTTCCCCTTTAAATAGATGGCGGCTGAAGCAAAACCAAGATGAACTGGCCCAGGAAATTGCGATTAGCAGCCCGTCTGTAGATGATATCTCCGAACCTCTGATCCTTCCTGTATACTTTTCAGCATGGCCTTGAAGGAGAGAGAAAACTGCTTCTTGCCTCCCCCCCCCCCCCCATTCACCCCTCACCCCCCACCCCCCCCCACCTTAAACACTTTAAGGATCTCGCTGCACCCGCAGTCCCATTTCCCGGCTGCTCTGTTTATTTTTATGGCCCCTTATCTCTCCAAGCAGTTCAATTAATGACCTCATTTTTCCCCAGGGGCAGGCGATGACATCATGAGCTGGCCGGCTTATTACCCGATAACGTCTCCGCTTTGTCACAGACAGTTCCTACAAGCCGCACATATGTTACTTACATCTCCCCCACCGAGGAGCGTAGGCGACGCCATTCGCCACCACTTCACAGGCGCTGCACCACCTCCGCCACCGCCGCGTCTAGGTAACGGAAATGGGTGATCTGTAACTTTGAAGGGGAAAGCTTTTTACTTACACGATAAAAAAAAAAAAAAAATAAATGTTAATAATCAAAAGTCTGAACGATAGCCGAGAACATATCGGCGGCGAAAGTAACGCTCCGAGATGAAAGAATTACTGATACCTCTTCGTAGGAGACGAAAAATAGAAACGATCGTCTGCTGTTCCGGGCTATGAAGTCACTGAGTCTTAGTAAAAATGGCTTCTTTCTTTTCAAGAAGATTTTTATAAAACTTTAAATACAATGACCCCCCCCCCCCCCCCCCCATAGAAAGAGTTCTGCAGAATGCACAAGACTCCCCCCCCAAATAGAAAATCCAGTACTTATTTATTTGCACAAGACTCCCCCCCCCCAAAAAAAAAGAAAACCCAGCATCGACCTGCACAAGACTCCCCCTCCCCCCCCCAAAAAAAAGAAAATCCAGTACTGATCTGCACAAGACTCCCCCCCCCCCAAAAAAAAAGAAAATCCAGTACTGATCTGCACAAGACTCCCCCCCCCCCAAAAAAAAGAAAATCCAGTACTGATCTGCACAAGACTCACCCCCCCCCCCCCAAAAAAAAAAGAAAATTCAACATTGATCTGCACAAGACACCCCCCCCAAAAAAAAAACAACAACACAGCACTGATCTGCACAAGACTCACTCCCCCCCCAAAAAAGAAAATCCAGCACTGATCTGCACAAGACCCCCCCCCCCACCCCCCAAAAAAGAAAATCCAGCACTGATCTGCACAAGACCCCCCCCCCCCCCCCCAAAAAATGAAAATCCAGCACTGATCTGCACGAGACACACCCCCCTTCCAAAAAAAAAAGAAAATCCAGCACTGATCTGCACAAGACACACCCCCCTTCCAAAAAAAAGAAAATCCAGTACTGATCTGCACAAGACTCACCCCCCCCCCCAAAAAAAAAGAAAATCCAGTACTGATCTGCACAAGACCCCCACCCCCCCCCCCAAAAAAAAAGAAAACCCAGCACTGATCTGCACAAGACACCCCCCCCCCCAAAAAAAAAAAGAAAACCCAGCACAGATCTGCACAAGACTCACCCCCCCCCCCAAAAAAAGAAAAGAAAATCCAGCACTGATCTGCACAAGACACCCCCCCCAAAAAAAAAGAAAACCCAGCACAGATCTGCACAAGACTCATCCCCCCCCCAAAAAAGAAAACCCAGCACTGATCTGCACAAGACTCACCCCCACCCCCCAAAAAAAAAAAAAAGAAAACCCAGCACTGATCTGCACAAGACTCACCCCCACCCCCCAAAAAAAAAAAAAAAAGAAAACCCAGCACTGATCTGCACAAGACTCACCCCCACCCCCCAAAAAAAAAAAAAAGAAAACCCAGCACTGATCTGCACAAGACTCACCCCCCCCCCCAAAAAAGAAAATCCAGCACTGATCTGCACAAGACTCACCCCCAACCCCCCCCCCCCCAAAAAAAAAAAAAGAAAATCCAGCACTGATCTGCACAAGACTCACCCCCCTCCCCCAAAAAAAAGAAAATTCCCCACTGATCTGCAAAAGACTCACCCCCCCCCCAAAAAAAAACACCAGCAGCCACTGGTGATTGGTCTTGTCTCCACCCCCTCCTATCGTTTTCTGCGGGGCAGCCTGTATTGGGTGGAGCCTGATAGGCCCCTCCCACAGCTCTGCTCACGCCTGGCATAGGCATGCGTGCATGGCGTGCCGGGTGTGCCTGGGCACACCCTAATCACCCCGTGTGGCGCAGATCCCCCCCCCCGGCGGTGACTGGTCTTGTCTCTGCCCCCTCCTGCAATTTTTTGTTTGCAGGCAACCTCTAGTGGGTGGAGCCTGCTGGGCCCCGCCCACAGCTCTGTGCTCTGCTCGGCCTATGTACAGCCTGGGGCCGATGTCACTGCTTCTTTTACAAGGTAATATCTGGGCTTGTAAAGGCATTTGGTGCTCACAAAGTTGGTGTGTCTTTAACACGTCCACCTAATTTCAAGGGTCAATCACAAGAAGCTTTCATTATTATAAATCCCAGTGATCCCACCATGAAGGTCACTTCCTGTTATAGGGTGACAACGCTCTGGCCCTTCCTTCCAGTTGTGCTCCTGCGTTGTCTACCCATGCCAAACTACACCCACCCCCCCCCCCCCAACCCATTCTCACTTAGAGGATCCTACACCCAGCAGATTCATGGCCTGGACCTGCTGATTGAGTGTTGTGCTTGGACACAGCCAATCAATACAGGGCTCTGTACCGAGGGAACAATCACTTTGTTTCTTTTCTCTGCAAAGCAGGGATAAGAAACAAAGAGATCTGTAGTAAGCCCCCCCCCCAATTCACGCTGAATCCGACTTTGAAATCGTGCAACTTCACCTGATCTGAAAGCCACAGGTCTGTGCGACTTTAGGAGCAACCTGGCTGACGTCTATGCAAGCCGCACCTGAAAATCCCCAAAAAAATAATAATCGGTGCAGCACCGCAGATGCCGGCGTCGCACCGATTGGATTGGTTAAATTGCCAACAATAGGTTGCGACTTGCCTTGACTTGGAAACTCTCAAATCTCATGACAAGTCGCACCGTGTGAATGGGTGGGGGGGGGGCTAAGAAGCAACACACATTACACTGACAAAACCAGTGATACTAATACAGTGATCAGTGCTAATACTATACACTGTCACTGTACTAATGACACTGGCAGGGAAGGGGTTAACATCAGGGGTGATCAAAGGGTTAGCTGTGTGCCTAACATACAGTGACAGTGTATAGTATTAGCACTGATCTCTGTATTAGTGTCACTGGTGGTGTCAGTGGCAGTTAGTTCCCACAAAGTGTCAGTTAGTGTCAGATTGGCCGCCGCACTATCGCCGCCTTTACTTGTATAAAAAAAAAAAAAAAAACTAAAAACATGTATATATACCATAATTTGTAGAAGTTACAAATTTCACACAAACCAATCAATATACACTTATTGGGATTTTTTTTTTTTTTTTTTAGCAGAGACATGTAGCAGAATATATTTCGGCCTTAATTTATGAAGAAAATTATTTTTATTTTATTTTTTATTATTATTGGATATGTTTGAAAGAAAAAATAAAAAAATATAATTTTTTTAAAAAAAATTCAGTCTTATTTTTTTATTTTTTATTATATAAACAAAAAACAGTGGTGATCAAATACCACCAAAATAAATCTCTATTTGTGTGAAAAAAATGCTATAAAATACATTTGGGTAGAGTGTTGTATGACCGCACAATCACCAGTTAAAGCAGCGCAGTGCTGAATAGTAAAAAATGTCCTGGTCATGAAGGGGGGTAAATCCTCCGCAGAGGTGAGGAATCGCAGCCTGTCTGCACCATGTGATTAGTTTATCAGTTTCATTCAGTAAAAATGGCCGCTCATAGCAATGAAATTATTGGGGTCTCCAAACTTTCTACACAAAGGGCCAGTTTTCTGTCCTTTTCAAAGAAAATGTACTGGTGTGAGTGGGATAAAACAATGCCTTATCATTGGTATTAGGGGATGTAATGCCACATTATTGGTATCAATGGAAGGAATAGTGCCCCATCGTTGGTATTAGTGGGAGGAATAGTGGCCCATCATTGGTATCAGTGAGAGGAATAGTGCCCCATCGTTGGTATTAGTGGGAGGAATAGTGCCCCATCGTTGGTATCAGTAGGAGGAATAGTGCCCCTTCATTGGTATCAGTAGGAAAAATAGTGCCCCATCGTTGGTATTAATGGAAAGAATAGTGCCCCATCGTTGGTATCAGTGGGAGGAATAGTGCCCCATCATTGGTATCAATGGAAGAAATTGTGTCCCATGGTTGGTCTCAATGGGTGGAATAGCGCCCCATCATTGGTGTCAATGGAAGGAATTGTGCCCCATCATTGGTATAAATGTAAGGAATAGTGCCCCATCATTGGTATTAGTGGGAAGAATAGTGCCCCATCATTGGTATTAGTGGGAGGAAAGGAATAGTGCCCCATCATTGGTGTCAGTGGAAGAAAAGGAATAGGGCCCCATCATTGGTGTCAGTGGGAGGAATAGTGCCCCATCATTGGTATTAGTGGGAGGAAAGGAATAGGGTCCCATCATTGGTGTCAGTGGAAGAAAAGGAATAGGGCCCCATCATTGGTGTCAGTGGGAGGAATAGTGCCCCATCATTGGTATTAGTGGGAGGAAAGGAATAGTGCCCCATCATTGGTGTCAGTGGAAGAAAAGGAATAGGGCCCCATCATTGGTGTCAGTGGGAAGAATAGTGCCCCATCATTGGTATTAGCGGGAGGAAAGGAATAGTGCCCCATCATTGGTGTCAGTGGGAGGAATAGTGCCCCATCATTGGTATTAGTGGGAGGAAAGGAATAGTGCCCCATCATTGGTGTCAGTGGAAGAAAAGGAATAGGGCCCCATCATTGGTGTCAGTAGGAAAAATAGTGCCCCATCATTGGTATCAATGGAAGGAATAGTGCCCCATTATTGGTGTCAGTGGGAGGAATAGTGCCCCATCATTGGTGTCAGTGGGAGGAATAGTGCCTCATCATTGGTATTAGTGGGAGGAAAGGAATAGTGCCCCATCATTGGTGTCAGTAGGAAAAATAGTGCTCCATCATTGGTATCAATGGAAGGAATAGTGCCCCATTATTGGTATCAGTGGGAGGAATAGTGTCCCATCATTGGTGTCAGTGGGAGGAATAGTGCCCCATTATTGGTATCAGTGGGAGGAATAGTGCCCCATCATTGGTATTAGTGGAAGGAATAGTGCCCCATCATTGGTGTCAATGGGAGGAATAGTGTGACATAGTGTCAATGAGAGGACTAGTACCCCATTGTCAATGTCAGTGGCAGGATCTATGCCCCACCGTTGCTGACAGTGGGGGAATATTGCCCCAAGGGCCAACAAAAAAAAGAAGCAAGCAAAGGGCCGCATCTGGCCCCAGGGCCACAGTTTGGAGAACACTGGTATAAGCAATAATGTGCAAAAAAAAAGTGTTGATCACTTCCCCAGAGTAGTACAGTGTTACTATGGTAAAAATCATTAAAAGAAAAAAATGTAATAAAAAAGTAAAAAAAGAAAAAAAATGAATAGCAAAAGGAGTGAGACTGCACAGCAGGATGTCTGGGATGGCGGAGTTGGAAATTCATTGGGATTCTGGGAAGATCATTTTGTGTTGGGACCCCTTGGGAGGTATAGCGGGGGAGGTATAGAGGAGACCCCTCGGGAGGTATAGAGAGGAACCCTCGGGAGGTATAGAGGGGACCCCTCAGGAAGTATAGAGGGGACCCCTCAGGAGGTATAGAGGGGATCCCTCGGGGTATAGAGGGGACCCCTCGGGAGGTATAGAGGGGACCCCTCGAGGGGTATAGAGAGGAACCCTTGGGAGGTATAGAGGGGATCCCTTGGGAGGTATAGAGGGGACCCCTCGGGGGGTATAGAGAGGAACCCTTGGGAGGTATAGAGGGGATCCCTCAGGAGGTATAGAGGGGGCCCCTCGGGAGGTATAGAGGGGACCCCTTAGGAGATATAGAGGGGACCCCTCAGGGGGTATAGCGGGGACCCCTGGGGGGTATAGCGAGCACCCCTCGAGAGGTAAAGAGGGGACCCCTCGGGAGGTATAGAGGGGACCCCTCGAGGGGTATTGAGAGGAACCCTTGGGAGGTATAGAGGGGATCCCTCGGGAGGTATAGAGGGGACCCCTCGGGAGGTATAGAGGGGACCCCTCGGGGGGTATAGAGAGGAACCCTTGGGAGGTATAGAGGGGATCCCTCAGGAGGTATAGAGGGGACCCCTTCAGGGGGTATAGCGGGGACCCCTGGGGGGTATAGCGAGCACCCCTCGAGAGGTATAGAGGAGAGGGGACCCCTCGGGAGGTATAGAGGGGACCCCTCGAGGGGTATAGAGAGGAACCCTTGGGAGGTATAGAGGGGATCCCTCGGGAGGTATAGAGGGGATCCCTCGGGAGGTATAGAGGGGACCCCTTAGGAGATATAGAGGGGACCCCTCAGGGGGTATAGCGGGGACCCCTGGGGGGTATAGAGGGGACCCCTCGGGCGGTATAGAGAGGACCCCTCTGGAGGTATAGAGGGCAGAATGGGCGATTCGGGGCGCCGCTGTTGGTCCAAAGCTGGAATCTCACTTCTAGGTGGACTCAGCTGGTAATTCAGACAGAGACATTGTAACAAAATTGTTTTTGCTTCTTTACAATTTCAAACTAAGTAACATAAAGTCATTTAAAACAAAATGTTAAAAAAAAAGAAAGAAAAAAGTTTTTCGGTGTATAATTGTTACATTAATATTCTTCGGGGGAGGGAAGAGCGGCTTCTGCGACAAGTAAACCTGTATGAGCCTGCAGGATTTCAATCATTAATAAAGCGATGGAGTCAGGGCTGGAGCACATATGGTGTCAATACACTTTAATTAAGTGCAGTAATTCCCCTTTTCCTGAGTCAGACTGGCAGAAGAACTTTTTTCTTGTTAAGATTTATAGGATACAAGGGGGGGACAGGAAAGTCTCTGAGTGGAGCGTGAGTGCCCCCTATTGGCCGCAAACCGCATTGCCTTTTATCACTGAAGAAGCTCGTTTTAAAGAGACCCTGTCCCCCCGACCATTCAATTCAGCAAACCTCTTCCCTCAGGATTAGATCATCCGTAACATTATGACCACCCGCTGTAACCCGTTGTGGCACGGACTCCACTAGACCACCGAAGGAACGCCGTGGTATCTGGCACCGATTCTTCAGCAGCAGATCTTTCACCCTGGGAAAAAAATAAAATAATAAATAAAAGTCAGCAGCTACAAATACTGCAACTGCTGACTTTAAGGCCGGGTTCACACTGCTGCGATGCGGGAACGCCGCGAATCCGCGGCGTTTTCCCGCATCGCATTACTCCCGCCGGCAGTTCACACTGCCTTATGCGAACGGCTGGGAGTGTCAATGATATGTTAATGACACCCCCAGATCCGTCCGCATATCGCAGTGCGATCTGCCGACTCGCACAGGAATCGGATCGCATGGTGTGAACACCCATGCGATCCGATTCTGTTGCGGACCAAAAAAAGGGTCCCGTGCGAGTTTGCTGCGGGAGCGATGCGAATTCAGCCATACTATCTGTATACTATCTGTATGGCTGTACTCGCATCGCTACGGAGATCGGATGTGATTTGCGGTGCGAATCACATCCGGATCTCCCCCCGCAGCAGTGTGAACCCAGCCTTACACCAGATGCTCGGGTGTGCGTTCGTGAGCGCATTTCCAATGCATGGCAACCAAAAAAATAATGGCTTCCTATGAATGCAGTTCAGTAAGGCACGCACTACATTTATTTTTTTTTTCTTAGCATTTAAATGCATTCAAGGCAAAAGAAAAACAAACACAATGCATTTAAAATGCCATCAAATTCCAAAACAATGCAACATGCATGCATTGGGGAGTTAATGAGCCCTTAATAAACCTGCACTTACCAGCCCAAGGATCCAGCGCTGTCCTCACCTGGGCCAGTTCTTTGCCAGTCTTAAGGTCCCCGCTGCCAGCCTGCCACCATCTTGGATGTGGGAAGTTGGCTGCAACTTCCTTTTGCTTCACAGCTGGCTCCCCACTGCACATGCGTGGCCCACAGCCTCCTGGGACCTGTGTCCTCCACTGCTTCCTCTGCTTCAGCTCCAAACGAGGACCCTTCCTCCTGAAGGAGGCACTGTCCTGCCCCACCCCCTTCCCTTTTCCCTCTACTCCTTTAGACTGATTGAGCAGCCCCAGCTCATTCTTATGCAAATCACGTGGTGGGCGGGGTGAGGTGGGCTGAACCTTCACTCAGATAGCCTAGGTAATCCCAGCGGAAGTGGAGCGGGTACCTGTCAGAAATAGGTATCTGCTCCAAGAAGAGTAAAAAACAAAGAAAAATGTAGCGGAGAAGGGAGAGGAGGAGGAAAGGCGGAATTTTCCCTTTCTAAAGTGAAGTTCTGCTTTAAGTCCTGTAAGTTGTGAGGTGAGATCTCCATGGATCGGACTTGTTTTTTCCAGCACATCCCAAAGATGCTCGATTGGATTGAGATCTGAAGAAGTTGGAGTCCAAGTCAACACCTCAAACCATTCATGAATTCATCAGACCAGGCCATCTTCTTCCTTTGCTCCGTGCTCAAGTTCTGAAGCTCTTGTGTCCATTGTAAGTGCTTTTGGCTGTGGACACGGGTCAGCATGGACACCCTGACTGGGCCCATACACAACAAACTACAATGCTCTGTGTGTTCTGACACCTATCAGAACCAGTGTTCACCTTTTCCGAAATATGAACTCCAGTAGCTTTTCTATTGGATCGAATTACACAGGCCAGCCCCCCCCCCCCCCCCCCCCCATCAATGAGCCTTCCTTCCCCACCTCCATCAATGAGCCTTCCCTCCCCACCTTCATCAATGACCCTTCCCTCACCCACCTCCATCAATGAGCCTTCCCTCCCCACCTTCATCAATGAGCCTTCCCTCACCCACCTCCATCCATGACCCTTCCCTCACCCACCTCCATCAATGAGCCTTCCCTCCCCACCTCCATCAATGAGCTTTCCCTCACCCACCTCCATCAATGAGCCTTCCCTCACCCACCTCCATCAATGAGCCTTCCCTCCCCACCTCCATCAATGAGCCTTCCCTCCCCACTTCCATCAATGAGCCTTTCCTCCCCACCTCCATCAATGAGCCTTCCCTCCCCACCTCCATCAATGAGCCTTCCCTCGCCCATCTCCATCAATGAGCCTTCCCCCCATCTCCATCAATGAGCCTTCCCTCCCCACCTCCATCAATGAGCCTTACCTCCCCACCTCCATCAATGAGCCTTTCCTCCCCACCTCCATCAATGAGCCTTCCCTCCCCACCTCCATCAATGAGCCTTCCCTCCCCACCTCCATAAATGAGCCTTCCCTCCCCACCTCCATCAATGAGCCTTTCCTCCCCACCTCCATCAATGAGCCTTCCCTCCCCACCTCCATCAATGAGTCTTCCCTCCCCACATCCATCAATGAGCCTTCCCTCCCCATCTCCATCAATGAGCCTTCCCTCCCCACCTCCATCAGTGAGCCTTCCCTCTCCACCTCCATCAATGAGCCTTCCCTCCCCACCTCCATCAATGAGCCTTTTCTCCCCACCTCCATCAATGAGCCTTCCCTCTCCACCTCCATCAATGAGCCTTCCCTCCCCACCTCCATCAATGAGCCTTCCCTAGCCCACCTCCATCCATGAGCCTTCCCTCCTCACCTCCATCCATGAGCCTTCCCTCCCGACCTCCATCAATGAGCCTTCCCTCCCCACCTCCATCAATGAGCCTTCCCTAGCCCACCTCCATCAATGAGCCTTCCCTCCCCACCTCCATCAATGAGCCTTCCCTCCCCACCTCCATCAATGAGCCTTCCCTCCCCAACTCCATCAATGAGCCTTCCCTCGCCCACCTCCATCAATGAGCCTTCCCTCCCCACCTCCATCCATGAGCCTTCCCTCCCCACCTCCATCAATGAGCCTTCCCTCCCCACCTCCATCAATGAGCCTTCCCTCCCCACCTCCATCAATGAGCCTTCCCTCCCCACCTCCATCAATGAGCCTTTTTTCCCCACCTCCATCAATGAGCCTTCCCTCCCCACCTGCATCAATGAGCCTTTCCTCCCCACCTTCATCAATGAGCCTTCCCTAGCCCACCTCCATCAATGAGCCTTCCCTCCCCACCTCCATCAATGAGCCTTCCCTCCCCACCTCCATCAATGAGCCTTCCCTCCCCACCTCCATCAATGAGCCTTTCCTCCCCACCTCCATCAATGAGCCTTCCCTCCCCACCTCCATCAATGAGCCTTCCCTCCCCACCTCCATCAATGAGCCTTCCCTCCCCACCTCCATCAATGAGCCTTTCCTCCCCACCTCCATCAATGAGCCTTTTCTCCCCACCTCCATTAATGAGCCTTCCTCCCCACCTCCATCAATGAGCCTTCCCTTCCCACCTCCATCAATGAGCCTTTCCTCCCCACCTCCATCAATGAGCCTTCCCTAGCCAACCTCCATAAATAAGCCTTCCCTCCCCACCTCCATCAATGAGCCTTTCCTCCCCACCTCCATCAATGAGCCTTCCCTCCCCACCTCCATCAATGAGCCTTCCCTCCCCACCTCCATCAATGAGCCTTCCCTCCCCACCTCCATCAATGAGCCTTTCCTCCCCACCTCCGTCAATGAGCCTTTTCTCCCCACCTCCATCAATGAGCCTTCCTCCCCACCTCCATCAATGAGCCTTCCCTCCCCACCTCCATCAATGAGCCTTCCCTCCCCACCTCCATCAATGAGCCTTCCCTCGTCACCACCATCTTAAAGCCCCCCCCCCCACCTCCATCAATGAGCCTTCCCTCTCTACCTCCATTAATGAGCCCCCCCACACCTCAATTAATGAACCTTCCCTCCCCACCTTCATCAATGAGCCCCCCCCCCCCCCACCTCCATCAATAATCCTTCCCCCCACCTCCATTAATGAGATTTCCCTCTCCACCTCCATCAATCTTGGCTGCCCATGACCCTGACACTGGCTGGCTGTTTTCCTTTCTTTGGACCCCTTTTGGTCGGTCCTGACCACTGTAGACCCTGGAGCATCCCACAAGAGCTGCGGTTTTGGAGTTGCCCTGACCCAATTGTCTGGACATTGTAAATTGGCTCTTGTTCAAGTGATAAGTAAGGTGTACGTTTTTTTTTTTTTTTTTTAAATAACAAACATGTCATATATAGGGCAGCAACCCCAACCACCACACTACCTGCCTGGAGTTTGCATGTTCTCCCTGTGCCTGTGTGGTTTCCTCCGGGTACTCCGGTTTCCTCCCACACTCCAAAGACATGCTGGTAGGTACTTCTGTCAGGATTTTGGGGGATTTTTCGGTACTTACTGTGTTTTTAAAGGGGATAAAACATTAGGAAATATTCGTTAGACTTTAATAGTGAGGTGTCGGCGCTGCACAATATCAGTAGCACTTTTCTGACCGCTGCCTAATCCAAATGTAAACAGCGAGTGACCCTGAGCCATGGAAGGTGTCAGCGCTATCAGCTGTGAATAGAAGGTGTCACTGGAACTATCCAGAGATAAGACGAGGTCATTACCTGGACTGTGTCTGATCTGGGGGGGGGGGGGGGGGCGGACTATGTGAGGCCCCATGACAGACGCAGGAAATATCGACGATGGGAATGGACTCTCTGAATGGACTGATTTACCGTATTTATCAGCGTATAACAAGCACCTTAATTTTAAGAGGGAAGTTTCAAGGAAAAAACGTACATTTTAAATAAAGAATTTTGAAGCAAAATAAGGGTCAGTGCCCATCATTGTAGCCTCGCCCATCATTGCAGGCTGATTAGTGCTCATCTGCAACCTTGCCCATCATTGCAGGCTGATTAGTGCTCATCTGCAACCTTGCCCATCATTGCAGCATGATCAGTGCCCATCTGCAACCTTGCCCATCATTGCAGCATGATCAGTGCCCATCTGCAACCTTGCCCATCATTGCAGCATGATCAGTGCCCATCTGCAGCCTTGCCCATCATTGCAGCCTTGCCCACCATTGCTGTCTGATCAGTGCCCATCTGCAGCCTTGCCCATCATTGCAACCTTGCCCATCATTGCAGCATGATCAGTGCCCATCTGCAGCCTTGCCCATCATTGCAGCATGATCAGTGCCCGTCTGCAGCCTTGCCCACCATTGCAGTCTTATCAGTGCCCACCTGCAGCCTTGCCCATCATTGCAGCATGATCAGTGCCCATCTGCAGCCTTGCCCATCATTGCAGCATGATCAGTGCCCATAATTGCAGCATGATCAGTGACCATATGCAGCCTTGCCCATCATTGCAGCATGATCAGTGCCCATCTGCAGCCTTGCCCATCATTGCAGCATGATCAGTGCTCACCTGCAGCCTTGCCCATCATTGCAACATGATCAGTGCCCATCTGCAGCCTTACCCATCATTGCAGCATGATCAGTGCCCATCTGCAGACTTGTCCATCATTGCAGCATGATCAGTGCTCACCTGCAGCCTTGCCCATCATTGTAACATGATCAGTGCCCATCTGCAGACTTGTCCATCATTGCAGCATGATTAGTGCTCACCTGCAGCCTTGCCCATCATTGCAACATGATCAGTGCCCATCTGCAGCCTTGCCCATTATTGCAGCATGATCAGTGCTCATCTTCAGCCTTGCCCATCATTGCAGCATGATCAGTGCTCACCTGCAGCCTTGCCCATCATTGCAACATGATCAGTGCCCATCTGCAGCCTTGCTCATCATTGCAGTCTGATCAGTGCCCATCTTCAGCCTTGCCCATCATTACAGCATGATCAGTGCTCATCTGCAGCCTTGTTATTGCCGAAATAGGCAGAGCCGGATCTCCTGTGTACTCGGATCTCCTGTGTACTCGGATCTCCTGTGTACTCGGATCTCCTGTATACCCGGCTCGGCTCGCAGTCAATTCTAGGTGGCAGGAGTAGGCATGACTGCAACCAGAGCCGAGTACACAGGAGATTCGGCTCTGTCTATTTCGGCGGCGCTCGTTCCCTCCTTCCCCTCCGAGTCAGCCGTTCGGCGTATAACACGCACAACACATGATTTTAAGGGGGAAAAAGTGCATGTTATACGCCGATAAATACGCTACTTCTCCCTGGAAATGTTTGGTGTCGCGGTGGTAAAGCGCACCGGTGTGTATTTTAACAGGTACAAAAACATGGCAAAGTGCAATGACCTTTGCTTTCCCAGTAAAATCTTCATTTATTTTTTTTTTCCTGTTCAGCCAATGCCCGGCCCCTGATCCCATACAGCTGTGCAACTGGAAAACCGAGACTTCCATTTTCTAAACCTAGAATTATTTAAACCACTTCCAGCCCAAGGTACGTCATACGACGTCCAGGACTTTGTGCGGGGATATCGGAATGATGGGCGCAGCTACAGGCATCATCCAGATATCATCTTTTTCAGCCGGCGATTCTGTACACTGTAAGAACAATCTTAGTGGCAGTTCAACCGCTTGATATCCGCCCCCTCCCCCCCTTTCCTGGCACCATCCAGTGCTTCTCCGGGCCATACGTTCGGCAACCCAGAGAACGAATCGGAAGTTGAGCATAGAGATTTCTGGTGACCGGATGGTCCCTTCCTCTCTATGACCCTCGGAGGCCCAGGCGCGACGTTATGGCGTCACGTCCGTGCCAGCGGATGTAAACAAAGCCAGGGGGGCGCGGCTGGAAAGGCAGAGATGGTTCTTTTTTTTTTTTTTTTTTGATCTCGCTCTTTCCAGCCTGGAGGAGAGATACCACTAGACCGCCACATCGCACCATACAGATATCCCCTCATGCTTTTTTTTTCCATAACAAGGGATGTTTACGGAATAGGAATAAATAATAATGGGAAAAAAAGGTTTTATATAGCGCCAACAGTTTGCTCAGCGCTTTACAACATGAGGGCAGACATTAGAGTTACATTACAATTTGGTACAAGAGGAATCAGAGGGCCCTGCTCGTTAGAGCTTACAATCTAAAAATAATAATAAATAATAATGTAATAGGCAAAAAAATTATCAGAATTTTTTTTTTTTTTTATTTAAGAGAAAATGGAAAAAAAAGAAGGTAAAATAAACAATACATTTTTTTTTTTTAAAAACATTTAAAGCACCCGCAACCCACCCCCCGCCCCCCGTTAATCGCAGGTTCGGTCACAGGAGTGAGCGCATATGTAAGTTGCACCCACTCATGTGAGGTGTCGCCGTGTGCGCTAGAGCGAGAGCAATAATTCTAGACCAAGACCAACTCTGTAACTCTGAACAGGTGACCTGTAAAAAAATAAA
Organism: Lithobates pipiens; assembly: GCF_037356315.1. Taxonomy (NCBI): domain Eukaryota; kingdom Metazoa; phylum Chordata; class Amphibia; order Anura; family Ranidae; genus Lithobates; species Lithobates pipiens. The sequence goes on along the minus strand of NW_027507789.1, from coordinate 9,815,947 downwards.
TAAAATTAAAACGTCGCCTATGGAGATTTTTATGTACCAAATTTTGTCGCCATTGCACGAGTGGGCGCAATTTCAAAGCGTAACATGTTAGGTATCTATTTACTCGGCGTAACATCCTTTTTCACGTTATAAAAAATAGGGCTAACTCTACTGTTGTGTTTTTTTTTTTTAATACATGAAACAGGTTTATTTCCCCCCAAAAAAATCCTGCGCAAATACCGCGTGATGTAAAAAAGTTGCAACGACTGCCATTTTATTCCCTAGAGCAGCTCTGGGGAATAAAATGGCAGTCGTTGCAACTTTTTTACATCATGCGGTATTTGCGCAGGAATTTTTTTGGGGAAATAAACCTGTTTCATGCATTAAAAAAAAAATAAAAACACAACATTAAAGTTAGCCCAATTTTTTATAATGTGAAAAAGGATGTTACGAGCTGAGCTACTGACCAGGCCATAAGAATTACGCACTGTACACACGGTGGGAAATTCCGACGGAAAAGGTCCGATCGGATTTTATTGTCGGGAAATCCGATCGTGTGTGGGCTCTATCGGAACTTTTTCCGTCGGAAAATCCGATGGGAAAAAATTTGAGTGCAGGATCTCAAATTTTCCGTCAAAAAAAATCCGCTCTGACTTTTTCCGATCATTTGTAGAGAATTCCGATCGGAAAAAGCGCCACGCATGCTCTGATCAGATTACGAGACCAAAGCTATTGACTAGTAGCCTCAACGTAGTCCCCGTCGTAAGGAACGAACGTTGTCACGTTCCGAACGATCGGATTTTCCAACAACTTTGTCCGACCATGTGTATGCAACGCCAGTTTAGGACAAAATCCGTCAGGAAAAAATCTGATGGATTTTATGGTCGGAATGCCCGACCGTGTGTACAGGGCATTGCTCGCCACATGTTGCCCCACCCAAAACCTACTCTGCTCCACCCCTAACTCCGCCCCATAAACACGCCATTGTAAATGATCTCATTAAATGACACTGTTAAATGTTTTATTCAGAATTAAGTTACAAAAATATTTTTTTTTTTTTCTAACACAAACCTTCAAAAATGTCCCCTTCTAGCACAAATCATTTTCCTCCATTCCCCTCCCAACATAAATCCCCTCAAATAACCACTCCTCGTCCACACCTCTCCAAATTTCCCCTCCTTGAACAATTCTTATCCCCTGCCGCCACCAAAATTCTCCCTCCCAACACAAATCCCCTCCCCCCAACCTCCTTGTGGTGCCCCCCCCCACCTCACTCGATACCACAGTGTCCAAGTCAGCCACCCCTCCTGCCCACCCCCTTGTCCCGGACCTGCCTACCACAACTGTTCTGTTTACACTTCAGCTGTCAACAATGGTACAAAGCACTGAAAAGTTATTTACAAATTAACCGGTTCCCGACCAGCGCACGCCGATGTACGTCGGCAGAATGGCACGGGCAGGCAAATGGGCGTACCTGTGCGTCCCTTTAAATTTTCTGCCCTGCCATCGAGAGCGCATGCTGGTCTGGACCCCCATGAGTCTGGTCGCGGGTCCCACGGACTCGATCGCCGTAGGCATGCCCGCAATCGTCTCACGGGGCGGCCAAATGAAGAAATGCCATTGTAAACAGCATTTCCCCATTCTGCCTAGCAACTAGTGACGCTGATCTCTGCTCCATGTGATTGGAGCAGAGATCAGTGTTCACTAAATGAAAGCCCAACTCCCCCACAGTTAGTAACACACCCCTAGGAACACTTAACCCCTACACTGCCACCCACTGGTTAACCCCTTCACTGCCAGTGTCATTTACAAAGGAAAAACTGCATTTATATAGCAGTGATTGCGGTATAAATGACAATGGTCCCAAAAATGTGTCAAAAATGTCCGATGTGTCCGCCATAATGTCGCAGTCACAATAAAAATCGCTGATCGCCGCCATTACTAGTAAAAAAAAAAAAATAATAAAAATGCCATAAAACTATCCACTATTTTGTAAACGCTATAACTTTTGCGCAAACCAATCAGTAATCGCTTATTGCGATTTTTTTTACCAAAAATATGTAGAAGAATACGTATCGGCCTAAACTGAGGGAAAAAAAATAAATTTTATATATTTTTGGGGGATATTTATTATAACAAAAAGTAAAAAATAATGCGTTTTTTTCAAAATTGTCGCTCTATTTTTGTTTATAGCGCAAAAAATAAAAACCGCAGAGGTGATCAAATACCACCAAAAGAAAGCTCTATTTGTAGGAAAAAAAGGACGTCAATTTTGTTTGGGAGCCACGTCGCACGACCGCGCAATTGTCAGTTAAAGCGACGCAGTGCCGAATCGCAAAAAGTGGTCTGGTCTTTGACCAGCAAAATGGTCCGGGGCTGAAAGTGGTTAAATAAATTATTTTACATTTTGCACTTTTTTCAATGTGAAACGTGTAAATATATGTTAAAGGTGTAAAATTATTAATGAACAAAGCAAACAAACAAAAAAAAAAAAAAAAGTTTTAATTATAATTAGTTTATAAAAGTGAAAAAGAAAAAAAAATCAGCAGGAAAATAAATTTTTCTTTTTACATTTTTCAATGTGAAATGTGTGTTAAAGGTGTAAAATCATTAAAGTGGTTGTATAGTTACATTTTGTGCTTTAACCTACATGTAAGCCTATAATAAGGCCTATAATAAGGCTTACCTGTAGGTAAAAAGAATATATCCTAAACCTGCATGCGCATGTAACCGCATGCGCACCGGGGATTCTCAGCTGGAAGTCCGGCAGACGCCAGACCTTGCCGGGGAGAAAACTCCCGGGCGCATGTGCGGGAGTGACGACATCGTGGCTCCGGCCACTCACAGCGCCGGAGCCGCGATCAGGGGCGGACTGACCATTCGGGCACTCGGGCACTGCCCGAGTGCCCCATGCCACCAAGGGGTCCCATCAGGGTTGCCAGCCTCAATAAAACCAGGCACAGTATGTAAAAATCTGTGTTTTTTAAAAAACATCGCCAAATTATAGCTGCCCCACCTCTCCAGTACCTTTTCAGTGTGTGTACAGGGGCGGACTGACAACTCATGGGGCCCCCGGGCAATAGAAGATCATGGGGCCCCCTTGGTCTCCACACTCAAGTCAAACCTGCACAGGGAGACACTGGAGAGAGAACATACACACAGAGGGACACCAGAGGGAGAACGCACACACACACAGGGGGGGACACTGGAGGGAGAATGCACACAGGACACTTACACAGCACACAGGGGGACATGCACACAGGCCATGCACACAGCACACAGGGGGACATGCACACAGCACAGGGGGACATGCACACAGGGGGACACACACAGCACAGGACATGCACACAGGACACTTACACAGCACAGGGGGACATGTACACAGGAGGACGTGCACACAGCACAGGGGGACATGCACACAGGAGGGACATGCACACAGGGGGACACATGCACACAGCACAGGGGGACATGCACACGGAGACACGCACACAGCACAGGGGGACATGCACATAGGGGGGACATGTACACAGGACATGCACACAGCACAGGGGGACACACACAGCACAGGAGGACATGCACACAGGACACTTACACAGCACAGGGGGACATGCACACAGGGGGACACGCACACAGGACACTTACACAGCACAGGGGGATATGCACACAGGAGGGACATGCACACATCACAGGGGGACATGCACACGGGGACATGCACACAGCACAGGGGGACATGCACACAGACGGACACTCACACAGCACAGACGGACACGCACACAGGAGGGACACGCATACAGGAGGACATGCACACAGCACAGGAGGACATGCACACAGGACACGCACACAGGACATGCACACAGCACACAGGGGGACATGCACACAGGGGGACACACACACAGCACAGGACATGCACACAGGACACTTACACAGCACAGGGGGACATGTACACAGGAGGACGTGCACACAGCACAGGGGGACATGCACACAGGAGGGACATGCACACAGGGGGACACATGCACACAGCACAGGGGGACATGCACACGGAGACACGCACACAGCACAGGGGGACATGCACATAGGGGGGACATGTACACAGGACATGCACACAGCACAGGGGGACACACACAGCACAGGAGGACATGCACACAGGACACTTACACAGCACAGGGGGACATGCACACAGGGGGACACGCACACAGGACACTTACACAGCACAGGGGGATATGCACACAGGAGGGACATGCACACATCACAGGGGGACATGCACACGGGGACATGCACACAGCACAGGGGGACATGCACACAGGGGGACACTCACACAGCACAGACGGACACGCACACAGGAGGGACACGCATACAGGAGGACATGCACACAGCACAGGAGGACATGCACACAGGACACGCACACAGGACATGCACACAGCACACAGGGGGACATGCACACAGGGGGACACACACACAGCACAGGACATGCACACAGGACACTTACACAGCACAGGGGGACATGTACACAGGAGGACGTGCACACAGCACAGGGGGACATGCACACAGGAGGGACATGCACACAGGGGGACACATGCACACAGCACAGGGGGACATGCACACGGGGACACGCACACAGCACAAGGGGACATGCACATAGGGGGGACATGCACACAGGACATGCACACAGCACAGGGGGACATGCACACAGGGGGACACACACAGCACAGGAGGACATGCACACAGGACACTTACACAGCACAGGGGGACATGCACACAGGGGGACACGCACACAGGACACTTACACAGTACAGGGGGATATGCACACAGGAGGGACATGCACACATCACAGGGGGACATGCACACGGGGACATGCACACAGCACAGGGGGACATGCACACAGGGGGACACTCACACAGCACAGACGGACACGCACACAGGAGGGACACGCATACAGGAGGACATGCACACAGCACAGGAGGACATGCACACAGGACACGCACACAGGAGGACACGCACACAGGGGGACATGCACATAGGACACACACTTACACAGCACAGGACATGCACACAGGACACTTACACAGCACACAGGGGAACATGCACACAGCACAGGAGGACACGCACACAGGACACACACTTACACAGCACACTTACACAGCACACAGGGGGAATCGCACACAGGAGGACATGCACACGGGAGGACATGCACACGGGAGGGGACATGCACACAGGAGGACACCCGCACACAGCACAGGGGGATACTCGCACAGGAGGGACACTCGCACAGGAGGGACACGCACACAGGAGGGACACGCACACAGGACAGGAGGACATGCACACAGGAGGACATGCACACAGGGGGACACGCACACAGGGGGACACGCACACAGGGGGACACACACACAGGACACACACTTACACAGCACAGGACATTTACACAGCACACAGGGGGACATGCACACAGAGGGACATGCACACAGCACACAGGGGGACATGCACACAGCACAGGTGGACATGCACATAGGGGGACATGCACACAGCACAGGGGGACATGCACACAGCACAGGGGGACATGCACACAGCACAGGGGGACATGCACACATCACAGGAGGACATGCACACATCACAGGAGGACATGCACACATCACAGGAGGACATGCACACATCACAGGAGGACATGCACACATCACAGGAGGACATTCACACAGCACAGGAGGACACGCACACAGGAGGACACGCACACAGGGGGACACGCACACAGGGGGACACGCACACAGGACACACACTTACACATTACAGAACATGCACACAGGACACTTACACAGCACACAGGGGGACACGCACACAGCACAGGAGGACACGCACACAGCACAGGAGGACACGCACACAGCACAGGGGGACATGCACACAGCACAGGGGGACATGCACACAGGACACACACTTACACAGCACAGGACATGCACACAGGACACTTACACAGCACACAGGGGGAATCGCACACAGCACAGGACATGCACACGGGAGGACACGCACACAGCACAGGAGGACATGCACACAGGACACTTACACAGCACAGGGGGACATGTACACAGGAGGACGTGCACACAGCACAGGGGGACATGCACACAGGGGGACACATGCACACAGCACAGGGGGACATGCACACAGGGGGACACTCACACAGCACAGACAGACACGCACACAGGACACACACTTACACAGCACAGGACATGCACACAGGACACTTACACAGCACACAGGGGGAATCGCACACAGCACAGGACATGCACACAGGGGGACACGCACACGGGAGGACACGCACACGGGAGGACACGCACACGGGAGGACACGCACACAGGGGGACACGCACACAGGACACACACTTACACAGCACACAGGGGGACATGCACACAGGGGGACATGCACACAGCACAGGTGGACATGCACATAGGGGGACATGCACACAGGACATGCACACAGCACAGGGGGACATGCACACAGCACAGGAGGACATGCACACAGGACACTTACACAGCACAGGGGGACATGTACACAGGAGGACGTGCACACAGCACAGGGGGACATGCACACAGGGGGACATGCACACAGGAGGGACATGCACACAGGGGGACACATACACACAGGGGGACACATACACACAGCACAGGGGGACACTCACACAGCACAGACGGACACGCACACAGGAGGGACACGCACACAGGGGGACATGCACACAGGACACACACTTACACAGCACAGGACATGCACACAGGACACTTACACAGCACACAGGGGGACATGCACACAGCACAGGAGGACACGCACACAGGAGGACATGCACACAGCACAGGGGGACATGCAGACAGGACACACACTTACACAGCACAGGACACTTACACAGCACACAGGGGGAATCGCACACAGCACAGGACATGCACACAGGGGGACATGCACACGGGAGAGGACACGCACACCGGACACACACTTACACAGCACACAGGGGGACATGCACACAGCACAAGTGGACATGCACATAGGGGGACATGCACACAGGACATGCACACAGCACAGGGGGACATGCACACAGGACATGCACACAGCACAGGGGGACATGCACACAGCACAGGGGGACATGCACACAGGACATGCACACAGCACAGGGGGACATGCACACAGGACATGCACACAGCACAGGGGGACATGCACACAGGACATGCACACAGCACAGGGGGACATGCACACAGGACATGCACACAGCCAGGAGGACACTGTGGGATGGAGGGACCCGGGGCCCATGCATGACACTGTGGGATGGAGGGACCCGGGGCCCATGCATCTGTCTGTACCCCCCCCCCCCCCATCACGTGTGGCGGCCCCCTGGTGTCTCGGCTTCACTCACCGAGTCACTGGATGCTTGCTGAGCCTGAGTCCTGAGACACTTCTAACAGCGCGCTGCTCCCCGCCGGCCCCTCCACTCTTTTCGTCGGTCCCAGGTCAGGTGATGTCACGATGCATACAGTACAAGCACCTGGCCTGGGATGGACGGGGGAAGGAGGGGCCGGCGGGGATCAGCGCACAGTTAGCATCGGCATGTAATTCAGCCGCTGTTAGCATCGGCATGTAATTCAGCCGACTCCGGGCCCCTAGTGTCTGCGGGCCCTCGGGCGGCGCCCGAGTGACCGACTGGTCAGTCCGCCCCTGTGTGTGTATGTGTATTCTGTGTGTGTATACTGTGTGTGTGTGTGTGTATACTGTATGTGTGTGTGTGTGTGTGTGTATACTGTGTGGCCCCATAATCTATTATCTGGGGGCAGTGCTGGGACAAGGTCTTCTAGAGCCCAGGGCGAACATGCCAAACTGCGCCCCCCCCCCCCAAGATGTATGAGTATTATGTGGCAACAAAGATCCTCCTTAACAAAAAAACTGAGCACTAATCCCTTTCACTCCCCCTAAGCATAATTTTCCCTCCTCCCAGTACAAATCATTCCCCCTGCTGAAATCCCCCTCCCAGCACAAATCTTTGCCCCCCATCACAAATCTTTGCCCCCCCTCCTAAAATCACTCCTCCTAGCACAAATTCTCTAACCCTAAAAATTCCCCTCCCAGTACACATCTTCTCTCTCCCCCCCCCACTGGAAAAGCCCCCCCCCCACAAAAAAAACAAATCCCCCCCAAATCTTCCCTCTAAGCTCAAATCTTCTTCTCTCATTCCCCTTCCCCACACAAAGCCCCCTAAATTAACACTCTTAGCATACCTCCACAAATTTCCCCTCCTAGAACAATACTTACCAACTGCCACCCTCTAAGTTCCCCCTTGCAACAATCTCCGTTCCTCCCCCCACCAATCTTCTTTCAGTGCCCCCTTCACCTCACATGATACCACAGTGCCCAGGGCAGCCGTCCCTTCTGCCAACCCCTTGTCCCTTGTCTCTTGAAGTAGGAGGGGTGGAGGAGCTGGGCCAGCACAGACAATATTTAGACATCCTCAGAAGAGGAGAGGGATATGATATGTATGGAGGGGGGGGGGGGAGGGGGCTGTACTAGGGAACTGACTCTCTTGGAGTGGGAGGGGTGGAGGAGCTGGACCAGCACAGTCAGTAATCAGACATCCTCAGAAGAGGAGAGGGATAGGATATGTAAGGGGGGGGGGGGGGCTGTACTAGGGAACTGACTCTCTTGGAGTGGGAGGGGTGGAGGAGCTGGACCAGCACAGTCAGTAATCAGACATCCTCAGAAGAGGAGAGGGATATGATATGTAAGGAGGGGGGGAGGGGGCTGTACTAGGGAACTGACTCTCTTGGGGAAGTCAAATTCATAAAAGTCAATAAAAATTTGTTTACAGAAAAATAAAAATGAAAGTTCGCATTTTTTTTACCTATTTTTCTTTAGGTTGGTGACAGGTTCTCTTTATCAGCAGGTCAGTGTCCCCCCCCCCTGTAGACCTGGAGACAAGATGGCGTCTGCCTGCGCGCCCCCCGGTAGCGGGAGGCGTCTGTGCGGCTCGCGGGATAATTGAGGAAGACACTTATTGCGCGGAACGAGTCGGCGGCTGTGACAGAATTTTTGCAGCTATTTTGCATGTTGATGTAAGGCGTCACCTTCCCGTCAAACCTCATCTGCCTGAGCGGCGAAAGTGAAAGGCGATCCGTCTCACCGCGGCGGCCGTTGCGGCCGTCCAATTAGTGAAATGATTAGCCCGGCTATCAACTCCCAGCAGCCCCGTGCCCTCTGACAGTTACATCATAGCGCCGGTGTGGCACAAATTCCAGACCTGGATCCATGGTAAACCTGGAGGAGGATTTTTGCCCTTCTGAAGGTCTCGGGCACACTGGGCGTCACAAAAATGCCGCTTTTATGGGCATTTGACTTTTCATTTTTTTTTCTGTCTCTAAATGCCCCTCCATGTCCATGAACACATAGGCATGTACGGGCATTTGGAGGTACCGGGCGGTGCTGCCACCTCTGGCACTGGTCCCATATGTTGAGCTACTAAACCTAAACCCGACATCTTCCTCCGTCATCCAACTGCCCACCCACACAGGCCATGCATCTGCTGATCCCGATTGCTCTGAGCTGGGAGCAGTGGCGGCCACTAATGCAGGGCGCTGGGGCACCACCTCCCTATCCATGTGTCCGGCCCCCTAATCTACATGCAGGGCGCCGGACGCATTGGATTCCAATGGGTTTTTATTTATTTTTTTAAGCATGTGATTAAAGCCCGAGGCTCTAATAGGCTCTAAAAAAAGGGTGGGCTTGGGGTGCAGAGCACTGTGCCCTAAGCCCACCCCGTTGTGTGACAATAGAGAATGAGTATTCGCTATTGTCATACTGATTCTCCTCCCGGCCAATCAACAAGACCCGTTTCCCGATTGACTGAAAGGAGAAGCGATCCTATTGGCTTAGAAGGAGGAGGGAGGAGGTGCACGGCTACCGTGATGCCAAGGAGGAGGCGTATCGGAAGCAGCCGCCCGGAGGAAAGCAATGCCCAGGCTAAAGATGGGGTAAGTGTGGGGCTGGTGGCGGATGGACCCGGGGGGTGGCTGTGGGTACATTGTTTGCCGCCCCCTCCGCCACAAAAAAATATATATCACCAGCTGTTATTGGCTGGAAGACCTCCACACTGAATCTAGTACAGGTTTTCTGCCTGCAGCCTCTGATCACTGGGCTCCCCTTTGTACTGGGAAAGGGGGGGAGGTCTATACTGGGGGATTTGAGGGGAGATCTCTGTATTAGGGGTGGAAAATTGGTAGGAGAGCTCTATATTAGGGGAGAGGGGTTCATGGGGGAGAGTTCTGTACTGAGAAAAGGGGGATTTGAGAGGGAAGCTCTGTACTGGGGGATATCAGCAGTGACCCCTGTCCTCTGACCCACCAGCAGTGTTCCCTGTCCTCTGCCCTACCAGCAGTGTTCCCTGTCCTCTGCCCTACCAGCAGTGTTCCCTGTCCTCTGCCCTACCAGCAGTGACCCCTGTCCCCTGACCCATCAGCAGTGACCCCTGTCCTCTGACCCATCAGCAGTGACCCCTGTCCTCTGACCCATCAGCAGTGACCCCTGTCCTCTGACCCACCAGCAGTGACCCCTGTCCTCTGACCCACCAGCAGTGTTCCCTGTCCTCTGCCCTACCAGCAGTGACCCCTGTCCTCTGACCCATCAGCAGTGACCCCTGTCCTCTGACCCACCAGCAGTGTTCCCTGTCCTCTGCCCTACCAGCAGTGACCTCTGTCCTCTGCCCTACCAGCAGTGACCCCTGTCCTCTGACCCATCAGCAGTGACCCCTGTCCTCTGACCCATCAGCAGTGACCCCTGTCCTCTGACCCATCAGCAGTGACCCCTGTCCTCTGACCCACCAGCAGTGACCCCTGTTCTCTGACCCATCAGCAGTGACCCCTGTCCTCTGATCCACCAGCAGTGACCCCTGTCCTCTGACCCATCAGCAGTGACCCCTATCCTCTGCCCTACCAGCAGTGACCTTTGTCCTCTGCCCTACCAGCAGTGACCCCTATCCTCTGCCCTACCAGCAGTGACCTCTGTCCTCTGCCCTACCAGCAGTGACCTCTGTCCTCTGCCCTACCAGCAGTGACCCCTGTCCTCTGCCCTATCAGCAGTGACCCCTGACCTACACCCTGCCGGCACTGACCCCTGTCCTACACCCTGCCAGCATTGACCACTGTCCTACACCCTGCCAGCAGTCACCCCTGTCCTCTGATCTACCAGCAGTGACCCCTGTCCTCCATTCTACCAGTAGTGACCCCTATCCTCTGCCCTACCAGCAGTGACCCCTGTCTTCCATCCTGCCAGCAGTGACCCCTGTTCTCTGCCATGCTGAACCCTTTTCCTCCACTCCGCAGACCCTGTACACTGCCCTTCTGACCCCTGTGTTCTGCCCTGCTGATGACTGTCCCC